>NC_048427.1:13489351-13510762 GCF_013103735.1 Etheostoma cragini | reverse complement strand
TCTCATGTAGAACACTTTGACAGCTACTCTATCATCATTAAAAACAACTGGAGACTGTGGACCAGCTGATATGTGGGTCTGATTCTATTTTATTAAATCGGAATCGCACCACAGTGATTTTGTCACTTCCTGTTCAGTCTGAAGGCGTCTGGAATCGGCTGGAAACTGTCCGACTTTCCCGCAGCTTTCTGTCCCCGCCCCCGCTGCTGCCGCCTGCTCTCGTCCACTTTACAGGCGAGGCGCAGTTCATCTCAAACGAGCCTATTATTTGCTTAATGACTGCAAAAACCAGACTCACGTGAGATTATGGCACCAGCAGCCTTAGACACACTTTTCACACTGAAGCAATTTCATAAAACCTTCCAAAAACTACCATATCACCATCTTGGAATAAAATGGAAGTGCTTGCATATTTAAAACATATTATTACACCCAAAACACAAAAGTACGAAGACATAGCGGACCAGACACAAGCTTTTATTTTGAAAAGTAGAGGTTTGATGGCACCAGACGGGAGGCTCCAAGCTGCAGCCGTACAGTCTTGCATATTACTGTCAAACTGGTGTGAAACGCCAGTGTTGCCACTTTTTTTTTCAGAGTGCTCAGCTCTTCTGGTATTTGCCAGAACTGCCAGATCGCCGGTCCGCCTATAGCTGTAGGTGTTCCTTAGGCAGATTTGGTCTAACGAAGAGAAAGGGAATGATCTTGGCATGTACGATTTCGACCAATAATTTTCAAGGAATAGTCTGACTTTTTGCGAAACGCTCTTATTTGCTTACTGAGAGTTAGATGAAAAGACGAACATCACTCTCATGTCTTAGCACAAAGACTGTAAACGGGAGGGAACAGCTATCATTTCTCTGTCTGAAGGTACAAAATCAGCCTACCAGCAATTCTAAAACTCACTGATAAACACTTTCTGTAATCCATCCATCCATGTTGGACTATTTTACAAATCTGTCTTTTAAAAGCCCCTTCACTTTTTGAAAGTGCAAAACTAAACAACTAGAGTGCCTCTTTGATATCTCCATAAGTGCAAAAATAACCCAGAGGAAGCTCAACTACGTGCAAGTGAACTTCAACAACTCTCAAACACAACTTAGGTCTTCTGAGGATAACTCTTTCGGTCTAACCTCCAACCTTCCACATTACGGGAATAGATCAAGCCTGAGCACTCTGCTTCCTTAACATACTCTCTTACTTATGATATGTTGGCGAGTATCACTTATTAACTCGGAGCATATATTGGCATATAATTCCGAGTGACTCTATGCACTGAATGCATGTCATGAATCCATAAGTGTCTCTAATTTGGGATGGAGAAGGGAGGGTTGGAGCAAGGTGACCCCAGCTGTGTTCTTAATCACCAGCTGGCCTGGATGGGGTTAAGAATGGAAATTGGTTTGGCTCTCTAGTGAATCTATTATCATATCTCCTGACCCCTCCTTCTTTGTTTTTCATCTCTGTTAGACACCATTTTACATCTCGCTCGTTCTCCTTGTCTATCCGTCTCCTATTTGTCATTCACTTTTTTTTCCTCACACTTACTTTTTCTCTTGTCTCTGTGATGTAAAAACCGCCTCAGCATATTGATAATGAGATTTATTCAAATAGCCCTCCTTAAAGCGAAGGACATTCTATGTGACATCTGCAGTTATTATATTGAATCCTATAGGTGTTTGCATTCTCCTACTGGTCTGTATAATCCTCAGGACACTTGCTGATCTGGAACTAGATGCTTCTGTATTTTGTTTCATCAGCATGGACTCAATCATCTATAGGTTTTTCACAACAAACACTTGTTGGTTCATTAGTAGTCTGTTGAAGGGGCTGACTGACTGTGGCTTGTTAGGCTGATTAAACCATCGTGGCTAATTAGCGGCTGTATCATAGCTCAGTTCACTGCTGCAGTAGCATTAGAAAGATAGAGTGTACTGTAAGCATTATATTTCCTGTTACTCTGTCTGCCACCTGAGTACTGACTCTGGTAGTAGCCATCGCGACAGGAAGTAAGCAACCACAGTATTTTTTAACAGGTCCCATATTATGCTCATTTTCAGGTCCCTATTTGTAATTTGGGTTTCTACTAGAAGTACTAAAAAGTCTCATACTGTCAGAATGAACCTGTATTCACGCTCAACTTCAAATCCCCGTCCCGAAAAAGGCCAGTCTTTGCTGAATGGCGGTTTTTCCAGGTCTTTCACATTTGCCCTCTTGGCACTGCTGCACTCTCATTGCAGCCAGGGAATGACTGTAACGGCACTGTAGCGGTACAGTCGATCTACATATAGGAACACAACCGTACACAGGTCTTGTTTAAAGGCACAGTTTCTGAATGTGGACTGGGTGCATTTCTCTGTGAATTGAGCATTTTGATACTTTCACAGTGTTTATAGCGCCTGGATTATGGGATAGGATAGGATTTTTGGTTATACAAGGTGGCAAATTGTGGTAAATAATTGTTTCTATCATGGATGTTAACCAAAATAAAATGATTCATCATCATCATCCTCAAACTGCTTTGTAATAAAAAAGACAAGGAAAACTTACTTTTTACAAGATGGGACCTTTAAAGTGTGTACACATTAACTGCAATAAAATGTATAGTTGTGCAAGATAATTACCAATTTTCCCTCCAGCATGCTTATTGATGATAGCTGATGGTTTAACTCATCACCCTGAGTTTATTATATCAATGTATTAATCCATTCACTTTATATGTTAAGGAAACACTGGACAATTAAACCAATGCAATCAAGCAAAAGCAACTAATTATAGGAAAACTCATGCAGAGAAATTAGAATACAGCTGAAGGAAGTGAATAAAACACATTGGTTGAAAAAACATGTCTAACCCGTGAGCATTTGTTAATTTGTTGACACTGATTATGACAACATATGGAAGGAGAACTAACCAAACAAAACATTATTTTAAGCAACATCTTATGCATTTGATATTATAACCTGCGTTTTGCAATAGAGGTTAAGCAGAGTCGCAACTATTATTTTCCTTTTTGATTGATCTGATTCTTTTCCCGATACGTCGATCAATCGTATGTCTATGACACGTCCAACAATTGGGAAAAATAATCCATAACAACTTTCCCAGAGCCCAAGGTGACACATTCACAGACACAGCCCAACAATGACAGAAGGACAGAGGATAAAGATCCTGAATGTTACTTTGGCTTATGCTGCAGATGTTGACTAAGGAATAGAAAACCTTGAGACTCGTTGCATCCAAACAGCTCTAAAGCGTTTGTGCAGAGCCAGTTGCATCTGTAAGTGAAAGGAACAGCTCTGCCCAAACTGATGTTGTCACATTAAAACACACACATCTCAACAAGCAAAGATATTCTCACTTTCTTGAGAAGTTTGTTTTCCCCATAAAATCAGTAGCGCCTTCTCCACAAGGATTTATTTAGCGGCTTGGCACTCTTGGAGGTGATACTCGAGGACGTTTGATAGGTCTGTAGAGTCCACATCTTTCCTGCATCAGCAGTGTGGGGATTGCAAAAATTGGCAGTGCAGTAGCAGGGCAGGAAGTGGATGGAGTGCAGAGAAAAGTTCAGTGTCAGAAGGCCAGAGAAAACATTAACCTTTCATTGCCTTAGGAAATGAGTTCTGCAAGGTGAAGAAGTTACATTTCAACTCTAACCTAAATATATTTTGCATACAGTCAAAGGTGTGGGTGATGTTTCGCTTGGTAAAACCAATCATGTTTGGCTTCACTTTTGTTGGGCAGTAAGTTCATCTTGCGCCTCATCTCTGAACAACCAAAAAAGAATTATGTTGTTCATATTTTTAGCTGTTTTTGCAACACAACTGCTAGAAATGTTTACCTTTCAAATGCAGTAGTGTGATTATAGCCAGTTAATCTATTACATAACCGGGTGTTAATTATTAAATAAAAGCCTTTTGTTTCGGTGGCAGTCACTGATTGTGGTAAAGAATTGACACAAAACCAACACAGGAGCAGAACTGACAAACAGTCTGACCAACGAAACATATTGTACACAGAGTAGATGTTTTTCATTCACTGTAACTGTATGGAGAATAATAACTGTCAAATATCCCTGTAAGTTAATGCATCACTGTGATATCGATTGCAGAACAAAAGCAGAAAAACAGAAACCTTTGCAAATCCGATTATGTTGTCTAAGATGCTGCCATATGTTCCAACTGTGAGCAACGTGGTCCCTAGAGGCCCATTCACTTCCTACAGAGCTCAGTGAGCAGTGAAACTCAGCCAACACAATGACAGGCAACAAGCACATCGGCCAAAAATAGTTGGCCGCAACGAGGGGAGCAACTCAAAAAAACAGAGTTGATGAAGATGTAAATGATACTGATACATTTGCTCTTAAAAATACAGTATTTGATGAAAATAAAACAACAGGCTTTATGTTATATGGTTTTCAACTTCTTCCTACACCTTTTGAGTTGCTTATTTGTAGCTTATACAGTATGCTGCTGAGGATCCCATTAGTTTTTTTTTTGTTTTTTTTTTATGTTTTACTTTAATTTGGTATGTTTTTAACATGTTCAATAAATTGACAACAATAAATACATCTATATCATGGCTCTGTTCTCTATCTTTAAATGTTTGTACTAGTGTGAATGTCTTCAAACTCATTGCTCTGCTTCTATGCTATTACTAAACAATGTGTCAGGGAGTAGGCTTGGACCCAAGTGCAGGAAGGCGAGGTGTGAGCAGCAGTTTGAATAAACAATCATTTAATGAAACAGAAAGTAACATGTAAGCAGGAGAAAATACTAATCCAAAAGAAACAGGAACACAGAAGGAACAGGAAAACATCCAGGAGCACAAACACACAGCAACATGTAGGGCGGAACCCTTGAGCCAATGAACGACAATAAACAAACAACAGACACAGACACAGAAAGCACACAGATTAAATACACAAGTAAACAAGGGTGAAACAAGGGACAGGTGACACAAGGGCTGGGGAACAGCCAACAGTCATCAGGGCGGGGCACACAAACACACATGCGGGAAAGCAGAAGACAGGATGTAAACCAAGAGCTAACATTAGGGACGGCTGTGGCTCAGTAGTAGAGCAGTTAGTTCGATCCCTGTCCCCACCAGTCCACTTTCGAAGTGTCCTTGGGCAAGAGACTGAACTCCAAGTTGCCCCGATGCTACGCCTTTGGAGTGTAAATGTGTGTGAGAGTTTATCTGATGATCAGGTGGCGCCTTGTGCGGCGCCTCGGCCACAGTGTTTAAATGTGCGTGAATGGTGAATGGTTTGTTTACTATGTGAAAGTGCTTTGAGTAGTTGGTAAGACTAGAAAAGAGCTACATAAGAACAGTCCAGTTACATTTTGACATGGAAGAGCAGGGAAACTAAAAAATAAAACAGGAAAAAACTACAACAGAAAACCCACAACCATGACCCAATGTTAGCACACCTATAGTTTGGCTAACATATGTTTGGCCTCAATATGGTGACTACAAGTAACCAAGCCTAAAGAAGTAAAGGTGTGCTAATTCATATTTTTTTATATTTACAATGGTTCAAATGACTATTAATGACGTGAGAGGTAGAGCTTGTAGTGACAAACTTTGAGCACTTTGATTCATTTAAAACTTTTAACTTTCAGAGCAAATACCTAAATAGTAGATTTAAAATGATGATTGGGGAATGGTTGCATCATCGGGGGGTGGTGTTAAAATATTAAAGTAGAGTTAAATAATAAAATACAACCGTGGTAATAAATACATGATATGTCCAAACCTGGAGATAGCGTGCAATCACAGCCTTTCAAAGCACCCATTGGGCGTTACATTGTAGCAGCACATCAGAGGAGGAAGTGTGAAGAATTATGAATGCACAGTTAGCAATTTTCACAATTAACCCATTCATGAGTAAACTACTGCTTTTTTTCCTTTGAAGGGAGGATTTCCTTTTCCACTAGCTTGCTAGCATGACGGCTAACGCGCCCTGTCAAATTAGCCGTGGTTGGGAAAAAGGCGTGAAAACATGTGGTCTCATAATACAAACAGATGCTACAAGAAAGGCGTCACTTCCTAAACATCAGTTATACACAATTTACTTGATTTGCTACTCCTCCTGCAATTGAATGAGCTTCATCAACGAGAAGATATCAATAGCAGGTAATAACATGATTCACTGCACTGTAATTAGAGATTCAGCAGGATGAAAAGAAAAAGATTTGCTCTTTGATACAGGTCACCCGCAGAGAAACACAAATGCTATCTAAATGTCATCAAGCATGATGTAGCTGCAGAGCCTCTTGTCAGTATGTGCACAGTGAATTCATTATTTTTCATCTATTTTCATCTCGGCGCCATTACAACACTGTCATAGGGAACGTGACTCACAGGCGAAGAGAAATTGGAAAGCAAAGTTAAAAGTCACAGCAAAGGAAAAACCCTTGATTTCTTTCCTCAAATAGGAACTGTTCTCCAAAACCAACAGAATCCAATGTTAATTTGTTTGAGCGATGCTCAAACGGGACAAGCTCTTTATCATGTGATGAGCTGGTAGATTGAAAACTATCTGCTTCTTTATCTCTCCTCCTCGGACATGGTGGCTGAATCTATCAGAGCACAGATCAGTAATTACTGCAGGTTGTCAACAATTTATCACAGAGGTCCCGTGGACTCCTGCACACAGGCTGGACGTGATCGCAAACCCCCCAATGCTCGCGTCAAGAACTGAGAGGACACAAATGTACCGGGTTGGCACCCAAGGTCACACACATGCACAGAGTCCCAAAGACACACAGGTGTCAGTGTGATCCCCACTCTGTCCTCCGTGATAACACTGAGTGACTTGACGAAGGTTCTGTATGGCTCCTTTAAGACCCACACATGGACACAGGCAGCACCACCCATTCATTTACTAATTTGCTGGAGTGGCCAGCAAATTAGTTCCTATAAACATAATGTTTTTTTTATTTGATTAGTTTTCATTTCACAGGTAAACAAACCTCTCAGTTCTTGGCGCCACGCAACATTAGCATAAAACACGATTAAACAAACTGTGTTTTACCCAACAATTTCCTTTTTCACAGATGCACATTTATCGAGTGTACCATGGAGACATTATTCCAGCTTCCATCGGTTCTCAACAGCACATCAAAATAATTCTGTTATGAATGTTTTACAATCCATATCCATACAGCTGAGGTCATGTTGTAAGTCATTTCCTGTCCGGTTCACACCTCTCAGCACGCACGCACAAACATCAAAGCGCACACAAACCCACCATCCCTATACTGTTAAATTTGATTTATGAAATGTGACAACAGCATCAGTGTTTTTAATTATTAATAGTGGAGAGTCCATGGGAGTCATCTCTCAATCCTCCCACAAAGGTAATGGGGTTATTTGTTGTGGCTGCGGCCCTTAAACTTTGATTCATTTGACAACCGTCCCTTGTGTCAAGTGGAACAGCAACGGCAGGTAGATAAGAAGGCTATTCCCAGTGATACGGTGACATTGACCCGCCTCACTGGAAGGTACATGCACTCACACACAAACACACACATACACACACACACACACACACACATTTAAACCCATTTAATCTCTCAGCCAGTGTTACAAGTCCTATTATTGAGATATTGACACTATTACAGGAGCTGTAGGTCAAGGGGTGACCCCCTTTAAATTGCACCTCAGTTGGACTGACTAAAAAATACATTAAGAGGTTAAATGAAAAGGTTATGTGATCTCACTCACACTGTAGTGTAGGGCTTATCCTTCCATAAAACGGAATGTCAACACTCTTGATATTTCCTGTTTGTTCAGAATCTAAAATAACTGTAACTGTAAATGCATTCTGATTAGGTGACACACTGTGTTTATCATTCAAGGCATCTGTCACGCTTCACAGGGGTAGCTAAGGCACAGCACTTCAATCTGTGCTAATTACAACCCTACTGTGAAGGTACACTGTACTCTGAAACCTTTTGCAGGACTGCAGGAGCCCAGAACAAATGAGTCTAACAGGAGGAAAATGCCTTCTAAGCAGCGACAGAGGTCAACAAGCTGGAAACACTCTCAAGGACGCTGGACAAGGACAAAGCCGAATATGGCTCATGTCATTGACTGCTTTGAACAGTGGCAAATGGAGAATCAGAGGATATAAGCAAACATATACAAATAATATTAATATATACATCTGAGCAACTTTTAAAATGACAACATTGGCAGACAAACATACACAATTAGTCATTTTTGTCCAATGGGTCCTTGAATTTAGACACAAATGTAGATATTCACCTAAATGACAACTGTCAGTGGCAGATATTTATCAGCTAATGCTACAGCTAGCTAGCTAATTAAGCTAACGTTTTACTCAGTTGGTTGAAAGGCTGTTTGATTTTTAAAAATCACTTTCTGAGATTTGGGATGTAATTTTGTGTCTCTGGTGCTTCGACAAGCATGCAAACTTGGTAAAAAAAAAAAGCTCCACGCTGTTTTGAGTGAGATACAAGTTTCTGAATGTCCTCTGCCTTCAGTCTCCGGATGAGCTGTTCAAAATCTGCACGGCTTTCTACGTCACTAGCTTAGATGAGGTGCCTAACCATAGCACATGGTAGCGCTAGCATGCTAGCTCGTTTTCAATGGCAAAACACTGCTACAACACACACTAGTTCACCATAATCTACAAAAGAACTACTTACGTTTCCCTGTTCTGCTGGTATTCCACAAATGCGCCCTCGTTTAGAAGAAGTCTACCAGCTAGTCCTGCCTTTTACTAACCAAAGCTGTAAAAATGTTATCTAGCTGATGTGAGCCGTACCTAGCTACTGCACATTTGCGACTCCCAACAAAGATGGTAAAGAAGTGGGATGTCTTGCTCTGTAGCTAAAACAAGTGAGATGTCTCACGCTGTCTAAAAAGAGACCTAAACACACAGGGTGAAAAGAGGATCCGCAGCAATGTGTGGTACAACACAAACATGGTATTTTTTGAAAATGAAACCATGTAAACCTATTCTGGTACAACCTCAAAATACAACTAAGAACCTGAAAATGAGCATAATGTGGGTGCACAAAAGACTCCTGTAAAAGGTGTCCTAAATATGCACCTAATGACTAGGCTACTTATTAACGTGATATTGACTGAACCTAACGCTAGGCTACAAGTCCCGGACAAAACGTCATCATCCTCACTTATCCTCACATAATGTATAATACGTGGAAATAAAAAGCACAAAACACAATTGTTCTTGTTTTGCAGCGGTAGTCAAGTATGGTAAACAAAATGTATCAAACTACTATTTGCTCACCCATTTGTTTCTGAAGAACCAAAATGAAGCTCAAAGTGGAAGGCTACCAGTAGCGCCAGCCAGCCAGCCATTTTGACAATGCCTGATGCATCTGGCTTCCATTTTCATTTTTTTGAAGATTGGCCATTTGGCCTTAACTTTTAGATGACTGTCAACCATCTAGCGGGGAAAGTCAAGCTAGTTGTAATTGTGCTTCTTTTTTTAATGTACCCTGTACATGTAACACAACAAAATAAAGTACTAGTTAGTAATTTTGCTCTTTGGCTCTGGAAGTAACACTTAATGCCCATAATGTTATCAGTAGTAACAAGACATGCTAAAGATTTTAGCGCATGTTAGAGCAGGAAAGCACACATTTTAATTAATTCTTTACACTTTTGTATTTTGGTTTTGGGAAAGGCTACAAAAAAATACACCACCAAACATAAGCTATCGCACAATCTTGGGTTTAATTAAATGTCATCTTCTGTGGGTAGCTAAACTTAAACAGACAGAACTGTAGCTAACTTCTATTTATTTATGAATATTCCCCTCACATTAGCTTTCTTTACCTATCTTGATATGTACCAGTATTTGAATGTCATTTCAGCTTAAAAATCTCATTACCAGTGTGTTACTATATGCTACACAAACAAAGTAAACCGTGAAAAAGTAACCAGGAAATCCATATCTGCCTGTCGAAGATCACACCGCTATCTATTTGTTTATCCCTAGGAATGCATCAGCAAACCAAATTAAAACTCATATCTTTGTGCTCCAGGCTTCCCAATGTTATTTCCAATCAGGGAGTGAATTATTCAGCGTCGTATGAGTAGCAATCTGTTATATTTGTGAATGGTGACGCTGCATCACCAGCATGCAGGGGTACAGTAGGGACAAGATTAGGTATGAATTGCATAATTATTTACACTGCATATTCACATTTATCTTACCTGCTGAAATGCATGCGCTTATTTCGGTTCTCCAGCTATTAAGCCAATAAAAAAGCATTAAAAAAGCAATAAATATATATGTCAGTCAAAACCAATGATCATTTCAAAGTATAAAGCTTAAGTTTAAAGGCTGCTGCTGCTGCTGATTTTTCTAGTACTATCATTGTCACATGATTTGAAAGGAGCAGGTGAGACATGATACCAGCTGCCTGTTGCACTTGTTGGATTTTTAGTGATTGAAGAAGGTCAAATCTTGTTCGTTTGGCACTAAAATAGGTCTTCATTTAGCTGGAGCAGGGAGGTTTGTACTTGGCTCATCAGCTCAGTAATGTAATTTCAAGTTTCTCATGTAAATGTTACCGTAATCCTCCTCTGAGTCCACTAGAAATGTTCCATTTCATTTGTGAAATCACCTGTTCAAATGTGCTCCAACCATGAGGACACTGAGGTCCTTGGTAATATTTCTATTAAGTTGGGGTTTTGAGAAGGAGTTTACATTCTAAGATTACCCACATATAATACATGTTTTTAGGGACACTTCTGGTAATTATTTTAGACTGAATACCTTAAAATTTGATCATTTGAAAAAGTATTTAGACTATCCTGTAGCACTGTTTTGATCTCCACAAACTTCTGAGGGAAATATCTGTCTCTTTCAACAAAGTCATTTTCAGTTTCACAATGTCTCCTTTTTCACTCATTTGTAGAGGAAACTGTAAGCCACATTGATACCCTACTTTTCTTTCCTTTATTTCAATTCAATTCAATTTAATTTATATTATCAATTCATGACGAGTTATCTCGAGACACTTTACAGATAGAGTAGGTCTAGACCGCACTCTATAATTTACCAGGACCAGTTCTAGTAGTTCCCTCCAGAGCAAGCAACAAGGCGGTGTCTTACGACTGGTTGGGGTTAGAATGAAGAGTGGCAATAACAGACAAAAAATAGTAGTTTGTAGTAGTTCTTTACTTTTCTCAAATTTCATCACTTTTCTCCAAATTCTGGATTGTAGGAAATAGGAAATAACCTGCCATTTAGCTGCTTTAAGCATCATAGTCAACAGCCAAACTTTAGTCAGTACATTTAAATCACAAGCCGTTCAACAAATTAGATTTTTTTGTCTATGTCCATTTAACCAATTCTAGTCTATTTTTAATAAAGAACTTCAGTTACCTCCTGGCACCATGGTTTTAGTTTTTGCTATCAACAATAAGTGTCAATGTCCCTCATTTCTACTGCAGGTCTATTAATTCTGGCACTTTCTTATTATTTCCTCTTTTTCTTCTCACACTCATCTTTCAGTGACTTGAAAGTCAGAGGGTCTCTTTTTATCTGCAAATGCCAACCTGAAGGATTGTGTCACTAGCTGTTCTTCTTTCGCTGCACTTCTCTATCACGTCGCTTTCTCTGCCGCTCACAGCGCAGCTTCGACAGGCTGCCAAGCCAGAATTATACACCAGGTCAGGACTAATGAGTGGGTTTGGAACATTTTCTCACATTTGTCTCGATGAACCTGCTGATCCCCTGTCTCTACAACCTTCTCTCTTATTCAGTTTGTTGTCTCAAGTTTTAAAGGGATTTGTGGCTGTGCTTGCTCTCCCTCAAACTGACTTGGACTCAAACTGACACTCGGCCTTCAAACACAGACTTCAGACTTTACTTTCAATCATCATCATGGGAAATGGACATATTTAAAGAATGTGTAGAGATAATGGGGATCCTGGAGCCTCAGTTCACCTATGACACCTGCTACATCCTGGCTATTAGTTCAGCCTCAGACCTTCTTTGTCATTTTTTAAGTCTCTACTTCAATTCTACATGCAGTTTAGTGATAGTCTATATCCTCGACGTTCCACTTCCGGGATTGTTCCGTTGGTGACGGCAATTCCGTTAGATTTCCCTTATTTAGGCCAGATATCCGTTGCCTTGGGCTTCCTTTGTGTTGTCATTTTAAACTCCAGTCGATTTACGAGGACCTTTTCCTCAGATCTCTGCAGGGTAAATCCAGACAGCTAGCTGGACTATCTGTCCAATCGGAGTTTTCTGTTGCATGGCTAAAACAACTTTTGAACGTACACGTTCCACCAAAACTAGTTCCTTTTGCAGAGGCGCCATTGCTCCGCATGGCTTAGCACTGCCCAAGATGATAGTGATTGGTTCAAAACAATGCCAATAAACCAGAGCACGCTTCTTTTCCCATCCCAGACTGCTGTTGGGGCTCGCCGAACCATCCTTCACAGCGCCGCGGTGGAGGAAGGTTTGGCCAAACGAGACTAAGTGACAAATAATAAATATGATTCAAGCTTCTCAGCCTGATTCATGACATTTTTTTCTCCCTGCCCCACTTGGTAAAGACCTACAAACCATTTTTTCCCATCAAATGAATCACACGATTGTCAGCGGGCTTGTGGAAGAGACATTCATTGACTTTCAATTACTAAATATGGGATATAACTGGCCTAACATGGAAATCTTGTGAAACGTTTCACCGGGGGGGGCAGGAAAATGGGATTTGTGCCAGAAGTGAACATTGTTTCTTGCAATCTTAAAGTAATGGAGGATATATCCATCCACGTCGCAGGCAGACAATGGGATTTACTTTCCGCCCTTGTTTCAAACCCATTTGGAGGTGTAAATTCACCACGCTTCACTCTCAGAAGTCAAATTTACCCCAACTCCCTTGATCATTTCTTCCGATCCATTACCCAGCATGCCAATGCGTTGTGCTGTTTGTAGCTACAGTGCAGCTGCGTCTGCTGCAAAACATACAATCAACCGGAGGCAGACCTAACAGACACAGAAGAATTTATTTGGAAAACAGGCTTTAATTTGATTTCCTGTTGTGCTGCAGCTTAGAGTGGTGGAGAGCCGTATTGTGTTCATTAGTTTATGTGCATTAGCAAAGGAATCTAATGGTTTATGCATACAAGGCCAACAGTGGAGGGCCTGGATGATTTAGGATGATGCTCGTTTTATGGAAATCAAAGCAAGAAATAAGAATAGTTCTTGTAACGCACAGACGCTTCCCCTCCTCCTGGTTTTCCGTCCTGCAGTTGTCTCTGGCGAGACAGTTCTGTGCCTTGGTCTGCCCACCTTCTCCCTCCCTCCATCCCTCCCTCCCCCCCTCGCCCTCTTTCTCCCTCGATTTTTCTCTTTTACCTCCTTTCCATCCCTCTCTCTTGTTGCTGTCAGAACACATTAGGACGTTGTTAACGAGTGACTTAAATTAGGATCCCCCGCAGTCCTATCCAGGTGTGGGTAATGAGGTGGGAACACAGGAGATTGGGGCTCCTCCTCTATTCTTTCACTCACTAAACAGGAATGGTAGATCATTCTGTCTGTACGCGCAACACATCAAGATATTCCCCCATGTTAAGGTGTAACAAGGTTATATGCTGGAAATATGACAGACAAAATAAGCTTATAGGAGTGAAAAAAAACACATTTATGTACTGTACAACCTATAAACAACACAGGACTGACACTGTTAAATTCATGACAACTGTTATTTGTTATGTATCGCTGTGGATTAATGGAAACTAGCACAGAAGCGCACTGACGCAGACAAGCTTAATGATATGGAAATTGAAGTCGTAAGTTCGTGAAATGCAGTCATGGGCTTTCTTCTCCACGGCATCAGTTAAATCTGAGCTCCGGCAACTGATGGGCTGTGATCTGTTATCGTCCCTGTGGCCTGGCCTCTCACAGACAGGCTAAATAGGTGGTCTCCCTCCACTGGAGGTGGAAATGAATCTGGCCTCAGATCCCTCCTCCTTTCTGCTCCCTCTAACACCCTGCCTGTCTCCCCATCTACCTATCTAGGCCATCTCACTTTTCGTTTGAGGTGACGGGTGTGAACAGCGGATATCAGTGTGTGAATGTGCGTGTGCGCGTGTGTGTTTTGTGTATATATGTGAGTCTCAAGTTTCCCAAACTACAGAATGATCAATTGCAGCAGGATTTTAAATCCAATTACCTTTGATTCTTTCTCCGGCTGATCCGAGGCTGTGAAGCAGCAGAGTCAGCTAAACACTCAGGGACTTGCATTTTTCCTGCTCTTTATCACTGTCCATCAAGCCGCCAAGACTTATCAGGATCAACAGAAGCCTTGACAGAGTGACAAAGTCACAAATGATGGCCATTTTCTGACTTGCATGAAAGTTTAGAGAAAACTAATCTGATTACCATCTCTCCTTGCTTACCTCAGCCTGTTTCTGGTCCGGGAGCTTTTACTGTTCGAGTTCCAGTGGAGAAGCAGAGGCACGGACCTGGACTTTCCATATATACATGTAATAGGGTTCACTGGTTGTCTTGTCTGTCTGCCAGGTTGTTAAGCTGTCACTTCAGACATATACACGGCGTCTACTCTCAGCCTCTGCATTTTATTAAAGCTTTTTTTCAGGCGGGTTGCTGTGTGAGGATAATAATGTTAAGTCAACTTTAGTTGGTATCGCTGACAAAAATGCAGATCTGTGGCAGCAGTAAACAACCCCCGATCTGAGGGCAATCTGCTGAGAATTCAAAAGAAATAAACTGCCATTCTGACACAGGAACAGATAAAGCCTTTATTCATTATTATGTGAACTGTGAAGGTAATTGAAGGACTACATTTCTGATATTTTTCATCACTTTCCCCTCAAACTACTTCATCTATTTTTACATTTGGTGACTTTCAATGGTTCCTATAGACATGAACTTGTTCCCATCAGTCATACGTGCATTTACACAAAGCTAGTTAGCCTAGCTACATACCTGGGTTCCTCCCAGTATGATAACTATTAAACCCCAGGATTGTTGAACGCTGCTGTAAAATGGCAAACAGATGCCCCTTTTGCTCTTATATTCAATATTATAAGTTTAGTGCAATCAGACTCCAATTTAAATTTGCTGTTACTGTTTTAAAACGACATCACATAATCTATGTTCGGCCACAGTAAAGTTGCTAGTCTAAAGTTGGAGCCATTAGGCATTTAGCTTAGCTTAGCATTAAAGACTTGAAGCAGGGGGAAACATCCAGCCTGGCTTCTTCCAAAGTTCTCTCCAGCTCACTCTAACTTAATGACACATGTTTTATTCGTTTAAGGCAAGTGTTAGAAGATTTGTCAATTTGTCAGGAACCCCTCGCCACAAATTCAGTTGTGTAGGCGTGGTTGCTCAGGTGTCCCCTCTCTCAGTAGGTAAAAGCTAAGTAACTTTTTCTAGTTCACGTGAAATATGCCCAAGGTACGTTTTTCAGCTCAGCTCTCCATAAAACTCATATCTAAACTTATGTGCCATTGTCATTATGATGTATGAAATGCTAACGAGAAGTGTGAATGCATTACATTTTCCTGAGATCATGTACTCACGCAACGGGAAACGACAAACAAACAAGACAGCTGGTTTAGCGATAAAAGTTGCATTATAGGACATTTTTGCTTCGCAACCAGTGGCAAGCCAAATGTATAACCAACCAGTACACAGTGGTGAAAAGAGTACCAGTATATTGTCCTCAAGTTAAAGTTACTTTGTAATGTTATGTTTGGGAACAATCCAATTCTTTTCAAAGGCTCTTTGGTATGAACGAAGAGAAGAGTGTTAGAGTCGTACTGGGTTAGAGCCTTCTTTTATCATTTTACATTATATTCATGATGAAATATAATACTACTGTTAAATTAGTATTTAGGCTATCATTTAAATAGCATTAAATGACAACAAATAAAACCGGTGAAACAACATCAGCAACAAGAGCCCTTGTTCACAGGAAATAAGAATACAGATAGATACATGTCATGCTTTTGTACTACAAAGAGAGGAGGATTTTGAGAGGATTTGAAAAAACTGGACGTAAAAAATAAGTTGTCCTGTCCACATATCTGTGATTTCTACAATCAAATGCAGAGTTTGAAGATCTGAGCTGACAAACGCATTAGAGGATGAGCTGTTTTGCCAGAGTCTCCCTGGAAGCTGATTGGACCGATTGAACGAGCTCTAGCACGTTGTTGTGAAGCAGACTGGTCCCCAGTAGCACCTGGTGCTTTGTCTCCACTTTAAACAGCTTCCTTCTACACTACTGGCTCCCTTCCTGACACAAAACTCCCCTGTGGAAAAGAGAGAAGTGAATTGCTGTCTGGCTTCCTCTCAGGTACATCCTTCAGCCCCCCCACCCCCACCCCCACACACACACACACACACCAACACACCAATCCGCTGCCCACTCAAGCAGCTGTCAAGGTGAGGCGGTTTTACATGGTGAGGCTCCAATGCCCTTGTCCAATTTCACTTTGGAGTGAAGCTGGGCTGAACATGCCAATCCTCATATTACCAAACAAATTAAATCACGCGGTTGGGCACAGAGGAGAGGGAGAGTGCTGAGGATGCTAGGATGGATGGGTGTGGGGGGCAGCAGGGAGGGAGGGAGGGAGGGAGTGGGGTAGAACAGTTGTCAGCCTGGCTGAGCAGCTCCCTGCCTGGTCTGATCAGGACATCCTGAGAGAATCATTAATTGGCTCGGGGTGGAGGGGAGCACTGGTGGGAGACGGCTCTGTTGCTGCTGGCCATGTCCATGACAAAGCCATGATGGCAGGCAATTAAAGGCCTTATTAGAGATGAAGTGGCTACAGGAGCTGCAAGCGAAGTGAGAACCCCACCAGTCATGCTGCAAGAAAAACATCCACCAGGTTCAGCTGATGATATTTTGCATTCGGCATCATTTGTTGTGCATTTCCCAAGGATTAGGCTAAACACGGGTGACTCGACATACAGCCATCAATGTCAATGTCAATTTTATTTCTATAGCACATTTAAAAACAACAACAGTTGACCAAAGTGCTGACAGGGTCGATGTCAAATACATTAATAACAAGTGTAAAAATCACTCCAACCAAAATACATCACAGGGAGACAAACAACACTTTAAAACATCAGAATCCAGGTTAACGAGGGTTCAAAGCTACAGCAGACAGGTGCGTCTTAAGCAGCGATTTAGCCATGCTAGATGCTAACATGCTTACAGAGACAATGCAGGTGTTAATTACCATGCTCACTATTTTAGCATGTTAGCATGCTAACATTTGCTCATCAGCACTAAGCACAAAGTACAGCTGAAATAAAATAAACCCAAAAAATATGTATATATACACACTACCGGCCAAAAGTTTGGGGTTACTGTCCATTATAGACAGAACACCATCTGCGATCCGCGGTTTTTAAAATGATATCAGATTAGTGAACAGCATGTGCCTGGGAAACGTTGGATGAATGGTTGCTGATAATGGGCAATGTAAATGTAGAAATTTATAGATAGTAAGTTAAACCTACAGTATGTATAGTATATATAATAAGTTAAAGTTATATATCTGTATGTGAAGAACTTTAACTTCCTAACTATAACTTTTGGCATCAAAGCCTCGTAATTATGTAACATAATTTTATTCTTGCCAACACTCCATTACCCTAGAAACAGAGCTGTCAATTACCCCGGCAACAGTGTCCTCAATCAAGCGTACTCCTGTCCTGCTGCTTTTGATTTGACAGGTTTAATAAGGAATGATTTAGATCAGGGACACTCTGGTAAATGCAGCAACTTATAAGAGGACTAAAGTTGGGAAGCAATGGAACACAGCCTTAGCCCACGTCAGGCGGCATTTGAAAAACAAGTGCAGTACTTTATTTTTCTCGACTGAACAATATGCTCATTGCACCAGTCACCATCACTACTGCTTTTGTCATTTCTAGCTCAATGCAACAAGTTAGGTGTGGTGGGTTTGCTTATCGAAGTGATTCTTGGAAAGATGGGCTATCTCTAACTTGGTGCACCATAAAGTATATTAAAACATTTCATCACAGAATAAATCCTGGAATGAATTAATCATAATAGCAAGAGTAACAGGTGGTAGTAATGGTTTGCTGACTTCTTCCTGGGGGCATATGTTATGTATTGTCTGTTTTTAATTTTTCAATAACCTCAAAAGGGTGTGAAATGTATCTCCTTACCTGGGAAAGACAAACCTAACCATCTTTTTAAAGGATGATGCTGGTTAATTTTGATTTGAACACTGTTCCGTGCCATAAAAGCAAACTGGGAAAAACATCATATGAATGTGCTTATGAGTTAGATTAGAGTTTATATCCTGGATTTTCACTTTACAAACTGATTTATACTCAATGCAGAGATTATGTAATGCTTTTTCATGAAATTCGGTACCGATGATCATGGTCCCCAAAGGATGAATCCTAGTGACTTTGGTGAGCCACTGACTTTCCTATAGCCCCACCATGAGGTCTACAATCATTGGATGGGTTGCCATGACATTTGGTGACATCATTCATGGTCACCTCAAGCTAAATTATTGAAGCGATATCTCAATATTTTTCATCGTCACTAACACCAGCTCAAAACACTTTGGTTTATGACTAAATACTCGCAGAACTATCTTCACCTCAGCCTCAGCTCTGTGTTTAGTGCTAATTAGCAAAAAGTAGCATTCTAACATCCTCTAAGATTGTGATCATGTTAGCATGCCAACGTTAATATCTAAATCTGCAGCAGTGGTTGAGACTGTTTATCTACTGGAGACCTACTTCTGCAGCATCTGCATTGTGTATAGCATGAAAGCCACCGACTTGTGATTATTTCCACTTTGAAGCCACACCACCTCAAACTGGTCCCAGGAGTCATCACAGGCTGAAGCACCATTAAATATATTTCTTGCTAGTTCATTCAAATCTAAAACTCATCATTGGGAATTGACTGGCTGCAGACACACCTTGATCTTCTTACGCTGTAACATTGACAACAGCAGCCAGCGCATTTCCGGACACTGAATCAATGTGTGCAGCAGGAGTAGAAAGGCTCTCACCAAGCCCTTCCGCACTAGAATTGATTTCTGAAGAGCTTTGACGTGCTAAATTCAGTTTGACATCAGGAATCACGTGAACACCAGTCACCAGCCACGTTTGATTTAGGCGGGAAATAAGCGTGGAGACTGAAGAATATTTCATGTATTTCTGTCCTAGTCAGTACTCTAAGCTCACTTTAATGTTCTTTCCCAAAGCTGGGCTCTTCTTCTTTCTCCTCTTCGCTCTTCTTTCTTTTCACCTGCAACCCACTTACGGTGGACGAGATACTGCACAATCTGTTTGAGACTTACAGTAACTTACAGTAACTTACAGTAACTTACAGTAATGTGAACAAATACAACTAGAACATACACACATATTTGTTTGAGGGGAAAAGGCTTGGCAATCAAATGATGTATATATACTGTGTACGTGTCCCATGTTTAAAAATGCCGATGTGAATTACCCGTAACCAACACTTCATGCACACTTACACTAATACCACTTCGGCATGATGTTCAGTGCCAAGAGTACTCCATAATTAATCACGCTCTACTGCTCCACGCTCCAGTACAGCTGATGGTGACAAAGGCAATAAACACTAATAAAGGATAATGTCAATGTTGTCATTTCATACTCAGTACAGATTCCCCATCTGAGGACATCATCCACCAAGGATGTTGTTATGAAGTTGCTAAGTAGGAGCAGTGAAGGGTTTCAAAATGTTTTCAGTGATACATACAGGCTTGAAATACACGGGACCTACACATGTCTTCCAATGGAGGGATGTCAGATGTCATCTCCCAGAGATGATGTGGTGCCTTACACAACTCCAACTTGGCAGTGCCCAGGAGACGATCTGGCATTTCTCCAGCTACCAGTCCACACTCCGTACTTTGGTCCTTACGGGTACTTGAACCGGCGACCCTCAGGTTCCAAATCCCCTTCAAACTCTACTACTGCCACAGACAGATCAATACCAATGTAAGGCTACAGCCGGCAGCTGCTTAGCTTAGCTTAGCATAAAGACAGGACTTGCACCTTATGAGGTCATAAGGGGCAAGTTTCCAGATTGGCCCATCTGGGCTAACCTTCCCTTCCTCTGCTTTGCCCGTCCAGAGAATTTGGCCCACCCATGAGAGAGAGACATCATGACTTTCAAATGAGCAAATTGGCGGTTGGTCAAGGCCCCCCCCCTCCTCAAAAGCTACACTCAGAAATGGCACATACTAAGGAAAGCTCTTTGTGGGACTGGCTCTAGTGGCTGTAATTGTGCACCAAGGCTGAATTTCAGGAAAGAGACTTCAGATATGGTATTAGGGGACCGCTAAGGTCTATATAAAAGACTCTAAAAAGCACCTCGTCATGGGACCTTTAAAGTAACAAAATTGCCTGTCTGCACGCTAGCTGACTTATAAACTTTCTTTTTTTTAAGGATTCAACAAGCGACTGACTTGTGCCTCTGGCTTCTTCTCCTAAGGCTCATGGGTATTGCAGTATTTTGAGCCATTGTCATGTCAAAAGGACGCAGAAATGATCAAATCTTTTGATAAACCCTATGACCGTCACATTATCCCGGAGACTCCTGTGTTTCTATGTTAAGGTTGGAATTATAGCGGATTAAAGTTTCCTTCACTATAACTGGAGCCTTCCAACCCAGGAAGTTACATTATGCTCATGACTTGTTTGATGGTACAGTACATATACTGGAAATATGCATGTTTAGTCACGAGAGCTGTGGATGAAATACCGTTTGAATTAGGTTAGTTTTACAGAAAACCAATGAAGGGTTCCATTACGACTTTAACTGAATATCAAAGATTTTCAAGTTGAAATGATCTCGTAAACCCGCTGTGCTCTCCGTCAACACACAGTGTAGCTAATAGTACATATTTAAATCAGCATGTGAGTTGTTGATGTGCCGCTGCTTCATCACTGTCAACCCAGAGAAAAAGAGTGACTTTGATTGCTTCCCGTACTGTTGTGTACAGCTTGGGCAATTAAAATCATAATGGCAGATTTTAGACACCCAACTAATGAGCTCAAATCCTCTGAGAAGAAATGCCATTAGAAGTCCTAATGGGGCTCCTTCACTGAGTAACAAAACAAATCCTCCGCTGCTACATATGAGATGTGCTGCTTCCCAGACTAAAGATCCACACACAATCATTATTTGATTAATACTGTTTGTTTACATGAGGATACAAAGAAGCGTGTTTCCCTACTGCGCTACGAGGTCTGATACAATGTGATGTATAATTGGATGCTGGCTGTGAAAACAGAAGAAAGGAGTTCCTGGTCTTGAATGAAGACGAAGCGAGGCGAGAAGTGGATAAGGATTTTTGTGAAGTGCCCCCCCCCCCCGTTCT
>NC_048427.1:13488219-13489251 GCF_013103735.1 Etheostoma cragini | reverse complement strand
TTTCTTTCCCCTCACATTTCTCTTCGTTCTGAATGGAAATGGTTAGGAGATAATTCAAGCTGTCTGGTTTCCTGAAAAGGTGAGGCATGTCACGCAGACATCTGACTCATTTTTGGACATTGTAAGATACTCTATGTTGAAGAGTACAATCAGAGCTGTCAGGGGAGAAAAGTGGAAAGTTTCCACATAATACTGAAACTCCCAAAACTTTATTGAAGTAAAAAAAAAAGTTTCTACCCTACTGCATCGTCATTAGGCGAATGTCCAGCATGACAAAGGACAAGGTATGCACAAAATGACTTAAATCCTCTTGACTTCATATTCGAGTAACCCTCCAGATACAGTGCATCATAAGAAATGGAAAAACTTCCACAGCAGTTACAGAAAACCCCAAAATACGTGGAGTACTTTGTGATCCTTTGGCTGGAAAAACAACAAAAAACGTTCTCTTTTCTTGAGTTTGTCTGACAACACAAAGAAGTCAGTTAACATCAGAGTTGACCTCTTATCATTTTATAGTAGTGTCTCGGCTGATCAGTTGGTTCCTGGATGCAATCACGTCGCCCAGCAGAGTCCCACTGGTATCAACAGAAGCCAGGCTGACCCCGTGACCTGGAACCAATGCCTGTCCAGAAACTGATAATAGTCTTGTCATGTCAGAAGACCAAAGCATGAAGGAGGGATTAAGTTTCTCAGTGGAGACACATCCAGTGTGTTTTGTTCAAAGTCTATTTGAACGATTGTGTTTGAAGTTCTGAGTGCCCAATGTTGGGACCGGCATCCATTTCACGCCTCAGGTATCTCTTCCGATTTGAGAGAGATTAGGTGAAATATGAAATCCACAAAACACACACACACACACACACATGGCCCTCCTTCCCATAATATGTGTCATAGCTTGCCTCCTAGGGTCTTCTGTTGGCATCATGTGACTGCGGACGAATATAACAAGAGCAGAGACCTCCACTTCCCTTTCTTTCCTTTTCTACCTGCTTGATATGAGGGAAGTGGATGCCAAAGTCTCACCACCTC
>NC_048427.1:13472526-13488119 GCF_013103735.1 Etheostoma cragini | reverse complement strand
GATAATTCAATAACCGCTTCATACGCGCTTCAGGATGACGGCAATTAGTTCTTAACAGACATTCACAAAGACGCATAGTGCTGCAACAATCTATCTATAATAACAGCTTTTGGAAGTACCATCCATGATATACAGTAAAATATTAAAGTAGTTGGAAGTTTACATGGCTTAAACTATATGTTTCATTCATCCCGTCCAGGAGGGACAGATGAAACATTACGCACGTCCCACTCTTGTTGTAATAACTCCTGAACGGGTTTGTCCAAAGCTGAAAATGCAACTGTATTTGACAGATGACACGTGTAGGATGCTAGTGACAAAATATCAGCTTTCAGTGTGATACGACCGCTTTGTAAATTGTGTTTAATCAAAAAGTGTTTCAACTGTCCCGGCTCTCTCCCTACCTCAAGCTTGAACAGCTCCGGTGAAATTGAAACTCCTTGTTACAAATCTTGCAAATAACCTTGTACTTGTTAACTGTACCATCATCATTCTTTTTATATTTGAATCCGTCAATAGGCCCACTTTGCTCACCTTGCTCCATCTCGCCTCTAGCTCCCAACCACTTTCCTGACCTGAATAATTTGTTACACTGCGCATGCGTGAAATGCACGTAATTAACAACAAACAACTAATTAACGTCGTTAACGCGCTATTTTTGACAGCCCTAATATATATATATATATATATATATATATATATTTCAAGCATTTGAGCAAAGATAAAAACACTGCAGCATCTTAAAAATGTGAGCCAATATAGGAAAGAAGTACATGAAAGGTGGTTGATGTTGTTAACCACCAGCTGCTGAGACTTGGAGACAAAACAGTGTTTCCTTTTCGCGTGTGGATCAGAGAGGAAGAGAAATGTTAGAGACGGTGTGTGAACATGCGGAGAGGCAGTGAGGCCCTGTATGTGGACTGTAAAGAGGCGAACAGAGATATAACCTTTGTTTACGAGTGCAGGCAGGCTGGCTGACAGTGTGTGTAAGTCAAGCGAGGCCAGCCCACTCGGAGATCTACTGGCACGCATTAATCAAACAGCAGCGGAGGAGAGAAACGCCTCAACACACCTCCACAGGACGTTCTAACCAGAGGGAGGGAATGGCCACAAGGTGAAGGCACCTCCACGACCACGAGACAGAAGCAGCAGTTTTAATTCAACACTGCTGCGCTGAAATGCCTCTCCATAAATGTCTACTAACTGTGAACCGCGAGGATGGCGGCAACAGAGAAGGGTTCGTCTGGAGTCATTTCACAGCATGAGTTATTACGGCAATAAGATCCAAGAGTGCGTGCTTCGGGATGATTATTGCTGTGACAGTGATGCAGTAGATGTGAGGCGCAGATGGGGATTACTGCTTATTATTGCTGTTTTACAACTGATATTAAAAAACAACTCCATAAGAAACCTAATTTGGCTTTATGTTAACTGTGAGCGTAGTTGAAACTCATCTTTGAGATTGGAACAATCCTAAAATACTGTACATACTTAATTTCTTTTTAAAGTTTATTTTTTGGGGCGTTTTGGGCCGTAAGTTTTATAGGACAGCTGAAGACATGAAATGGGACAGAGGGGTGGGATTGACATACAGCAAAGGACCGCAGGTTGGAGTCAAACCTGCAGCCGCTGCCTCTAAGGGAGCACACTACCAACTGAGCTACCCAGGTGCCCTATACTGTACATCTAGAAGAAGAAAGAAATGTTCTGTGTGTACTATAAAAAAGCAAATAGCAACATCTTTTATTTAAAAAAAAGAGCATTTTATTAAAACAAAATGCTTATTTACAAGGCAAGAGATAATAGTTCTGTTGAAAAAAGCACTGTACCTTTACATAAAGGGGAGGAGAGATTTGCATTGCAGTTGTAGCTTATTACAGTGTTAATTCGCCCGGACGTTTTACTTTGTTATATTACAACAGGGCTGATGGACAGACATAAGGAATATAAAGTAAAATGGCATTTGGACGAGTCAAACAGGTTACTAATAAAGTTTAGGCAGTGGGTCAAAAAAATTATCTGCATTATCTGTTTCCCAAGATTTGACAGGAATAGAAAAGAAGCTAGGTATTTTTTTTAGGTTAAATAAAAGATACAAATTTGAGGAGGACATATGGCTGTTTTAAAGTGTAAAAATCGTGAGCTCTTGTTGGGGGCGAAATACAACACGGACACAGCTAAAGCAAACACCAGAACAGAAGATTTTCTCATCTCTTGAATTAAAAATTAAAAAAAAAACTCCCATAAACATGAGTGTGGCTCATTATGATACCTACTCAAATATTTGTACTGTCTTCGTGTGAGACAGGGGCAACTGGCCTCACAGAGTCCCTGTCATTTAGTTACAAAAATAAATATAAGTTGAAGGAGAAACTGTGGTTTGATAAAAAGATTTTAGCAGTCCAGTAACTATTGTGGATACTGGCCAGCCCTACTCAGACTATCAATGTGACAGTCAGGGCCTTTGTTTCAACCTGAATCCACCTTGCAAACTACTTCAGTGTACTTTGATCAAGAGAGACTGAGTCCAACATGTCCATCAGGCTTCTGTTACAGTGATGATTAACGTAAATCTAACACACTGTGTTTGTCAGACACGTAACAAAAACACATTTTCTTTCCCTGCATCTCATCCTTGTCGTTGTCCTCCATTGTGTCCTATCTTTTCCTGCGGGTCGCCTCAGAGCCAGGGGTGCCAGGCTGGGTCCATGCGACACAGATTGTCCAGGCTGTTTGCTGCAGCCACCAGCGTGTTGACTTTACTCTCTCCCCCCTCGAACTGAGCCAGGTTGTGGAGGCGGGTCATGATGGCCGTGACAGCCTTCTGGACCAATGACACTAACTGCTGGGAGTCCATGTTCTCTGGTTGGCCGGCCGGGGACAGAGGCATGGACGTGTCCTCCTGGGTCTTCTTGTGCCACGCGATGATCTCATCGCGGAGCACTGCCTTCAGGATGCCGTCCACCTATAGAGACAGAGGAGAGGATGATGTAACATTTCAAGATTCAGTGGTGTAGAAACATGTACATTTAGTGTCCAATGGTCATGTTAAGAGAAATTACTCAGATATCTGTATGGTTAGTTTCCTGTGGGTATAAGGCATAAAATTACAGTACCTTCTTAATGCTTAATGCTGTGGTGTATTTAAAAAGAACACTGGACAGTTCTAAGAATGTAACTATTTTAAGAGCAGACAAGTTACCTTAAAGTTTGGCTGTGCAAAGCATCGTGCCACGGCAATCATAGAGGCTGTGAGTGGGCCGGAGACACCGATGGTGGTCAGGAACTCGGAGATGTTTGGCGTCAGGCGGAATGGAACGGGCCGGTTAGCGTCCAGGTCGCCCGTGGCGTCGTTGATGTCAAAGCGGAAGTAGGAGACATTCAGCTTTCCTGTGTCCTAAAAATAGATAACGGAGTAAAGGGAGAGTATGAGTCCGTTGGCAAGTGTGTGTGTGAGGTAGGTCATTTTAAATAAAGCACTTTTAAGGGGTACACTACCAATTAAAGAAGACTTATCTATACATATTCCTTTCTGTTCTCCAGTCTTTAGACCACATGAGCTCTTCAAGAGCATAACTCTTCTTCAGAAAGGTGAGGGGAGTTACATAACAAGTTCACACCAATGAAATGGCTGCAGTTATTGATCTGCGTGCCCCAGACACAGTAACACGTCAAACTATCAGCAGCAGAACATCTATAATCCTCACACTACTCCCAATCCCTTCTACCCCTTCGCTACCAGCTGACTTAAACATATACAACCAAGTTTTCATCTTTAAGCCTGCATTTATCTGCGAGAGGACCGCTACCCGAGCAGCCATTCCGGGGAAGATAAGCTTCCTTATACAAAAAGGTGAGCGGCTCTGACGGCATTAAAGTGGAGCATTTCATTTCATTCCAGCTCGTGCTCCCTCTCCTCCTCTGTCTCGCCTCTTTCCCTCCCTTCCTCCTTCTGCTTAATTCCCTCCCCTCCTCTCTCTCTTACTGTCATTTGCTCCCCCAGGCCCCAGTGGAGGGCCTCAAGGCAGTGGGCTGAGACACCAGCAACCCCCAGGAGGCTCAGATAAGCCTGCAGACAGTTGGCTGTGGAGGCAGCGCTCTGAATGCTAAATCACCACACTAGAGGCCAGCGATGGCTTCATTTCAGGAGTTGGTGTGAATGGGATGACGCACCATTACTGTGTCACATGTAGGGACTTGGGGCTGTGAACTTGAGTAATTTTCTGAGCAAATGGCTACGATATCAAAGAAGATGGAGAGATTTTTACAAAAGGAAATGCAGATTCTCAAGAGATGATGTGATGCCTTATAAAGACAGATGTTGAATGAATTAAATCTACCAGTGAATTACGGCCCGATGAACATCACAAAGCAGTGCCTTTTTTTGTCGATGCCTTGAAGCATCACTGAACGCTATAAGTGCCAACTTGGAGAAACATGAGGTCTCCATTTAGAGAGGGTGGGGCACAATGCTTTGGCTGTGATGTCCTGTCCTTGCACTCTCTCTCTGTTTGTGTGGAATGTTTGTGTGTGCGTACGCTCTCTGTACCGTAATCCTGCTGTGTCTAATGGGATCTGCGGAGTGGAACAGGCAGAGAGGGGGCTTAATACCAGCGCTTAGCTGCCCGGAGGAACGCCTGTCAGCAAAGGCCGATTAGGATCAGAGGGGTGGGGTGGCCGACTGACACAATCATCTTTAATAATGACTTTGAGAAAGCTGTCTGTGGACCCTGAGCAGCAGACAGATGTGTATGGACTGGCGCACACACACACACACACACACACACAGACACGCACACACACGCACACACAAAATTGAAACTTCTTTGATAGCTGTTCAGCAGAGGGACTGAATATAACTGACTGTCAAAACATCCTTCGCATTCACATCGCCTGCATGACTGATAGCCTAGCGTGAATGTCATGGGGGAGAATGGCAATTCAAGCGGCCAGATATGGAGACGGTAATGGTGATCTCTTAATGCATCTTTGAGAGTGTGTGTCTATTGAATTAGCCCCACGTCACATTACTGCCACTTGCCCTTGACAGAGTCTAGCATGTTTCTGCTTGTGTAGGTTTGCACGCGTCTCCCACCTGTGCTATCTGCAGCATCTCGGGGTTGAGCCTGTTGAGGTGGAGCATAAACTCGGCCAGACCTATGAGGGCCAGCTGGATGGTGAACATCTTCCGGAAGGTCCAGTAATCGGTGGCGTTCGGGAAGGTGTGGAGCGCCCACTCCTTCAGCATGCTGCGAGGCACCATGTTCCCCTGCACCTCCTTCAGGATGTCCCGCAGGACCTGGTGGGAAACAGCGGGAGGGAGTAGAGGTTAGGTAGGCGGCCGTCGTCCAGCTGATATTGGGCCTCACTCACTTTTATTTTATTCAATTCCATGGGGCCCTCTTTTTAACTGAACACAGACATGCCAATTACAATGGTTAGATATAATGTGATATTTAATATTTCAAATTAAGTGTTCCTACACAGGTTGAGAAAATTATCCTAGATATTCCACTAATAAAACCATGGAAGCAATTTTTGGAATTACATGGTTTTCACATGCTCAAATAATTCCTAGGTAACATAGCTGCATGAAGCTACCTTTAAATTACAATCCAATCACCCAGGATGCACATCAGTGCAGGGCATTAAATAAGGTGTACCAGCTCCCACACCAGTATAATGCATATTTTTATGCAGGTGTGTTTATATAGTGGCAGGTTGGATCTATGGTAGAGCAGGTGCACATGTACTGAGAGGTTTATGCCTTGACGCAGAGGTCCAGGGTTTGAATCCAACCTGTGACAATGTCCTGCAGGTCCTCACCCCTTTCTCAGCTCAATGTCCTGTCAAAAATTAAAAGGCAGAAAAGCCCAAAAAATAATCTTGAAAAAAGAAAGAAAAAAAAGATGTGTTTATATGATTATCTCCCTACCTGGTGGCTGGCCTGTGTGCCTCTGGCCTGCACAGTGGCCAGACGATCATAATATCTGGAAATGGGGTTGTCATGTTCGATGCCCTTCTTGGCACAGCGTTGTTTGTAGATTTCCACCAATGACAGAGAAGAAGGGTTGTCCTCTACCAGCCGCATCTGAGGTGACACTGCCACCACTCGGGGCACTGGAGAGATAAAGGGAGGGAGAGACAGAAGACAGGAAAGACATGGGGGAGGGGAGAGCAGAGGGAAGAAATAGATGGAGGGAGGCCCAAGAGAAAAAAAGAGGAGCGTAGTAGGAGAAGTAGGGAAAAAGGAAGAGGGGAAAACAACCAAGTCAGTGACACATAAACTGTAAACATTTGGTTGCACTTGCTAGAAACCCGTCACTGTTTTACCAAAGTGTAAACCAAAGATCTACACCTACAACTAAAATACTCAAAAGCTTGGAAACAGCTGAACTGAAGGCGTGCCGCTGCTCAACACCAAGCGGGGTCAAAAGAGCTAAAAAGCTGTGCATGGATCGCCCAGTGGAAACTACTACTAAACATTTACATACTCTGGCATCCCACATCAAATCAATACCAGCCATTCCATTTGGGAGGAAATGGGTTGGAAGGGACTGTTGAATTCCCCGTCCATATTTCCTCTTAAACAAACCAATCAGGGGCATACATGGTGAGTGGGCAAACATCTGGATGGAGGGAAACCACAAGGGGGTAACAGGAGAAGAAATTGCACTTGAAAGCCAATTGAATTTGTTTTTGTGGGTGAGACAATGACAGAAAAAAATAAGTCGGTCAGGAGATGACCATGTGATGTGATCTCCAAAGACAGAAGAACTCTGTGCAACGAATATGTATGAAAGAATAAAGAGATGTTCCCATTTGATTGATCAAAACCTCACATGGTGATAGAGGTGACAACTCATTAGAAAAATAAAATGAACCTATCCCTAATAAAATGTCATCCCTTGTGCCTGTTTTTTAAAGGCCACGTGAAGTGAAAAATGCATTTTCCCATTGTGTCCTTGTGTTAATTGTTAATTTATCTGTTGTTACATGTCAAATATACTGTATGCAAAACACAACAACAGAATTTTCAGTATTTTTACACTATAAGGACGGCCTGTTCTCTTCCCCGTGAAGCGGTGTCAAATATTTGATAACTCATCCTGTTGTTTTTTTTGAGGCCTTTAACCTCATGCACACAGGCACCCATCTCGCTTATCCCTGACCCTACCAGTGAAGAAGAGGTGTCTCTTAGTGGTCTCCTTTCTCTTCTCCAGACAGGGGTTGAGGAGGCGGAGAAGTTGCAGGACCCTCTCCTCTCGGCGCGACTCGGTCAGGCAAGCATCGTTCATCACCAGGTAAGGGTAGATCTTGCCATTGTGGCCACGGATATAGAGACGGCGTGCTGCTGTATTGTGTTTCTGAACAATTTCCACTCTGGGCATGAACCTGGAGAGAGGTGCAGGGAGACAGAACTGAAGTGATCAATGATGAGGGAGGAATGATAAATCTCACAATTCTCCTGTGAGATTCCATAGGTGTTTGTTGTCAGTTTTCTATTTTATCAACTGGGAACAGAAGTTTAAATGTAAAACCTTTTCACCAAGTATTTTTTTTTAAATAGAGAAGGTGTAAAAAGAGTCCTTTACCTGGCAATCTTGATGTAATAGTGCGTAGGTTTGGGCATGAGGAATTCCCCGGGGATCTCCACCTCGGCCGTCTGGGCAGAGAAGTTGCTGAGAAAGCGACACTTTTCTTCAATGAGGAAAAACTTGGGCAGCTGCTTGGTCTTGGCCTCCAGGATCTTGATCCACTTCTTCAGCTTGGAGATTAAATTGTGAAGCTTCATGGAGCCCGGAACGCTAAAGTCAAAATCTGGTAAGGGCAAAGAGACAAGCTTTTGTTACAACAAGAATTTTCCTAGCACTGGCCTTTTCATTGTTTCCACAACTCTTTCCAATATATAAAATCCATGAGTTGGCATCAGTGACTGAAAACAGAATGGGATATTAAAATTCACAAAATAGGAGAAAACAACAAACATACAAAGGCAGATGTTGACTGCCAGGGAGTCGAAATTGCCGGATGAAATCCTCAAGCTAGCTGAGAAAGTCTGACAGGGGGAGTCAATGTGTTACACTTTCTCCTCCTTTGGCAAGTATCCTTAAAAATGCCCTTCAGCAAGACACTAACCCCTATAACTGTTCCAGTGGAGCTGCTCTTTGCTGCCAAAATTACAAGACTGTTAATCGTAGTGGGCAGCTCCCAGGTGTGTTCTTTGTGTGTTAGACCTTTAACCCGCACTGCAGCAATACACTCCCAGACCTGTGCTATAAATACCAATGTGTCTCTAAGTAACCTTGCCAAATTAAATACTATAAGGGGCTAAAAGTTAAACATATGCAAGAACTGTACACACACAGGACGGTGCTCAAAAATGAAAAATAGAATCATGATAAAAATAACAATTGAAAGTGCAATGGTGAGATGACATTTCAACAGTGAAGATGAATTAAATGGAGATCTGGGTATTTACAACACCGTTATTTACACCGTAACATGGACTAAGAACACGGTGATGGCCTTAGGCATGGCAGTGGTTACACAAACTTACACCTGGGAAATGTTGAATCTAAATATTGTGTTGCACTGTTGACCACTCCACTCCCAGCAGTGCGGTGAAGTGCCTTGCTTAAGGGAACTTCCTGGATAAGTTATTCACTGCATGCAGGCAGCAAAAGGAGAAATGTTTGCTCTATCGACTTAAATCTCCCTGGTGAAGGCTGGGAGCTGATTAAATTAGAGCTATAAAAATGAGAGTCTTAAAGTATTAAATTCCTGTTTCAAGTCACAACTCATATTGCACATAACATATTGTGATGAGCTGCAGCACTAACAACGGAAGGAGGGGAAGTGAGCCAGACAGGTTTTCCATTTTAGAGCAAAGCCCCCAGGATATCTCTGTAAACACACACACACACACACACAGACACACACATACACACTCTTCTGTACACCCTGTTGTGCAGCCTGTTATAATGAATCTATGAAACTGCAAGGCCTTGCCATTTCAAACCCATTCAATCTCTCCCAGAGTGAAACCTCCTAATACTTTAAATAAGCCCTTTAAAACAGCCAATGTTCTTTTCCGAGTTGCCCTATTTCGCTATCGGTCCGCCTGCAATTCACCCGCCTCGGTAGCAGAGGTAAAATTGAAACAGTCCGGAGGAATTGCAACCCGACAACAATTCAGCCCCATAAAAGTGTATAATGCTTACAAATAAAAGAAGCGAGGCATGCTCGATTCCTTCGAAGCCATGAAGCAATAACGTAATGTCGTTCCATCTTTATCAGATATAAAACATTTTACCGGTTCACATCTGGAGACGGCTGCACATAAGACCCAGGCATTATGTTTTTCCAAATCATAATAATACCTGCATATTTAAAGTGGTAAAGATATTGTCAGACTTGAGCAACAAACGCCTTTCCTGAAACAATTAATAAACAATATTTCACCTTGTTTTGAGCTCTAATTACAGCTAATAGTGCAATCATAGTGAGGGGAGATATAGGGGTGTTCCGTGGCAAGTGCAATTCAACAAGACCACAAGAGAGTTATTTTCAGTCCCCCTGAACTTTGATCCCTGCTCTGTCAGCTAGCTGGAAGAATGTGATGCTAAGAGAGAGTGTGGTGTGGAACGTTGCTCTCTGACCTGTGCGTAGTCCTCTAAGGACTATGGTTAACTGCTCCTCAAATCTCTGCAGGGTAAATCCAGACAGCTAGCTTGACGATCTGTCCAATTTGAGTTTTGTATTGCACAACTAAAAACACCTTTTGATTGTACACGTTCCATCAAAACAAATTCCTTCCCAAGGCTATTTTGCAGCAGCACTGTGGCTTTTCCCGTTGCTTAGTGCTGCCCAAGACAATTGTGAAGAAATACTAATAGACCAGAGCACATTTTCTCCCATCCCGGGATGCTGTGTGGACTAGCCAGAAAGGAGGAGAAGGGTCTGCCAAAGCGAGACTATACCCTACTTGACAGACTACAGCAGACGATTTGTACTTCTGCACCAAATTATGGCTCTAGAATCAGTGAGGTGGGCCACATCTGTATATGGAACCATTTTGCCTCATGTACTGACCTGTTCATGACTCAATGTGGGCTTGTAGTAATGTATGTTTTGGAGTCAACTCAACTTTATTATATCTGATTGGGGAGCTGTAAAGGGCCATCACAGCCGCATGTATGGGCGTAGAGGGCTTTCTGGAAATAATATTTAAAGCTTGCGACTAACAACCAACTAAAGGTACATAGGGGCTAAGCCAAATCGCTATACACTGAGTAACATTTAACAATGCTGAATGTCATTTCAGCATGACAAATGACTAGTCAATAGGTACAGAATTAAAAAGACAACTTGTGCATTTTTTCAGAAAACAACTCTTCTGACAAAAGTATCTGGAACAGATCCACTGCAAAAACAGTTACTCATGCAAATAGCATTCACCGTAATTGGATTTGGATGCCTCCCTGCTGCCAAATGTTATATGTGCACACATAAACCCATATTTTCCAGCCCACAAACCCTGTGAAAGCGAGTGAGCCACTAACGTGGTTCGGGGAATGGGAGCTTGGCTGCTCAGTAGCTCTGTAAACCCTGTTTGTTCCGCTCTGGAAGGCTTGTGTGGTTTCAGTCTCTGTCGACCCTGCTCCCACATGGCTGTGGGGACAGCTGGGTAGCGATGGTCGGCAGGCACCCTGCGACGCAGAAGCCCCGGTGACGCCTGGCTGCGTGAGCACAGCTGGCACTGCAACATCTGGTAAGATTTATCAGCCTGGCACTCGCTCCGGGTCTCGCTCACTCTTGTTTGTGTTGTTCATTCAGTCAGTCCATGTGCCGTTCCCATGCTTTTGCTCACTAATGCCATCCCACCTGTCTTCATGTTTCCTCATAGACTCTCATTCCCAATTTTTTTTGTATTGGCTAATGTCCTGTCTTCCATGCTTCTCTCTGTAATTGTATAAGCTCATCAGCGCTAGCTTACTCTTATTTTTCTCTCTGAGTGAGTTGATCATTTTTTCCCTAGCTGCTTTTCATTTACTCATAGTCCTTGTCTTCCACTATCCCAGGGCCGAACACATTAGCTCTATTGGCCACTCTGTGGTCCAGTGGAGGGGAAAAGCACAGGAGAGACTAAAGAGCAGTGAGGGGGAGGTGGAAGGAGAGGGAGGAGTGGCTGGGGAAACTCGGCAGTTTACTGCGAATGTAATTCAGCGAGCATGTATGTGCAGTCAGTCCGCAGGAGTGAGAAGTCAGTTTATCTAAATGCTGAAAGCTGGGAAGGCTGCAGACGGTCCCCGCTTAAACCCGGTCCAGTGAACTGCGGTTCATCTCCCTTATGTAATGTAGGAAAACATGTCTTCCAAAAACAGGGGAATGATTGAGAAAAAAGTCTCAGAGGGGGCCTTGGCTAAACAAGAACTGCACCTGTTGGATTCCTCAGCTTGCGTATGAATCTGAACATGCAGGCCACAATGACTGGAGGCTTCATCACTGCCTTGCAAGCATACACATGAATACCACATAATGTTTGCTTTGTAATGTGTCAATCCAAAACTGGGGATGGATCCGTGTATACTGTGTATATATGTATGGATGACTCAGTATACTGTACATACATACGTATGTTACTGTAATACTATTGTTTTATCTCTTTGCAGCTGTTTATGTGTCTATACAGTATGTGTACACACACACACACACACACACACACACACACACACACACACCTGCAAAGAAATAAAACTATTCCATTACAGTATCAGTGAAGAGATGTACTGTAACAAATAGTGTTTTACAGACTTTTAAACCCTACTAATACTAAAGACTGAACTCTTGCAGGGTGCAGAGCCCTCAGAGTCTTCTGCTGTATTTCATCAAACCTGTGACAGGCTCTGTGCTTGCTGAGATCATCACCACAGTGTTGCACCAGCTTAGATTAGAAATGCAGCTGACTGGTGTATAATCAAAACCAGTGAGGGTGTGTGCACACACAGTGTTATAAAGACATAAACTGACACACGTACACACCTATTTCTGACCAGTCACCACCCCCAACCCCTCCCTAAATCAAATCATCTGGTTGGAAACCTTAATTACATTGCAGAACACCAATGTTCCAGCTGCTCCAAGCGACAGTGCAGTCTGCCCGGGCAGCATGGATAAGAACAGCACAAGTGTCGAAGCAGATATAATGTAACCGGTTTAATATATCTCTACAGTGGCCAGTTGGGGACCGGTCTTGTAATTTAAACTAGTATCGACATAGTAGCACAAATGCAACTCTTGTTTGCTGAAAGGTGGCTGATGTCAGGCTTCAGGGCAAATAGCTAGGTGCAGCTGGTTTTACCTGAAGAACTGCACTTCATTTTTGTCTCTTCTAATTTCCAAGCGTTATGATGAAGTTGCAAAGCAGGTAAGCTAAAAATTAACATGGCTGAAAGCCATAAAACTAAAAGTACGTTTTGAAAAGTAAAAACATCAAAGGCAAAGGGACAAGTGTCTGCAAAATGAAAGAGCTCTCTGACGCTTGTTTTTCTTTCTGTCTTTTCTGTACGGTTCTATATCTATGCATTCTGATGTGAGTTTGTTCTGAAAGCCAACCAACCTGTTGTGAACTGTCCCTTCATCTTCTGGAAAACAGGGTCCTGTGCTGTGGCCTGGGCCCGGCGGGCTAGTGACTCAGAAGCAGCGCTGGAGAACAGGTTGGAAACATTAGAGACGTTCTCCAAGCCAACACCAAAGGTGCTAACCAGCTTCTTGACAAAGTTCAGCGTGTGCGGTGTGATCTTGGCGTCGGACACGGCACCACTCTTTTCAAAGGCCACCGAGTAGCATTTAGCCAGGCCCTGTTGCAGCTGTCTCAAGACCTGCAGAAAGAAGAGGAAGGAAGAGAAATAGTCAGAAAACATTATACATGTGGTAATACTAATCAGTGAGGGGTGAGGTGGAAACCAACATTTTTCTCCAATCCAAATCATTTCATTTCATTTCATTTAAAGTATTGGTTGAGTCAGATATCGGCAACAAAGAAAGACGTACTCTATAACTTAAAGTCCTCAATTAACAGAGGAGAAGGAGCAGAGACGGACACGTTTCTTAAGGAACAAAAGGTGCAGCGATGCAATGTCATACATTAACCAAAGAACGGGAGAGTGAGAAGGTGATGATGGCATAGCATGCCTCTGCCTCAGTGTGCCCAGCGGAACAAAGCATGCAGCCTACAGCTGCTGCTGAGTGCCCCAAACTATCACAGGTAATCAAACAGACAGACACACACCAACAAACGTCTGGCCGTACATCCCTTTGCCCATCTTGCACGCTCACTGCACCCATCCATCACCTGTCTCAGACTTTTCTCCTTCTGCCTCTTTCTCCCAGTGTTCCCCTCCGCCCACAGACCGGCTACCATTCCGTGGATTCTGCCTCGCATGGCTAAAAATACAGTTTAGCAATTGCGATCATATCAAGATTACCTCCTGCACTGACCGCCACAGATGTAACAGGGGGGTAAACTACTGACTAAATGGGTGATTTAAGTCAACAAAAATATTTAAAAAAAAGAAGAAATAAATAAAGGATTTGGAGCTCACTGGTGGAGTGTGCACCCATGTAACAAGGTTCAGCTTAGTCCCACGGCCCTTTGCTGCATGCCGTCCCCCTCTTTCTACCCCCTTTCCTGTCTACAGCTGTCCTATCGATTAAAAGGTTTTAAAAAAATCCCCAAAAAGAATCTTATAGCAACACAACACACTACTTCAGTCAGGGAACGGGAGACAGTAAGGACCAATTCACAGACACAAGTCACCTTGGAGATGTGGAAGCTTACCAGAGAGAATAGGGTCATCTGGTTGACCAGGTGGCGTGATACACACATACACAAGACGTGCATTCCGACTTACTTTCACACATATGCACGGATGTATTTACATTCTCTAAATCAGCTGTATTATTTGCTCACCATGTGATCCACTGAAAAAGAAAAAAACATGTAGCAGCAAAGTTAGACACACATTAAACCAGCATCTTTGTTCTTCTTACCTCTTCATGCCAGTTCTCCCTGAACCACACCATCTGGTCCACGATGCCCTCCAGGGAGGAGAGCAAAGTGGGGTGTAGCTCACGCTGCATGTGCATGATCCGGCTGCAGCGCCACATTGGGGCAGTGGCCCGGATAGGCCCCGGGTCAGATGCCGCTGAGTGAGGCTGGGCCCCCACTGAACTGGGCTGCTGTTGTCCAGATGCATCTGGGGAAGAAGAGTGTTGTAAGAGAAAAGGATGAGTGGTAGAGTGGGAGACAGAAGTGACAGAAAGAAAACAGGAGGCAAAAAGAAAAGAGGAGAAAGAAAACCAAAAAGAGGGTAATCAGAATCTGAAAAGCAAACAAGCTCATTCTACAGTTTTCTTAAGAAGAGATGAACAGATGTGCGGTCCAGAGTAACACGGGGGGAAATTATCTATCACTGAGAATATGCTTTAAAAAAAAAAATCATTTTCGTCCCCTATACATTCATTTACATTTAAGATCTGGAAGAAGTAGAACAGAGCTTGTAATGTTCAGTGTGTGGTAAAGAGCCAGCCATGTTCACTTACCACTTTTGTAGCGCTCCCTCTGCTCGATCTTGAGCGTCAGGTAAAGGGTGCGGATAGGGAAGTAGACTGCCTGGGGGTACACTCGTCCCACCTAGCAGATAAAAGAGGGTCACAGATTACATTTCAAAGACTCCCCCTTAGGACAGCAAAGGAGAGAAAGAGAGAGAGAGATGGAGAGAGAGAGAGAGAGAGAGAGAAAGCAGACAGAGATAGAGCGGAAGGAGGTGAAGAGAGAGAGCAGGACAGAGAGATACTGTTTGTGCATATGTGTCAGATTGAGATCATACGATATGAGATGATACAACCAGAGACCTCTGCTGTAACAGAGGGTGTGATTGAAGCTTTGAGTCAGGGAGGTTAAAAACACGTTCTGTCTGAATTACAAAACCAAATGTGACTGATGATGAAATTGCCCTCAAGACTTTCAAGAAAAGTCACTGACAACATTGGAAGGTTTAACAGTTGAAGCCAGACAATAAGAGATTGCAAATTTGTGAAAACATTGCAAAAATCAACCCAAACTTGGCGGACTACGGTTCCTTTAATAAGGGCACCGGTGTGGTGTATAATGTGCTAGAGCCCGACTCATATATCGGCAGGCCAATATTATTATTATTTTAAATATTCATAAATCAGAATCCTTTATAATGACAAATAAATGATAAAAAAATAGAATAAAAACGGATGGTCAATCATGTTATGCGTGTTGGCGTTGCATAGTTCATCCAGAGGGCACGCTACAACGTCCCTGTTGGCAACACAGATTATTTCTTTGTTAACGGGTTTTTGTACAAAGGACTTAAGTTTGTATTTTTATACATTTATTCATCAGAACTTTAATATATTTTGATGTTCGTCAGTTCAGTTGTGACATTCAAATTATTACCATATTATTTTAGTGAGAACTCATAAATAACTACAAATAATGTTAATGTTATGTTAGGTAAATCTTTTTGTTTTGCTATATATATATATATATATATATA
>NC_048427.1:13428941-13472391 GCF_013103735.1 Etheostoma cragini | reverse complement strand
CTCTCTCTCTCTCGGCAGATATGTTGGATTTTTAAATAGCTAAACATTTGTATCGTATCGGCCTTAAAAATCCTTTATTGGTCGGGCTCTATAATGTACATATCTGTTTCAGTTCACTGGGAAGGTTACTGTAGCCGTAAACAGAATCCAAGATAGATCATATTCGGAAATAAAAATTCTATATTCACTGAAAATGTCTTTCTAAATCAAGAAAAGAACTGAAAATCACGGTTTAAAAAAAGTTTGCATGGTACCTTACCAGCATATATGGTAGTGTTTTCTCTTCTTCTTTTTATTATGGCTTTTTCTGAACGACTGTTACACTTGGACGATTAGGCAATAAATCTGCAGTTGGCTGAGAACATTGCCAGTTTTTTTGGGCTGCTTTTTGTCATTTTATTTTGCTTATTTAATGGTCTGCCTGCCGAGAACAAGTGAGTTCAGAGAGCTAACCCTGGAGCACAAAGAGGCCAACAACGGCAGAGAGACAGCAGGGAAAAACAGCATGCAGAGTTGACATATTTCTGAATTAAGGTTTTATTTTGAACAAGCCAGAGTTGGTAATTGAACAAGTGGAAGGAATAACTAAGACGGTTAGGGTGAGTTTTACTTTGTTTCTGTTGAGTCTAAATGAGGTGTGTTTTATGATGCGTTAATACAATTATTTTGTTTATTTATCAACCTAAAACAACTAAGAGTTTGTGGAACTTAGCAAATTAAGCTATACACACACAATCGTGAATGTATATACCGACAAACCATACTGGGCACGAAACACGGTCTATGCATACAGTTTACTTTGTACTGTGACAGCATTTGGCAGGTCAGTCTTCCTTTAGAGAGTGATGCACAAACCAATACACTTGATAAAGCACCCTCTGTAGGTATTTCTCAGTTGTCTTTTATTCATGTTTTGCTACAAATTCAGATTGGATTATGTTAAGCGTCTTGAACAGACAATGGAAGCTCTGAGCTGATTCTTAAACACCCCCTGTATGTAGCTACAGTACATGTTCCACACTTTTCACCAAATTACATTTTAACCCACAAGGGCGACCACTGCGACACATCACACACAGAAATTGTAAATCACCCTTTGAATGAGAGAGGTAGACTTAACTCGACGGTGATATATTTGTGTGTGACATTTGGTAGTCACTTTGACTGCACAAAGCGTGTGCCTAAAACATGAGCTGTGACAAAGCTCCCTAAAATCCTACAGAGGCGAGAAGAACACACTTTTCTTTTTTGGAGTTTTCCAATGCTGGTGGTCTCAAACATTTGTAAAATCTGAGAGAAACATTTATTAATAAATGATGGCTAACAGTCAACATTTTCTTACTCTTAGTCTCATCTGCAAATATGTTGTTTAGAAATGATGTCTAACTAGGTTGTTTCTTCATAGCACGTGGGATCGTCTGAAAACTCACGTTGCTCTTCGCCATGGTATATCCTGGTGTAATGATGTAAAATGTGATAAAATGTTGTCATGAAAAAGACTGAAGAACAAACAATAGCAGGCTGTAAAAAATATTGTTATTCCAGGTGGGCGAGATCTGCGAGCCTGGCTTAAGGCTCACTGGATATTGGTGGAAGACCTAACCACAGGGTTAATTCAGGTCACAGAGCACAATTTCATAGGCTGCAATTTCAGAGCTACTTGATCCCTTTAGACCCTCTATATGGCTGCAGGGCAGAAAGAGATACCTCTACATCTCAACAACAAAACTTTGTTCAATATGACTAAAAGTGGGTCCTACCATGGTGGAGGGGGATACAAGGAGAGAGATAAAAACAGACAAGAAGCTTTTTTTCATGGTTCAGCCTAAAGGCTAAATTGATTTTGGAACCTCTAATCTTTCTCTGACTCGATCTACGTTCATCTGACATCTAGCTCAGGTCTTCAAAGGGATTCTGAGAGAACTGCACAAATCAAGATTAGACAAGAACTAGCTCAAGTTTAAAGCTGCCGAGGGTGAGAATGGACTGGCCCACAGCTAACTAGAAGATACTATAATTCTCTAGAGTCAGTGGAAAACTGGTAGAGCTGTTCCAGATCTCAAATTCTTCAAGACACTCACGCTCTCTTAATCCACATAACTCACGACTCTACATGGACAGTCAGTCAGTGGGGGTGTGCTGTAAAGGCAGCACTGAGGCAGCGGAGACAGATAGTCTTAACTAACTGGTGAAAGAGGCTGCTGCTGTTGTAGCTCTAAGCTTGGACAGCCTGGAGACAATACAAAACGAAAGAGCAAAAGCTATTATCAAATTGAAGTACATCTTGGATAATACTTTCCACTACCTCAGTGGTGAGCTAATGCAGCTATGGAGCACAATCAGCCACCACCAAATAGTTTGAAATGCTCTTTGGTGGCTAAAGCACAGCAATATGTACAATGCTTCCAGTGCAAAAAGCCACAGTAATGAAAAACTCTAAATAAGTAATTGTCAGCTCCTCATGCAAAATTGCTGATATGTATAAAACTACCCATATCTGTGAAGTCAATATTGGTATACCTGCTGCCATTAAACTATGTAACTCATCTGCCCCTATAGGATGACCACTAACAGTTCAGAATAATTATTATAATTTCACTCACTTTTATATATGTATACACTATTAAGAATATTTATTTACAAACACATCAATTTACTTGCCGTTTGTCCTGTCTGCACCTTATCCATTATGTAGCCCCAACATGGTTGTATTGCATTCCTCCTTTTTAAGTGCATTTGTATTGTATTGTGACTGCATTAATAATAGTGCTTTATGTTGTAACTGTATTTCAATACCGGGCTGTGAAGACACCATAATTCCCCCGCTGGGATTAATAAAGTAATCAATCTGTCTGTCTGTAAATTGCACTGCAGAATTATTAAGTTGAATATAGGCACATGTGCACACCTTATACATATACAGTATTCTGTAAATGTAAACATATAACTACATTAACAGTAAATGCGTACATTTTGGAATCTCTTTTTAATTAAATTGAATTTCAAAGTGCTTAAAAATATAGAAATTTAAAGTGAAAGATACAAGTTTGAGATTGAAAATTGAAGGACTAGAGCCAGGAAAAAATGGGAAGATGGAGCTGTAGGTGGCAGCTAACAGTAGCATTAAAGATACAAGAGGAAGGAAGACAGAGAGGAAGAGGAGTAACAAGAGATCGGCCCACTAATGAACTGTCATATTTTGGCGAAACTGAGTTGGGCCGAGGGGAAGAGGCAGAGTGGAAGAAAAGGAGGAGGCAGCAAAGGAGGGGTGTTGGGATAGTCGGTTAACTTCTGATTCATCTTCCCGCCTGCCCACAGGCGCTCTTCTCCTCACCTTCATCAATATTTCAACATACGTTTTTTAAACATCCCGCCGCCGCAGAGAAACTCTAAATAATTCATTTGAGCGGCAGAGACAAAGCCTGGCCCGCATTAAAATGTGTCTCTCTCTCTCAACATAAAAACAGGGATGAAGAAAAGGGTGTCAACCGTTTGCCCTTCAGTCATTACAGGGTGAGGAGGCAGATTGGAGGGAGGACTGGATACGTGGCACATTTTTACAGTCACCCATTGACATCTATTCATTTACAAGTAAAAAGCAGGTACTAGTTTATGTGACTCAACTGTAACTAAAAGGTCACAACTCTAAACCAGTTGTCCCATTTAAATGTCCTCTACAGGGATAAAACAGGGATCTAACATGTTAGTCTTGTGAGGCAAGATTAACATGTTAGATACAAATCCAAGACAAAACATAACTGCAAATGATTCAGTATATTTATAGCGCTGTGTTCATTTATTTAAAAGCTAACTTGCATTAAACCAGCTTGTTAATGAGCCTAACAACAAACCATCAGTGTGATGTTTCCTCTTTATGCAACAAAAGTGAGGAGGATGAGAGGAAAATAACAATCACTTTATCACACACGTTCTGTCTTTCCATGATACTACATCATTCTATTACACTGTCCACTTCTAAAACCCTGCCTCTCCTCTTTATCCTCCACCACACTCTCCCTCATATCCTCTATACAATATTCCTTCTCTGCTGAGAGGATGGTTTGTTATAGCTCTTATAGCTCTCTAAACTCTTTGAAGATCATCCTCTTCAAATTGTGCGGAAATAATACTCCATTAAGCAAAGCAAATTAGTCCTCGGTTTAATTACTAGCTCTGTTCCTGCAGTGCGGATGCGTACAACATTAACTTTATAATCATTTCTTGAACAAATAATTTTAAAACCAATTCACCAGGGACTGGTGGAGCCAATAAATCGCTGTAAACGGGACACTGAAAGAATTTGAATGCTTAATTTGGTAAATAGGAAGCAGGAGAGAGGCTACTTTGGCGTGAATGCAGTTAATTTATTTTGATTAGGAAGACATGCATGAGCAATAATTTGCACACACACGAGCCAGATGTGCAGTCACGAATGGATAAAGAAAGCCAGGAGAAAAAAAAATGAATGAATGAGTGGAGCGGACATCCAGAAATAAAGCTGAAGAAAACAAGTAAAAATGAAACAAAATAAAGGAACATGAAATAAAGGGTAGGGAAGAGATGGTTTTCAAGCATATTCTGAATGGTAAAATTATTTGACAAAGCTGTTGTAGCTGACATATGTTTTACTGGTTGAAAACCGGCTAAGAGCTTTTTGGCTTAAGCTCAGTTGGGATCAAGATCTGCCTATGGGATATGGAGTTTTGTAAAGGCCTCACCTGGCTGATTAGGTTGAGCAGAGGTTTTCCTTCTGAACCGACCAGGCAGGTCAGGAGCTGCGGTATCCATGCCAACCACTGGATAGGCGGGACTCCAATGCAGTACTTGTCCACAGCATCAGCCAAGGTGTTCTTGTCATCAAAGCTGAGTAGCCACAACACCTGCAGATGCAACAAGAACACAAAAAATGTGAGAAAAGGGTGGGAGGAAGGTGAAGACAAGTAAGGAAAAGAGGGAGAAACACTAAATGCAACACTTAAGGCAGTCCCGTTAAAATGTTCCATAAATTTAACAATAAAGTAACTACTGTAAGACACTAAGTAGCAAGAGGCGAGGTCTCCATCAATAATCCGACCTTTGCTGCTTCACTGGCTCTGTTCACAGCAGGAGTGGGGCTGCAGAGTACATCTTGGTAAATATTACTATGATCAAAGCTGAGCCAATGTTCAGGTGATCTCTCCTCCAATGGTGTGCTTGTGTGTGCATCTACATTCTGATGAAGACATTAGCCCCACTTAGGTCCCCCCCAGGATCTCTCTCCAACCCTGGTACACAGATTGTGTATAATTACAGATAATGACTGGTCATCTCACTTCACCTATCAGGACTAAGCACTGCCAACCAGGCTATCCAACAATGCCGGTGATGACAGATGACGAAAGCAATGCCTGATGCTAAAACTGAATGTGGCAAGACCATATTTATTGTTTATCCAGCCTGACACACAGAGGTAGCTGGTCCTTTGCTCTCTTTTGGGATCTGTCTCTCTAATCCCACTCTCCTGTGGTTCTTTGAACGCAGAGACCCAGCAGGTGGTTTAGTACATTATCACAATCTCGCAGCCCCTCCCCTAAAAGTCGTTAATTAATGAAGAGGAAGAAAAAAATCTAGTTTACACAAGTGTTCAAATTAAGCAAAAATGTACCAAGGATAAATGTGCCCTTATTTTCTTGTTTTTTGTGCTGTGACCATCTTATTGGATGTGGTATCTTTTCTTTATATTGAGAACCACCTCAAGTGAGTACAGTATGACACAGCACGGCTCAGTGCTTTACCAACTATAAGAGAAAATAGAGGTCTCTCTTGGCTAACCTCTGGGAGGGGGTTGTATTGAATGAGTTGGTGTGTGTCTGCGCACGAAGGTGGGATGGTTATTAGCAAACAGTCCACCTCTTTACCTCCTGGACAAGTCTTACTCAACTGGTGAGTATGGTAGCATTGGTCTGACTGTTAGAGAAAGGTCAATCCATGTAGAGGGTCATGAGATTGGAGCATCAGGGGAGGCCATTAGTTTGTTAACCCCCCTGTGCTAGATGATGGCCTTCACTCCACCATCGATCCGGCTGTGGGAACTCATTCCCACTGTCTACCACTGGACTGTAATCAATCAAATTACTAGTCTCTCCTGGTACCTGTTCCAGAGACTGAGAAGGGTGAAAAAGTCATGTCTTTTTTTCTCATCAGCAACACTAATGTGATGGGGTCGGTGAACTAGGGAATTTAAAGGGACCCTATCTGAAACAAGGCCTGAATGAGGCTATTGGCTCTATAGAATCAGGGGTTAGGTGCAGAAGTGATTGTTGACATGACAGTTTCAAAGCAAACAAAAAGTTAGCATTAGCATTTTATAATAAGTCTTCACATGTTGCCTACAAAACACTGAACATGGATAATTGTACAAAAAGGCCCGTTCCCAGTTCCCTTTTCACCTTTGCTAGGTATTTGCGAGACTTGCTCTCGTTTTGATGGCGGCAGGCGTGAAGGTAGCAGGTAATTGCTGACACTCCCAAGTGGAGCTGGCGGTCCTTGACAAAGATGTTTTCCAGGTAGTCACCCCACATGGCCCAGGCCTTCACCAGGACATCGTGCATCTGTACTGCTGCCGAAAAGGCCTTATTGGCCTCCTCTGACCTGGAACATGAAGGGAAGGAAGGTGAAAAGCATTAGAGAGTGAGGGACAGAAAAGGGAAAGGAAAAAGAGCAAAGGGTGCTAGCCGGCAGTAAAGGAGACAAAGTGGGATTGAGCGAAAGGGAAAAAGAGATACAAAGTCGTGAGGAACACTAAAGGGGGGGGAATGGATGCAATACTTGCGGAAAAGGGGGGTGGTGGTGAAGGAACGCAAGAAAAGGAGAAAGATAAAGTGTTCGAGAAACAGATTATGATGATCACATTCTTAATGATGTCCTATACATCAATAAGCACCATATTTCATTTGCTGTAGTCTTCAAGGCCCTTTCCCTCGGGATTTACAGAGTAAGCATTTAACCCAGCATGAATTAATGTCACCAAGGGTTCAGGCGTGTTGCTATCTATGTAATATGAAGTGCACCCCACCTCATCGTACTGTGCAGATCAATCCATGTAATACTGGGTGACATATGAGCTCAGTATCTTCCTATTTTATCAGAAATGACAGAGCCGCAGTTAAGTAAGTATTCTCAGTGTAATGGCTATATTTATCTGTATACAAATTATACACCGTAAAGAACAACAATCTTCAGGCTGATAAACTTGAGATTCCTTGGGATTTTTAATCTTGGGACAGCTAGAAGCCTCACTTCGAGTATTCGATTCAGAAACTGTTAAGTAGCGGGCAAAGAAAAAGACAGGGGAAATCTGGCAGGAGACCTACGTTTTGAATGCCCCATTTATGCTGACAGGGAAATATATTTTGAATCATCAGCCGTTTTCACCACGCCAAGCAGCTTCTAACCTCACGTTGGCACGCAGTCTGAATAATTGTTACACACCTTTCAGCCTCTGATTAATAAATAAGATGCAAGAGGCACCGTGAGACACACTACCCTGCAGTCAAAACAAGGAGAGGGGCCTGTCAGTGGAAAGGTCTTACCGAGCCATAGTTGGTAAATGGACCTCCATTTTAGGAGTGCTTCCAAAACTACTCTCCCACTTACTGATAGTGACATGTCTCCCAAGCCAATCAATTAAAATGTGCTATTATAAAAAGCATTTTGGCATATGATTAAGAAATGGAAGCTTGATTGCTATGGGAGTCAGAGCCGAAGACCCTCCAGTAATACTTAATGGGGTTGCCTCAGTCACTTTGCCAGTGTTAAAAGTACATTAACAATTTCTACTACCCGACCCAACAGGAGCGCAGGCACCCAACAGACTGTCAAATCTCTGACACCCGTTTAATTGAATGATCCCAAAATCCTTAGCACATGTGGTTGCACACACATACACACTCTTCCAACCCTTAACCCCCACTCTGCTGTTAATTCTCCCCCTGGTGTAGGGGAAACTTAATGATTGCAATAAAGCCTGCTGAGGTAGAGGCAAGTTCTGCTGATCCCATAGATTCCTGTAAATTGCGCTGAGTTAATTATTGAGCTGCATATACTTTTAATAAGCCTTCCTCAATTTGTCTTTCACCCCTCAGGATGCCATGTCAAGTCAAAGATGATGGGTAAAAAGGGGGGTGCTGAAGCGGAAAGGGTGTTACAAAGGCAACCCCTATAGCCAAAAACACGTTTCATTACTGACACTGTCACAAACTTAAGACAACAGATGTACTTCAACATCTAAACCACGTCACAGGGGTTACCTAGTAACCACATCTCAGAGGTGCGTCAGTTTTAAGCGAGAAGTGCAGATTAAATATGATTGCCATGACAGGATGGAAGACACCCACGCAGAGTTCAGGGACCACTGACACAGTTTGAGGACAATGTGAGAATGAACAAAAGGATGACAATGACAGGCAGAACAGAAGATTTGGATTGTTAAAAAAAAAGAAACAAAAAAAAGGTGAAAGAAGCAAATCTAAAATTGGCTACAAAGTGACTATGCTTGTGCATATATGGAAAGGTAGTCGATGAACAGACAACTGATAGACATACTTGTTGATTTGAGCCAAGAACATGCCCTTCAGAGCATAGAACTCAGCCGTCATCTCCTTGGTGAAGTACTTCAGGTTGGTCGACTCTATCACCTCCAAACCCTAACAGTTAAAGAAGTACACAACAGAGGCTTTAACTTCAAACCAAACTTTCGTCGTTGTCCAGGGAGAGAAATCACACCCAAAAAAAAAGGGAAGAAATTCTGTTAAAGACAGGGCCATAATCACAGATGAAAAACAAACAAACTGCTCGTTGTTCATTAAGAAGTACGAAAAGAGGTGTTAGGGGAACTAAACTTCCATTATGGTGAGCCTCTGATTAGGTGTCCCCTATGTACTGCTGTGACAAACGATGTGTAGCAGGAGAGAGAGACAGAGAGAACCAGAGGAGATGAGATAGAAGAGAGAAAGAAGAGTGTCTACTGGCACTTTTAATGACTTGTGGTGTGCTGAACTGCTTCTATTAATCAGAGCACTCCATGGGCTTAAGCGCAAGCTCCTGAGTTACACTCTCTTATAAGTCTCCCTGCTATAACTTGTCACCTAAAGCCACCCAAACACTTCTTGCTCTTTCTACTTTTCACCCTCAAAGAACCGCCAACTACGCCTCCGGCTGCTGCGGACAAAAATTGCATCAAATGTGTTGTTCTTCAGTAGAAATTGTATATTTCAAATTGAAGCAAGCATGACCCTAGTCCAGATGATGGTGCAATAGATTCATCATGTTTTGATTACACATAATTTTATTGTACAAACTCATTGACTTGGGCTCCTTCTAGAGAGTGATATTGCTAATACAATTTCATGATTTACTTACAAGAAAATAAAACCAAGAGTGACTTTGAACATGACAAACCCACTCGTTAACACACTGACATTTGGAATATATTGTTAATTATGGGCAGAGTCCTACCAAACAATCCTGGTGCTCAAAGGTATTGAGATTGTACAGATTACTTGCAAATGCTGTTCAGGGTAATACCTTATTTAGTATTTTTTTTTTCATCAGTAAAACATCATGTGCTCAAATTAGATAGGGGCAGAGTAAGAGCCTAATTTGAAATATAGTATGGAGAAGTTCACACTCCATCTTACCTGCATGCACTCATTCTTGCCCATGACGCCGGCCAGCTGCAAATAACATTTGACCTGCTGTCGGATCTTCTGGAAGCAGTCAACAATGGGCACTGTGGGGATGGTATGGATACGACTCAGAATATCCAGAGCCACATTCACCAAACCCTGGGGAGACAACAGTGTGCTGTGGTTTTACAAACAATTCAAAAAGGTTGAAAGGATTAGAGGAAATCTATATTAGTGCTTATTGATTCATTTATTTGACTAAAAAGGCTCAAAAACTTAAATCAGTACCTGTTTGCGTCCTATCTTTCCATACTGAATGATAGCGGAGGCTGAGGCATGAACTCCCAACATTGCATTGTTGTTGTTTGGATCGTGCTGTGTGTTTGTCTCATATGCCGTCACAATGGCTGTGAACACAGACAAAACAGTAATGAACATGTTTTTCACTTCATACAAATGTCATATTTGAAGAAGTAAACAAAAAGAGTGGAACTTAGAGCAGTATGAAAGCTCTGGTGTCATAATGCAGAGGAGGGCACTGGGGACACTAAATGTATTGAACAGTAAATGGGCCATGGCGATGAATTTCATCAAGAAAATTCCATTTCACTTCAACATAAGTTTGAAGGCTGTCACGTATAAATGAAGTGGATTTCATTGGCATGGTGCTGCAGAACCAGTGGCATCATTATTTCAGCGCCTCACAGTGCGAGTTGGAGCTCAAGTTGCTTGAGACATCACATTTTGCGGTGGCTGCCTCTCTGAATGGTTTCAAAGTCACCGCGGGAGAGAGCACTGAGCAAGGTAAATATGTGTGTGTCTGTGGGTGTGTGTGTGTGTCCTGCAGCGATAGAGAGAGTGCTTTAGCGAGCTGACATTTGGAAATGTACAGAGACCCTGTGGGGGTTCTGTAACTTATGGCCTTTTAAAGGAGACACCTTCCTGGAACTAGCAGAAACCTGAGCAGCAATCTCAGAGTGTCTGCATGAGAGCAGCACCCTGTAATACACACACTATGTGTAGATAAACATGTGTTTGAATTTCACTGGTCTCGAGCTTAGAGGCAATACTGGGTGTGTCAGAGGGTGTGTCGTACCTTGGTAGTGGTGCTGGCGCCACATGAAGATGCTGCTCCAGTGGGACAGGTCATCAGAAACGATGGGCAGTCGGTTCCTCCAGGTTTTCACCACTGTCTTCATGTCGTGGAGGCTGGTGTTGCGGCCTAGGTTAGCTGGCTGAAGCCCTGCATTTATTTGGGCCGCTTCTTGCAGCTCAATGATTTGCTGTGCCGCCTGGGGGAGGGGGGGGGGGGGGGGGGGGGGGGGGGGGGGGGGAGAATTAGAAGTACAAATATGAGTGAGTATCTAGACCACATTCACATGGCACAAGCTGCATACAAGGTGGCAGATCTATAGCGGTAGCCAAATGCTTCTCATGCTTGCAATCGCTAACTTTTTTGTTTACAGTTAACATCTTGTGTCCCTAGGCCTGCTTTAAAGATTTGGTCCAGACAGTGTACCAGCTGCACTTAATCGTGTTAATATTCTGTCTACACATCTCAACAAATGTATGCCGCTAGCCAAATGTCCCGCTTAGTTTGCACTGCATTACACACATGGTTTCCATCTGCTGTCAATCAGTGACTGTTCAAGTTTCAGATATCTCTTGTCAATTGTTGGTTTTCTGTCTTTGCTTTAGGGTGTTTTGACATGTGGCCTACCAAGTTTTTTGTGTGCACAGTGAGCCATTAAAAATATCTTGTCCCTTTCTGCCTCATTTCTCTCCCATTATTTCTTGTTGTCTTCAGTGTGTGGTGTACTGCACAATGAAGCTGAACTTCATTAAAAATCCTTAACAAGTTTAATCAATAGAAATGTAAAGGCGTAAATGAGGAGAAAAAGAAAAATATTGGTTAAAAGGTAGATATGGAGTGTTTGTAGATCAGTTAAGACATTTAGTTAAGAGGCGGACTGAGAGGGAGGGTTAGGGTAGATGTGGAGAACAAAGATCAGCCGATAGATGAAAAGATGGCAAGACATAAGACTGCTGCAATAATGGAAAAAATGACTATAAGATAAAAGTATCAAGACATAAAAACATAAAAGATGAAATGATAAGAAAGAGAAGTCTGTTACGGTTAAGGTGTTGATGGATATGACGACACCATACAATGCTAGGGCTGTCACTGGCTTAAGACTCATATTCAACAATCCCGGGAAACTTTGCAAACATTTTTGCATTAGAGATACAGTCAAGCAATATTTCTTTTATGCCACCAAAATCATTTTGAGAAGAAAATCATTACGTCTTCCTACATAACTTCAATGGCTAATCTGCTCCGATATGGCACAAAAACTAGGACAAGGAGATGGGAAAATGATAAGCTAGGGCTTCTATTTCATTCCGTGAAAAAGAGCCTCATTGATTGGCCCAAAGCCACTCTGTGAACATATAATCAATAAGTCCATTATAACCACTCATCAATCAATATTAATGCCAACCCTCATAATCGATAGTGTGGAAGATAATCCATTGATCGCCGGTCACTGCTAAGAGCTGGGATTTGATGATAACTTGATTCAAATGGTATTTGAGCAGTTCTGTATTTGCAGAGTCTGGGCTTCTTATTCTTCGAGGCTCATGGAGTCGTGAATGTGAGATATAGAGTTTGGAATGGAGATTTACAACAGGCCGCTTGACTGGCTAGAGGAATAAATAGCTTGTTTTCCCTTGGCTGGGGTAAATAATTGGATTGCACACACACACACACACACACACACACACACACACACACACACACACACACACACACACACACACACACACACACACACACACACACACACACACACACACACACACACACACACACACACACACACACACACACACACACACACACACACACACACACACACACACACACACACACACACACACACACACACACACGACCAAGGAATTTAGTCACCCAATTCAAATACCCATTTTGAAAAGATAAATGTAGTGAATCAGAGTTGTGCTGAAAACTTAACACCCCCCCTCCCACCAATTCCCCCTCCCCACGCCGAAGTAAAATCTCCCAAAACAAAATAAATTAGGCAATACAATATTTTTCACAATTATCTGTTAATATCAGCTGATGGCCCATTTCTAACCTTCATTCTGACCGTCCCATTCATCATGTAAATGTAATTCTGCTGCAGGTATTTAATCAAATAGTATCTGATGGCAGGGAAGTAATTACAGCCATTCTAAACTAACTCTCTTCCCTCCTCTTCTTCTCTCTGACTCTTTCTCCCCATGTCCCCCCATTCTGTTCACTCTCTACCTTTTTCAATTTTCTCCTTCTCCTTTTTCATCTTTGCCCCTGTCTATTGTAATCTCTCGTAGTGGAATCAAAGAGGCTTAAAGGTGTTTTGGGATTTTTTTTTTTTTAATCATCTATCTCAATTTTACAAAATGGAGTGAGAGAGAAAGATGGAGGCCGTTAACAACAAGAGCGTTCACAACATCGTCTCAGGGCTACTGTTGATTTCTTGAAATGGATCTCTTCAAGTGCTTATCACAATAAACTGACTTCCCCTAACTACGAACCTCGGCTTCCTGACTGCCATGTCAGTCTAACTGGAGCACTTCAACAGAAAAAAAAGTCTCCATGCATTTAGTGCACTGACCTGCAGCAGCGGCGTGTGCACGTGGGAGACGATGTGAGGCAACCTTCTCCACTCGCGGATGGCCAGGCTGGAGGCCATCTCCACCAGCCGCTCTATGAAGTTAAGCTGCTGCTCCTCTGGGTGGCAGATGGCCAAGTAGCCACGGTGCATGTTCACCTTCCACGCCATCTCCTTAGGACAACTGAGCTCCACCTGGAGATTCATACATAATGTCAATGTCAATGTTTCTCAACATATTTACAAAAGCAGAAGACTGGCTACAACACTGAATTATTAACAATAAAAAGGACTATATATATATTAAGTATTTATAATAATACTATTTGTTCTGAAAGGATAATATGTTGGCAATGACAAACATTTTAAAGAGCAACATGCAACTGTCAAATTAATTGGTGTACCTCGTATAACTACAGTAAAAAGATGAGATCATGGTGAAGGCTCAGTCTCCTGACCGTAGGGGTTTGAATATATTTTCATTCTCAAATGTTCTGTCAAGTGTCAAGATGATTCACAAGAATCCTGCTGTTGGAAATGCGAGTTTTGTTTGTTTGCATTCAACTGTAATTTGTTTCATTCACCAGTCTTTTACTTATTCTACCATCTGCCGTCTCCAGAAAAATCAAGCTTTATTTGTGTTTGCACTGGAAAACAGCTTTATCTTTTATGTTGAGAAGCAATCCGTTTTGCCGCAAAATCCACACTGGTAGCGGACAGGGTCAAATGGAGAGAAGATTACATTTTGAGAAGACAGCCAATATCCTCAACAAATATATTGTTTAAGGTAATAATATATATATATTTTTTTTGTCTTTATTCCCTTTGCTCTTAAGTACAGCAAAAATATATACTTTTGGAAACAGCCCACTGAAAGACAGTAGCTGTTAGTTCCAGCTGAAAAAGGTTAAGATAAATGTGGAATTGGTGACATACTCTCTAGAAACAAACGCCGTGTTTGGGTTTGTCCGTATGATTTCAGGCAGAATAGCGCACACTTGTCACAGCGTTGAGAGCGTGGCAATTTTAATTAACTGAAAACATCCAAGGGGTAAGGAGGCTATGACACTTCCCTTGCATAATTTAATAAAAACACGCAACAATACTGTACTGCAATTTATTTTCTGAATGGTTTCAGCAGGACTTTTGTACTAATGACTAATCAACCCGACAAGTCAGAGAGGGAGGCGAAGGACAGGAAAAGGCTATTGATGAAAACACTAAGTGCATTAACACTAAACAAACACTAGCCCAAGGGGAGCCTGCTACGTCAAACCTGTGGTTTTGCTGTTGTGTTTATTAAGTCAGTGAGAGAAAGACAGAATGTGAGAAGAAAAGAGCAAGAGAATGAGAAAGCATAGGTGTGTATTTGTGTACGCTCTTCCGCTGTTGGAGAAAATTACAGTGATGGGTCAGAGCACACTTATCAGGGGTGACGCTTGATGAATATCCTGGAGACAGGGCCGCCCTTATCAAGAGCTAGCTTTAATTGAAAGCGGGGACATTTGGACTTCGCCTCTGAGCTGGTGAGCAGTGGGCAGGCAGGCAACTGAACGCCTTGCTCCTCTCCTCCACCATAAAACAAATCACCCTGCAGCAGATGCCGGGGTAATTATTCACACACACAGCTGTCGTAAATATTAGCCACTAAAACCAATGCTGCAGAGCGAGGGATGAAGACATGGAGGTGCAAGTAGAAATGGCAGTATAGATAAAAAGAAAACCAAGTAAAGAAAAGAAGTTGGAGACAAAAGAGAGAGAAATGGGTACACTGAGGAAGGAAGGAATGAAACACGGAGGAAGGTATATAGCGGATTTGGTGCTGCCATCCAGACAATTTAATTAGGTGTCACCTTAGTACAGACCGGCTCAATGGATTGGTTCCAAGTCTCCTTGAAAGAGCAAAGCAGGAGTATTTGTTATGTGTCAGGTACTATCACGCGCTCGCCACCAATCTACACTTTGTTTTAGGAAACATGAAGCCAATAAATTAACAGAGCGAACAGCTGAACTGCATTTCCACAGCTTTTACGGCAAGCTCTCTCATTCTCCCCGGGGGTGAGAGGTTGTGCAGGGACCGGACGGTCCCAATATCAAGTTACTATACACTGACACAAGGCCTGTGCCTAATATACAGCACTGTACTGGGAAACCATGAATAAAATGGAAAAAAGGTGAAGTCTCTGGTTCACTGGGTTCAAGTCTCGAGGCTCCACTGCGTCTGTGATTGTGTTAGCAAGAATTTGTGGTTGTAGTTTTTTTTTTCTGTCAAAACTGTTCAAGGTTATTGCAACCTTTGGGAGTCGGTGAGAGCACTTCTGTGTGCAGATTGTGTGTTTATGTGTGTAGAAGTCCATACATTCATACATTTCTACACGGGGACTGCAGACTCCTCACCTGTACCAGAGCCTCCTTCATGGCAGCCCAATTGGAAACCCTCCAAGCACACTCGAGCATGAGATAAGGGTTTGAGTGGCCTTTAGATTGGCCGTATTCTGTCAGAGGTTCCCACTGGTTCAGTTCCTTAGAACAGCTGGAATAATGAAGACAAGGGAGATGAAAAGTGTAGGCAACATTAAAAAGTGGATACTTTAAATTCGATTGCAATTCAGAGGCCAATGATTCAATTCTAAACCGATTATCGATGCAACAATTTTTTAATGTACATTTCCATGTGTGATTTAAAAAAAAAAAACATGTAAAATCTGTGTTTGGTAGATTTTGACATATATTTGTCACACACAAGTTTGAATGAATGAAATGTACTTTTTCGTCTACTGGGGTTTTTACTTAGTGGTTATTCCATGCTTGATTGTGAAAGTCCCCTTCTCTCACAGTAATCTTCAGAGTAATGTCAGAGGCTCAGTCATGTTTAAAGGTGGAAAATTGGCTTCTTAGAACATGAAGGTGGTCAGATGCAATGTGATAAAATAGATCAACAGCCTGTAAGTTTTGCCTAATTATTTTGTGTTTGTCTGATTAGATCATGTAACTTATTTTTTTCCTCTCCTTTTGCCCATTTGTGTGCGTTTTTTTAGCATTCTTGCCTAAACTCTAAGTTGTTGCCCATTATCCCAGCCTCTTTTAGTCCCGCTGTTTTCTGATTTGTACATGTCTGGACACAGTAACTTTTAAATAAAACATATTTAGATAGATAGATAGATAGATAGATAGATTGATAGATTTTTTATCCATATTTGCTTAGGTCCCATGCGGTTTCTTAGTCTCACACATATAGCTGTGGGTCTTCTTTTAATTTTTTGAATTATTTGCATGGTAAAATAGACCTAACATTGGACCCTGTGTAAAATAACAATCATATTTTTTAACGGGTAGGCATTCTACTGGGAGAGTCATTTGGTTCTGCAGGGAGGCATGGTGGTCATCCTAGACTGTGGCAGGTTATTAAGAATTTATTTCACACATATCCCAAAGAAATAGGACGTAATGGATTTCAGTGCTGACAGATCTATATTTTCCCAGCAACAGCATCAATGCCACCTCCATATATGAGCTAAAAGTAAAGGTAGGCCTGCAGGTTAATAAAGGAAACATATACTCATTGTACAGAAGTTCAGTTTGTTCATTATATTCTTTAAAATGCCATCTGGATGCCCTGCTGTATGACTCATGTGATGAATGGAATAAATGTTATCTGGTTTGAACAATCAATGGTGCACAATAAATGCATGTATTAATATGTGAAGGTATTGAAGTGAAAATCCACTAAGGTATGTGCTCTGCCAATTCTCTTGATTTGTAACACAAGACTGCCCTCTGGGATCCAGAAATCTTACCGTATCCAGTGGTCCTCCCAGAGCTGGTACTCAGGGAAGATGGCTGGCGAGATGTTGCTTCTCTCATGCTCTTTTCTAGCCTTCTCCATTGCTTTCTCATAGCTCTCTTGGGCCTAAACAGACACAAGACAGATTTCATAACAAGCTTTTTGAGGCTAATAAAACGATTACCATCCCAAAAACTTGCTGGAACATTTTTCCTATCCCTATTGATATAAATGGAGTGGACATAAGATTAGAAACACCTCTCAGCAAGATGAAAAATAATTTCACAGCACCACAAATTACAGCTCATAAAGCTAAATAACACATTCAAGAAGGTAGGATTTATTTGAAGGATGGTGAACCCAATAAACTATCAAGAGTGTATACTAAGTAAGATCATACATTCATTTTAAAGCAGCCAGTGACTTCCTTTCAAGCTTTCTCTCACCTGTTCGAAGAAACCATGCTGCTCATAGGCAATGGCTGTGGTGGTCTCGGGAAACTTGCACCTCTTCTGCCACAGGCCGGCCCACATGTCCTCCTCTTGGAGCAGGGAGTAGAGCTCTGCTAGGGAGTCCAAAATCTCCTATAGACAAGTAGAACAAAATGTGAATGGCAACAGAACATATTGAAACATTTCTAGTTATCAAATTGTAAAGTGAATGAGAGCAGTTTGGCTAATGGGTTTATATCAAACAGGATAAGATGCAGATTTTCCAACTTTAAATATGAGGCTGCAACACACGTAACAAATATATCTCTGCATCCTCCTCTGTTGAAGAGACAAATAAATGAATACAAAACAGCTGCACTCTAAAAAAAAAAAAAAAGAGGCTTTTTTTTGTCTTTCGGAATAGGGTGTCATGTTATGATCGATTTTGTTACTGCTTTCTCAAGAAATAAAGTCCTGGAATTAAGAAGATTGTCCATTGTCAAGTCATTAAAATATGAGTGGAAAATATCCTAAATAAAAAAAAAGTATTTGAGTGTCATACAAAATATGGCCAACTCTTATACCAAAATGCATTACCTGTTGAGGTGGTGTGATGCTCTCCTGCTCGTAGAACTCTGTGCTCTGCTTGGGTTTGCTGTGCAGGCTGAGGCCCTTTTCAAAGGCCTGCTGCTCCAGCATTAGAGTGGAGCGTAGCCAAAGGTTGTGTGTCTTGCCCAAGTACTTCAGCACACAGGGGCGGATGGGAATAGGAGGCACACATTGGGACATAGCCTCAACAAAGCAGTTTAGGGCACTGGGCTGACAGTCCCTCTGGGCCTGGTGGCTGCCACTGCAAAGGAAAGGACTCATTTCTCCTGACAAAGCCTGGAGAGGGGAGAGAGAAACAGCAAATCAACTACCCAGTTTCACTTAAGCAGCAGTGTACTGATATAGCATATTGATAAAGGCATTCTGTTGCATGTATGGGATGCAACATGATGCTGTTTTCCAGTAACAGCGAGCTGTTAGGAAACAGGAAAAGAGAGTTAAGAGAAAACAGGTAGGATGACTGAGAAGGGACAAATGAGAAATTGTGTGTACAAGAAAAATGACCGACATTTCGCTGGAAGTCCTTTCATTTGTTACAGAAGTGAGCTACATGAGATTTGTTTTTACTTACATTAATTTTATATGCATATGTTTACGTAAAAATAGTCAATGTTAGAATATATTAACATGATGCAAGTGATTACAACCATTTAACCCAGTCATTGTCACTCATTTTCAAATAATGCGGCCTATTTAGCACTTGTACTTTTACTATAAGGTAATGCAAAATCTTGCTTTGTTGGAACTGCACAAGGCCACTCTATGCAGAAGAGCCTCACAGAATGGCCAGATTCAGACAGAATAGACTGAGTGTGACAGCGGAGTTAGTACTCTGATAATCATGACTGACAACCTCAGAAATAAATGATGCATTGGAAATGAATATAATTTCCACTGCCTGTTGACAGCATGGAATAATTAATGCCTTGATGGTCACTTTAATTAGGCCGGTGGTGGAGAAGGCCAACATGTCATCAAATTCCTTCCGTAGCAAAAATGTGCTTTTATATCTTTCCCATGTAATAATCCCCTCAGAGATATAAAGCCTGAGCACCAGTAATTGATATGGTGTAATACGGGCATTAAACGCAGAGCTGAGGCAGGCATCAGAATAACCATATGTGACCTATTTGTGACTTCATGCCTGTCACACAAAAAAGAAAATATCATCATTTTGAAGCCATATTCTAATTGACTGCATCTTTTAGATGTTTAGGAGCTCAATCACTTTAAATCAAAACCTTTCAACAACTCTAAAAATACTCTATATGCATCTGGTTCGTTAAACTCATTACAGTTTTTCTCCCTCTGCTGTCTCGTTTCCATATTTAGCATAAATGAATGTGTCCTCATTAAATGGAATTGCACGTTGGGTAGGGCCAAGGTCAAAGTTAATGTCTGCTTGCGTCAATGATAAGATACAGAAAAGAATATAGGGAGTGGATGGGTGTACACAATGAGAAGTCAAAAATACTTGGGGTAGTGAGAAGACGTAAGACTCTGCATTTTGTCTATATGCTTTAGATTCTGAAGGATAGTCATTTGCCAACCAAGTGACGCATTTTAGATTTTAAAAACATTTCGGCAACACTTTAATGCTGTATGCCTTTCAAATGTAAAATGTTACCTAACATGCAAAATTACATCGAATGTTTCCCCACAACGCTGGATGGACACTCTGTTGTTGCTTACGCTTAAAACATTCTCAGGCGAGTGAATTTCTTTTTCTTATTCAATATTCCCAACATTTAAAAATATGGTTACATATAACCTCAAACATCAGCATACTTCCACTGTACTCCAAGCAATACTAAAACATACTGTGTATACAACTGAAGTTAGTTAGCTCTGGGATTCTCTGGTGGGGGTGGAACTTGATAGAAGCCACTGAGTAGGTTTGCTAAGTTCATGTTGTACTCACATGCTGCTGCCTGTCAGAGAGGATCTTCCAGAGGCGAGGAAAGAGCTGAACCCAGGTCTTCTCAGCCAGCGGTGTGGAGATGTGACAAAGCTGGACAAGAGCGTTCAGAAGTGCCCCGGTCTAACACAGAGCAGAGGAAAAAATGACAGCTGCTGACTCAGCAAAGCAAGGGTTCAGAATCCTTCCTATCCGGGAGTGTACTGCCAATATACTATCCTAGTGGGTGGTTATTTGCTGTGTTGTAGTCGAGACCACCTAAACCGAGACAAAGTCATTACCAAGACCTAAGTGTTTCTAGACTGAGACAACACTGTGACTTTGAGGGATTGAGACAGAGTCAAGACCAAGACCAGATTTGTGTTAGACAGCCAGAGCTTCTTCTCCTGTCCCCCGCATTCCCTTTCTTGGGAGTGTGTGTGAAAGGGGCAGGGAGAAGGGGGTTTTACAGCAACACATTTTTAAATAGACATGAGTCAATTTATTGGATGCTTTTGCAAGTTTTAACACATAGGCGTAAATCAGACAATGCCGACGAGTAAATTACATAAATCCATGCAGTATTGGTCTTGACCAGTCTAAAAAATAAAATCCCAAGTGCTCTTTATTTGAGACAGAGACAAGACAAAGTAAGAATGCGGTCAATTCCAAGACAAGACTTTCAAAAATTGGTCTTGAGAACTTGAGTACTACAACACTGGTTAATTGTATTAGACTGATGTTCCATGTCCAAAATCAGTGTTTCATCCTATTGCTAAAATAAAATCAGCAGGGCTCTGGATCACAAACAACTCTAGACAGGATAGAAAAGGGAAAATGTTTAAAATATATTATAAAGGGATTTCTCTATGCATTCTCTATAATATTGCTAGCAGTATCCCCTGGCCAATTAGGGCAATTCTAAAAAAATTCCAACATTCACATAATTTCCCCAACTTTGTTAAAATCCAATCCGTTTTAACAGCCCCTGACTACAATGTAAGACAGAATACCCGCTGGTTGAAAAAAGGCCAAACTTACCTTGACCTCCCGTAGTGAGTCCAGAAACTTGTCATGACGGTTTGTCAGCATGTGCAGTTGGTTGCCTGCATCTCTCTCAGCCTGCTCCTTAGTCTTGGGGATGGCTGTCTGGTCACCTGGTGCTAACTCTATGTCTATCTCCACATCCTGCCAGAGCAGAGAAGAAAAATCATCTTCTGGGAGAGGCGAGAGGCAAGACGCAAGGCTTTCATGTTTTCTCAACACCCCAATACATAACGTGTGTGTTTTGGTTTGGTTTATTTATAGATATAGAAAGACAAAAAGGAGCCAAGGGCCAACATGTAAAAGCAATGAACACTTTTTTTCCAACATTGTGTGTGCGCGTGTGTACGCGTGTGTGTGGACCAGGTATTGCTACATTTGTGGGGACCAAAAACTGGGAAAACAGTATACTTATGGGGATCTGACAGCTTTGTGGGGACAAAATGCTGGTCCCCATACCGTTAAAGGGCTTTTTGAGGACTAAGACTTGGTTTTAGGAGTAGGGTTAGAGTTAGGGTTAGGCATTTAGGTTTGATGGTTAAGGTTAGGGTAAGGGGCTAGCGAACGCATTATGTCAATGACTGGTCCCCACAAAGATAGCCAGACACGACTGTGTGTGTGTGTGTGTGTGTGTGTGTGTGAGCGTCCCACCTCCTCCTTGGTCTCGCTGTTCTCTCTCTCACGTGGCTCCTGCTTGACATGCGTTGCCATGGCGAAGGCAGCGCGGTCATGGCTGTCAGCCAGGTTGATGACGTTGGTGATGGAGGGTAGCATGGATCCCTGGCAGCTGGTGCCGATGATGGTGTTTCGCTCACACACTGCCAGCAGCAGCTAACAAGCACATATACCCAAACACAAACACGCATAGAAAAACCAAGGGAAAAACGCAAAGATCAGCAATAGTAAATGACCTGACAACTCTCTGCGTAATAAGAGGGTAGCTGAAACTAAACCCAAAAAAACTAACATTTTTTGAATAAAAAATGTTTTTTGTTGCTGAAAAAAAGGCTTGAAAGGCCTACTGAAAGATTAAAGTTAGCGCTGTTCACCTCTATGCACTGTTTGATCCAGAAGTGGCTGCCCATGGCCTCCCAGTTCTGAGAGCAGCAGATGTAGAGCAGCCTCTCATAAACACGCCGCTTCATGGAGGCGTCAAACACCTCAAAGAACTTGGCTCTGATCAGTGGTTGGGTGCACCGGAGCCCCGAGAGGAAGGCTGGTTCCAACTTGGAGGTGATGTCACTTCCTGAAAGGCTCTCATCCCTGAACAATGTGAAGAACAAAACATTTATTTGACAGCGCTTATAAGCCGGCTTTTACCCACTGAACTTGCATTCATGAAGGCAGAAGACTGACATTTTGGTAAGATAAAACTGCTGTTCTGCTGTTACTGAAAGCAGTCAAAGTAGTAACTCAGTTCTGAAATACAAGAGACTATATCTAACAAAACGATACACTAAGTACACCCTGAAATTACTGAAAATGGGAGCACAACTACCGTCAAAAAAAAAAAAAAGTATATTCATTTTAGTACATCAGGGATGTGCTGACTCTAAGGTCACTTTGGAGGCCATCATCACTGAAACAACTTGGATATAGTGATTTGAGGAGGCTTGAGACTTTATATTTTTATGACTTTTACTTTTCAATATAACATATTTTTGTTACTTTACTATTACATTTGTATTAAAGTCTAAATGTTCCACACAAATTGTCAAAATAATCAAAAGAATACAATGTCATTTATATTCACTGCTCATTGTTTCTGGTATTTTTGTGCAACTGTAGACACAATAATTAGACATATTACTAATTAGTAGTATATAATCCTGTTTGTGACTGATGGATGATTTTCAAATATGGCAGGCCAGGCAGGTAAGATTGCAAACATTTGATAAGCACAAAAAGTAAATTCATAGCAACAATCAAACGCAAGGTCTCAGTACGTTCAAACAGCCGTGCAGTGCAATACTGAGAATCACTGAAGTGGAACTGAGGAGATGGCAGTTAAAACTGAATATTCTGTGAAATTAAGTATCTTTGATGTTGATACTCCACTGCTAGTAAAGCACCAACCGTTATGCATTAAACACTTACATAACAAATGTCATCATTTCTACATCATCCTGCTGCACTAAATGGGCCTCATGGGTATGATTCACATAACAGAAGGAGACAGGGAAGGTGGGATAAAAGGAACAACAAAGGCAAGGCTGCCCCAGCTGCATATTGCCCCTATTTGCGCCATTCTCTTAATCACACTGTTCAGGCACAGCTGCTTTATCATTCCATTATCATTACGTGCTGTCCATCATGGCTTTACTGCTGGTTCTAAATCTTTTGACATGAAGAGCAGATGGGGTGGAGGGATACAGGGTACATTTGGCTGATTAAATGTGTATGTGGGTAAGGCAGAAAGACAAAAAGCCAGGTTTGATGAATAGCAGGCAGTAGGACAGTCTCTCCCCTCTGGCCCCCACCTACTGGGTGTCCTGTCAGGAGTTGGCTGAGTCCTTACACTACTTTAGCCCGGTAAAACACCCTGGCACATTATCTATCTCTATCACTTTGTGCTGTCTTTCTGATCCCTTCTACATAATGGCACCCTTCTATTCTCCCCATTTCCTCTATTTACAGCTGTAGTTTCTAATAATTAATTACTCTTTTTCCATGTACCACCAACTGACTAACCATTTCTATTAATCTACGATGATCTATTATTCGCTATCCATACTTTGATCTTCAAAAAAAAGATGAATGGTACACTGCTCCTTCTTCAAACCCCCTCGTCTCTATTTTTTCTACTGGTCCTTGACCCAGCCTCTCGTGTCTTTCCCCGCCTCAACCTCCCGACCTTCATCCCTCCTTGTAAGATGGATGCAAGGGCGGCATGGCGGCAGCGGCACGGCCATTTGGCCATGTGATGAATGGCGGTAATTACCTGTAGACGTAATTAACGAGGTCCAGGAACTGGCCGTTTAACTCAAGTTCATCGGGGAAACGCTTCTCTATGTAGGTCATCATCTTCACCAGCAAGACGGACTTCTCACGTATGTTAGGCATCTAAAAAAGGAAAAGAGGGATGTCGGTCATAAAGGAGAGATAAAGTGAGGGAAGAAAATTAAAAAACAGATCATCTATTCAGTTTTATTCTTGTGACCACATCCTTCTGCCCAGCTCACCCTTTTACTGTGGGTTGTCCTTCTACATCTTAAAACGCCAACGCCACCTCTGTGGGTATTGTGCTTGTGTTAACTCTACTGGGTTTATAAAATGTGCTTTGCTTGTTGTTTGTCCAAAGGCTTCACACCTTTTAAAATGTAATGTGCTGATTCAGTTGAGTCACATCTGCTATTGGCAAAGAAATAATGACATCTGCTGAATCACACATTTCTTATGTTTGCACACATTATAATTTGTGTAATTTAATATTGATTCAGAGTTGAACAATACATACAGTCTCGCAGAGAAAAGCCTCCTTCTTACCTGATTCGCAGCCATGGGAGAATTGTTTTTCACCCACTCTTCAACAATTTTGACGACCGCCCGGAGGATTTTGGGGTCAGGTGACTTCTCAATCAGCGATGTGAGGATGACCTGGATGAAGTTCTTCCTCATTTCAATGCTCATGACAGACAGTCGAGTCTTCACCAGGTCAAGACTCAGCATCACCAGCTCACTGGTCACTATGAGAACAGAAATATTAAAGTTAGGCAGAACAACACAAGCTACCAAGAAACAGAGTCAAAATATAGAGGTATTTCAGTGTCACTATTGATGGAAAAGATTTGTTGACATTTGTGAATAAATCATTATGCACCAGATGAGGTGAGTTGGTCTTCAATATCAGCTAAGTAAGCAACCAACATATAGGATTTCACTGCTTCATTGCAAGTTCAAGAAAAATGTTACAGAAAATAAACTCCAGCCGTGTGTCTTTTTTCTTTTTTTACTTTTTTTCAGCAGTTAAGCTGGTCTTGAACAATGTCAGGCACTTGTCGGGCACTTGTTTATAGTGATAGCAGGCAAAATACAACTAAACAGTTCCAATACAATTGGGATGTAACTAATTCAATGAAGTTTATTTGATTAGCAAGACATTTGCAATCCTTAGAGGCAAAAGCCTCACTGGTCAGATGGCCTTTTGTCTTAGTGACTAACTTCGCTTAGAGGAGGGTAAATGTCCGTTTCCCCCAGTATAGTCATTAGGGGCCAATTGAAAGCACTGATAGCATCTTTCAGCTATTACCTCCCATCTGAAGCCAATCTGGTATAGCCTAGCTCAGAGAAGTTGGTAAACCTTGATGAATTTTGTAATTGTCATAAGAAAGCTAAACAACCTAACACTTGTGAAAAGTCTTCTCTTTATTTTTGCTGCCAAACATACAGTACAAAGCAAGTTGTTAAGAGGTTCCGTGTAAAACCATGTCTATTCTTTAAACCCATAGCAAAACAGCAAAAGGTGACCATCTGTCTGCTTTGTTCTGAGAAATAGAGGAGACAATACAGGGTAGGAACCAGAGCTGTGAAACGCACACTAGACTTCTTGATAATGTCAGCCAGCTGTAACTGCAGCCCTGCAGAATAAGTTCCACTGAAATGGTAATTGATGTCTGGTGGATCTCTGAGCGCTAATGGCAACTCAAGAACGGGGGGAATACATCTAATCCATTTTGGTTGTTTCTGTGGTGGACTACATAACGTATTATCAAAATTACAATTCAAAGCTATATTACACACTATTGTGTCTTTGCTATCATTCTTTATGTTGTAATATAATGTATACTCTATATGTGTGTGCCTGTTAAAGTGGGGCTCAAAAAGTTTGGGCACCTTAATTACAATGCACAGTAATAAAGAAATTTACCTGGGGTGCACAAACTTTCAAGCCCCACTGTATGTCTGTGTTCCGCATCCTCATTTATTCCCACTAAAGTCATGTGCATTTACCCGTGCTGGTTTCAGTGACCCCTGGGTTGGCCTGCTGGGGGCTCAGGTGTTCCCGCACCATCTTCTGTAGTGAGCGCATGAACACCGAGATGAGGCGGTCGATGTAGCTGGCATTGTAACTGCAGGCGGACTTCAGGATCATCAGTGTTCCTGGAAGACAAATAAAGGTGAAGAGAGGAGGATGAAGGGAGAAAAAAAAAAGGGAAATGCATTAATATGACAAGAACCTCAACCTCTGCAGGGCGAAGTAGCAGACACACACCGGCAGTCAGCTTGTGTTCAGCCACACAGCATGATAAGGACTTGCGTTTTTTTTTTTGAGAATCTAACAAAGGTTTGTCACAGGGCAAGGATAGGTATGAGTTATGCCCCTCTCTGTTGCTGCTACTTCGGGTGGAGACAAATGTCACTGCCCATCATATCAGCACCACCTCTCTGCGACAGCAGGATACCAAATGCGTTTTATTGACCACAACTGCCATTTTCGGAAACCGTATAAAATAGCATTACCTTTGGACTGCTCTGCAATAGCCATTTGTCAACCTGAGGGGCCTTAATCTGTAAAGCTACAAGATATTTCAAATAAAAGAAGAACAATCTAATAATTGTCTCCTTGGAATAAGATTTAATGTAAGCCTTTTGGTTAATGCTCTCTGACATCTGGGAGGATAAGAGTAATGGTCATACAGGAAGGGTGGCCAAAAGCAGCAATCCTTCCCAAGACAACCTTTACCAAGCCGCTGGACTGTGGCCTTCGTTTAAACACCAGATGTTAGCCCAAGCAGCAGGGCTCATCGGCTTGCATTTTAACGACCCACTCACTGGCTTAATTGCTAAAAGTGACTGAGGCAGCTTGGTTTTGTAGGGATGGAGTGGGAGTGTGAAACATTGTTTAAAAACCCACGGGTTTATGAGCAACAAACAGAGTAACAGAGCACAAGGTGGTAGAAAGGGATACATGAGAAGAAGAAGAAAAAAAAAAAGAGGTGGAGAGCTGAAGGTCTTACCAAAGAGCTGTGTGGGGTTAGTGTTACTTGTGGCTTTTTCATAGTTGGTAAGTCCTTCATAGATGACCTTGCCCACAGCAGCATACAGACACTCCAATTCCTCATACTTAGATGCCACTGTTGATGTGCCTAGAGGGAGATAGAAGTGTTTGCTTAAAGAAAAAAAAAGTTGAGAATCTAAATCAATGCCTTGTTTTTATCACATGACTAAAACAAACTTTTAGGCATCTAAAAATGTTGCATTAAAAATGTAGGCATCAATTAACAGAGCAAAGGTCCATGTGTTTTGACACATCTTCAAAGAACACAGAAGGGAGTTCACAATTACTCAGACAACTCAAGACATGCAGTGCTTTCCTGAGTCTAAGAATAGCTTGCCTGTTCCAGTAATACTACTGGCAACTTACTAGGCTCAGTGGGGAAGATGCTCATGAGGCGAGAAAGGAGAGAATGGACAGCCCGCAGAACTTTGGTGTTGCCGCAGGTCATGCATGCAGCGATGCCCCGCTGGAGGGGTTTGAAATGGGCCAGGATGGCTGGGGACTGCAGCACTGTCAGCAGGAAGCAGAGAATCTCCAGTCCAGTGCAGATGTTAGAGATGTTGGCCTGTGCCGTCTGCTCCTGAGAGGACACGGTGGAAAACAGAGAAACCAGGATGTCAGTGGCTTAAAAGAAGTATGTACATAATTCAAGTAACCATGTTTAGTTTATCTTACAAAAAGGAAAAAAAATTAAGCACCCGCTTCCTAATACATATCAGCAACATAGCCAGACCTATCTTTTTTTAGAAAAAAAAGATACAACCTTAAAACAAAGCAAGAAAAACTAATTCAGCAAATTCATCAGTAGATGCATTAATCATTCAGGTTTCAGAACTAATTCTACAACAACTCAGAAATCAATATTCTACCCACAGAGGTATTTCTCACACAAAAAGAACCAAGGCAATGTGATCGCTGCTAAACCAAAGATCAATGGCCAGCATTGGGTCCTAATTTTGTCTAAATTGCAATCAAAGTTTACAACGATGGCAGGGCCAAGAGGATAATCTGGGACAGATCCATAGCACTAATCTTGGCTAATGAACAAGGTGACTCTTGTGATAAGGCTCCTGGTAGATATTAAGGTAGTATTGATTTGGCAATGTCTTAACAGAATGGGACCTCGCCTCTGAAGCCATGCAGATAGGGCATATGCATGCATGTGCATAAGAGATTTGCGCGTGTGTGTCCCCTACCCCTCCTCATTTGCCCTCTTACACCACTCCTCCTGACTCTTAATCACTGCCATGCCAGTACAAAGAGATGATAAAAGGTAATCCGATTTGAGCATTGTTCATTAGTCTGAGCAAGATGGCTAGGCAGGTAGAGCATGCTCCCCAGGGGAAAGGGCCTGTGTATGTGCATCTGCATGAGAAGGACAGAAAGCTGTGGTTGTCAGACTGGGATCTGCTGTGTGTGCGTGCGTGTGTGCGTGTGTGTGTGCGTGTGTGCGTGCGGAGAGAAAAAGGAGTGGCTGTTGCAGTGATCCCCCAAAAGGGAAGTACGTGACAATTTCCGGCGCATGGCGATAACCTTGTCTGAACAGTGGCGCTGAATCAGACCGGAGAGATGAGTAGAGAAAGAGAGAAGCAATGGATAAAAAGAGAGAGAGAGAAACAAAAGAGGCCGTGATAAGAGGCTAAAAAGAAAAGAAGGGATGAGAGCAGGAAGTGGTGCCAAAAGACAGAAGGAAAGGCAAAGGGGAGATGCACAGTGGGGCGATACAGAATGCAGGGATGAGGAGCTTAGGATGGAGAGGGGTGGTGGTTGAAGAAGGCGGCACAGGCCAACCCGGATAGACTCCTGTTATCTCACCACTGTCATTATTTTGTCATTATGGTGGTTGGCGCCTCACTTCATGCATTACTGATAACAGACAAAGGACTTGGAGGCGTAGGAGAAAACACTAAGACAGCAGGGAGAAGTTAACTTCTGCAGTGTCTTGGAAAGCGACCAGCAGAGACACATTAGTTAATCTTTACCGTTTGATGATTATTGCTTGAAGCTGTAATAACAAGCCTGAATATTTTACGTTTTATTCAGACTTGTTTTCCTAAGACATTGTTGATGACATACACATGCACAAGCAATTTCAAATAAGAACAGCAATAGTCCCCATCCCAAAATAGAAAAGATAAGCCAGGCACTTCAAGTGTCACTTTAAGTTAATATCCTCATCATCAACGGAAAATCCAAGGAAAAACAATCACAGGTCTGGACAGTCATTGACAAGTGATCTCTGAGAAATGCAGCACTAAGCACAACAGTAATGACAGTTTAGCACCCAAAATGTCACCAACACACGCATGAACATGGCTTTAAAAAACATAAAGGCAGCCTCATAAGGTACATAATGATGAACTGAGTCACTCTGACTGAAGGCATATGCCATCTTACCACTGTCATAAGCAGCTTGTCAAACCACTGTAGCTTGAGCTCAGCGCGAGGCCACATGTCAGGCCTGAGGGCAGACTTCATGAGGCTAACACAGCGACGGGACAGCAGCTCCCCCGGTGACCCAGCCACATTGGTGCTGTCGTTCACCTAGACATGAGAGGGGGAGGAAGGTTGGCATCATTATCAATGACAAAGTGAGTCTTCATTGTCAATATCACAATGACATCCTAAAAACTGAGACATCACACAGGGCAAGACAAGACAAGGACTGGCACCATATATTGTAATTTCATGCATGCAGCTTGAGTTTGACACAGTGACTCAGCAATGGAGGAGATCATCCTTCAATCAGGAACCCTTGCACAAGCATTCACCCTGTGGAAGTACCCTTGAGCAAGAAAATAAATCCTTACGCGTTATAGGTGTGGTATTCTTGGGTTAATTGCAATCCCTGGGGGTTGTGAAAAAATACTATTTTTTTAAAAATACTATTTTTTCACAGGGATCAATTTAGTATCACAACACACTGTTATCAAGTAGAATACAAAGAGAAGATTATGTTTCTTTAGACTGTTCAGTGAACAATGAGTGATCGCTAGTGGTTAAACAGAGGGTTTTATTCAACAGAGATGTTTGGATGAACAGTGAAAATGGAGCTTGGCCCAAATAAGAAAGTAGGAAAAGTCAAGGTGAGCGAAATCTCAACAGTCTATTTCAAGCTTGTAACCACGGTCATCACTGCCACTAGACCAAGGGACAGCTGTGTGAGGAGACACAAAGGACTGTCTGTGTGTAGAGATGTGTTTAGGACAGCCACCAGGTGTATCTTACCTTTGCCACAGTGGGGTTGGAATAGATGTGTCCTTCCTGGCAGGCCCTAAGGATAGCAGACCTGTGTGTGTGAGCTGGAGTGTGTGTGTGTGTGTGTGTGTGTGTGTGTGTGTGTGTGTGTGTGTGTGTGTGTGTGTGTGTGTGTGTGTGTGTGTGTGTGTGTGTGTGAGAAAAAGAGAGAGAGAGATGGTGTGCGTGCATGCGTGCGTGATTTACCTGACATGCAATCCTGATGAGGAAGTTGACCACAGTGTCCGTATGTTGTTTCTCGACAGGCTTGGTGAGCATGGTCTCTGTACCTGGCATGGACTGGCTGCGGCCAAACACCTTAAAAATTACACACGCAAACATTATATTTATTCATATTTAAGATCTTTTTTTTGTTTGAATACAGAGAAAATAAGATTATTAATATAACCAAAGAAGATCTTAAACGTTCCATAACTAAGAAACCTAACAGACTTCACAATAAAACTCATAGAGTTGTTAGTTAGGAGGGAATATCAAAGAGGCTGCACAAAGTCAGGATTTGGTCTACATTGCTTAAGTAGGCTGCAATCAGGATTTTCTTAAAACGATCCTGGGAATTTTATGAGCAATTAACATTTCCTTGTCCCAAGCAGAAACAAATGCTATTGCAATTTTCTCCTGACATCAGGTGAAATAAGCTGGAAATTACACCATCATTAAGACAGCAACTACTAAGAATTGTGCTAGTGGTTACAGGAAGTACAATAGCAATTAAGTATTAAATGGATTTTTAATACATCGTAATATGATTTGAGTTGCTCTGCAGGATGTTGTCTTGACAGTCAAAATGCGGCTATTTTGGTTATGTTGCCTTAAAACGAAATATGTATATTTCAGTAAAGGAGTACTTATTCTATAGGCTTTGAGACTGCATGTGTGTGTGTGTGTGTGTGTGTGTGTGTGTGTGTGTGTGTGTATGTATATATATACATACACACACACACACACACACACACACACACACACACACACACACACACACACACACACACACACACACACACACACACAGTATATATAAACATTCTTGACTTAGGGAAGTCAATTTACTTTATTTTGATTTATTATTTGTTTCAGAATCATTAGTAACATAAGGATTGGATTAGTTAAAATTTTCAACATTAGGCAAATATATAAACTTTATAAGTATCAGAGATTGACCAAAGTGTAATTCAACAACTTAGATTTAGAATTTGAACAGGCACTTAAACAAAGGCGTCTCATCTGTTTTTTGTGCCTGCAATGACAACAGATCACATTAACATTCAAGATTAAACAGATGTGACGCTGCGATACAATTTTAAGGAAAAATTGATTAAGGCAGCAACCGTGCCGTCACCTCCTGTTGGCTATGTCTGTCTCCGACAGATGTGATATGGCTGTTTGATCAAAATCTCTTTCAAACCAATCAGCAATCATTCAGTGAATTGCCGAGACAGTTAAAAACTTGAAAAGGTAAGAGGATGCAATTGTTAATTCTGAAGGGTGTTAACAGATAAACTACTAGATAGCCAATTCCTGGCTAAAATGACAGCCACATTCTTCTGGCAACTAAATGATGATGGATTAAGCTCACCGCGGAGGCAGCTCCGGATGCCGTGCGGAACCTCTTGGCGTCTTGTCCAGCAGCAGCAGCAGCAGCAGCCGCAGCAGCAGTAGCAGCTTCCAGCGATAGGCCTCTTTTCACAGCAGCACCGCTAGTTCCTTCACCACCGGCCCCTACTTCAGCCTCGGACTCCGGCTGCCATACCAAAGAGACGTAGGCGGGGAGAGAGGAGCACGGGAGTGAAGATTAATCCATCGGTAACATAATAAAGTTTACAGAATGAAACATAGATGTATATTTATGTATAGCAAGGTTTCTGATCTCATTATGAGTCATGAGTATTTATGGAATATGACTCAGAAAATGTTTGAATCTTTATGACAAATGGCCTTTTCTTGTGGAATAATAAGCCTCCCCAATCTGCAGTAATGCATCGGCCATGTGTAAAATAAAACATTATGGGAAGTGAAGTACATCATTGGTCACACAATAATGGGAACAACACTGCTGTTGTTAGTCAAAACCCAATAAGGTTCATATGATTTTTGAATTTAAAAAAAACTGAAATTTAGACACTCTTTGCCTGGATTTTGTTGTGATTGTGTAATCCGTGAACACACCAGCTGGTCTTTGATCCTCTGTAACTCCCATTTGATGACCACCTCGGCCAGGTCCACAGCCAGTTTCCTTTGCTCTATGGTCACACTGGGGGTGAAGCCCAGACGCTGCATCGCACTGATCATGTGCTGCACCAGGTGGTGGCGCACAGGGTAGTACACCTGGAAAAAGACACGAGTACTTATAAAACAAAAGAAATTAAATCAATCTAACACAATAATATAAAAAGGAAGTGGTGACTCACATACTGAATATTTAGTTTGTGAAGGTTTTCATATTTGGTAATCTAAACACAAGGTGTAAGGTTTGACTGGTCGGTGGTTACTGATGCCATTGGCATAAAATGCCATTGAAGCTTTTTTTTTTTTTCTTTACTTAACACACAACTTGAGCCTCCACTCTGCAAAAATCGGATGCAGAATCCAAGTATGGAAGAGTGGGAAAAAAAAGATTGATGAATTTTGCAAAATTATAAGCTATTATGCTAAAAGAAAAAATCTTAGTGAGTCAATGAAAAACAATTATCCTCCCCACCTGCATGCCTACCAGAGGGCGAACCCAAACACATACAGATACGATGCTGCATGGATTTCAGTGAGATAAAAAAAAAAGATAGATTATAGAATCGTGAAAAATAATTGTACTCAAGAGCCTCCGCGACAGATAAGGAGAAACTCTGCCTTCCCTGAGCTTCATGTTAAATGGACTTGGTATTGTCAGTATCATCACATATAATTGAGACTGGCTGTCATTGCCTCAGCAACCATTTAAAAGCAATTGTGAGAGGGACTTATTGTGCAATTCTTGCCCTAGAACTAAACTTAAGGTATCCCAAAAAGACAGTTGGTCTAAATGCTTCAAAATTTGAGGTTTCCGAGGTAGGCATTTAAGTGCCACCGAAATGAGGAACTGTAATCTGCACTGTCATTCGGTCGTTAGCCATAATGCACCTGGCTTCAGTACCCACCGCAAATACTTTGCTTTAAGATTTTGGGGTGATGACGCATGCAAAGTTTAACGTGGTGCTCAATCACTTTGAGACACTGAGTGAGAAGAGGCAAACTCTAAAGTCGTATTCCCACTTAGTCTCAAGGACATGATGACACACACTTAGTCCCGAGAATTCACACTCTCAAGCGTCGCACTCAAGAGCTTCATCACAAACTGAACTGGGACTCTCAAACACGCAGACAAAAGAGCAAGAGATGAGATGTCTATCTGAGGGCTGTTGCCAGTGTCAAAGAATATTAAAGCTTCTCACTTTGAGGGTAATTATGGTCGATAGAGCAGGGCTTTACAGCCCCTTAATGACAGAGTGGCTAAGCCCTGTCCATCACATGTGCACACAGACAAACACGCACACAATCTCTCCATTTTTCTTCTTCTTTTTTTTTTAATCAAACACACGCACAAAGTCTCTCATCTGTCCGTCATTATCTCCTCCCCAGCGTAATTATGCTGATGTGATTACATTAGATTAGTCATCTGGCCCAGTGAGTGCAGCCTGTCAGTGAGCTAGAGAGTTGAGCTGAGGAAAATGTCAGTCGTCTGCTAAGAGATTGTCGCTCTCTGACCGGCGAGGCAGCGAATATCAGCTTGAAGGAGCGAAAGGGCAAAAAGTGTCTTTAAAGTTTAAGGAGGAAGGCAAACATAAAGGCCACTGATCCTTTGCGGGTGTTGACTCGTGAACAAACTAGGCACCCTCTGACTCTGCTGATCATCACTGAGATGGGTGTGCCTGGGACTGTATCTGTATTAAGGCGATTAAAGGCAGCAGGCGGTTCCCATTAGCTCCACTGCCCAGAGATGAATGATCCAGCTTTTGTCTAGGAGGCAACAGGGCACAGCTCGGTTGTCAAGTCAACTGTCAATACGAAACTCAAATTCAGTAAATCAATTAGTTTAAAAAATAAAACTATAAATTGGGTCAATCAAGATAATCCAACTTTTAATGATGATGCTAAATTCCCATTAGGATTGGTTAAGAGGCATCATTTAATTCAGAGCACTCAGATAATCAGTAAAAACAGCTTCTTAACTTCTCCCCCCCCCCCAGTGCTCAGACAAATCCCTCATGAGTATTGAACATGCTGAGACAGAAAACAGATTTGTGTTCACTGTTCAGTCTGCCCTACCTGGCCCAGAGTATGGTGGAAATCAATACATCCAAAAGTGATGGGCTGACAGAAGGTGGTGCACTATTGACAAACCGTAACGTGTTCTTTTTTTTTATTGGCTCACCCTGAAATGCTGCACAATGAGATGTAGAATATGGACGAGCTGTGGTACAGTGTGTCCCTCCTCCACAATGATTTTGCGAGTCCAGTGGGTCAACATCTGGTGACCGTCCTCCATGCGGGCGGGCACAGCTGGGGTCAGGATGGCCATGGCCTGCCGTACGATGGCCCGGGCCTCCATGGTGTGGGCCTTCAGCAGGCTATGGAAGACCTTTACAAAGGAAAGGTAACGTACTTTTGATTAGAGTTGCAAAGATTGATTAGTTGTGAACTATTAAATCAATCGCTTACTATTTTGATTATTGATTAAAGTTATCCGATTTCAGCTTCTTGAATGTGAACATTTTCTAGTTTCTGCATTCCTCTCTTAGCTGAATATCTGAGTTGTGGACGAAACAACACATTTGAGGACATAGTCTTGGGCTCCAGAGAACACTGATCGAGATTTTTCAAAACTTTCTGACAATTGTTTGATCTTATAGATCAAACAACTAATCGATTAATTGACAAAGATAAGCAACGGGTTAATCAATGATTAGTTGCAGCCCTTCTTTTGATGTTTCCTTTTCCTGTATTATCAATGCTTACCAATTTAGTTTTTTAAATGATCGCTTTAACTACTTTATTTCCTTTACGATACATTAATATTTCATAGGATGAAGAATAATGGGACGGAATACACAATACTACGCTCTTAAACACGCACACTCACTTTTTTTCTCCCTCTCACACACACACATTGTTTGTTTTTGCATGGATTTATTTGTGTGATTTTACATCTGCTACACAAGTTAACCATGTTTTATCTCTATTGTGGATCTTTAGCTCTGTTTTAGATTAAACCCATGGTCCACTGAGTCGCTCTTCACATTCCTCCTTACCTGCAGCACGATCTTCTTGTGAATGGCAAACTTTGCAATGATGTGGGCCAGAAGTAAGTGGCCACTGTATTTGCAGGCAGGGTCCACGCAGGCTTTGGGCAGTAGGCATGGCCAGGCGAAGGTCATGAGGCGTCGCAGCTTGCTGTTGCGTGACTTGTTATTGTCATGAATGTGGTGAGGTGCGTGCTCCACCAGCAGGGTGGAGAACTGCAGCAGGCAGATTCGCAGTGAGTCCAGCAAATCGGCCTGCTTCTCTGGGTCCAGAACCTAAGAGAGGGATGGGAGAGATGTGGGGTTCAAGACTGCTGAGTAAGGGGGTAACAGGTACAGTCTTTGCTGCCTATAGCACAGAGTGAGCGCATCATACCTGCAGAGTCAATAACAATAAATCAACTAATATTGTGGTTGTGATGGACACAAATGCCTGAGACCTAATAGCGTGGATGTCATTCTTACCAGGTGCCGACAGAGGTCAACAGAGGTCTTAGATTACTTAACAAACCTCATGTGTATAAATAAGAAATAGAAACACATTGAAACAGATGTACTGTTGTGCCTGAATTGCCCAAGTATACTGCAGTTCTGACTAATGTTCACTTTCAAAATTGTACTTGATGAATGATGTTGCACCATGACGACAATATACTTTTTCATGTATTGAAAAGATCTCACAGAAAAACAGCTCCCCATTCAAAACACCCATCACCATCTAGATTCCCTGGAGAGGAGAGTGTTCAGAGTGGGGGTGAACGAGGAAATGAGTTTTAACCAGACCGTAGAGGAGCCATTAGCAGCCATTAGAACTGGTGTTAGTCAGTGATGAGATCTGCCACAGCACAAACAAACATGCTGACCTTTAGTATGGTCACACTGTGACATTTACACCAGGAATTATAGTTTGGCCTGATGAATGAAACGTGATGGAAAGAGGATGGGATGGTGGGCCGGTGAGAGAAAAACAAAGACAGATGAATAAGACAAAAAAGAAAGAAGAGAAAGATGGAATGAAAACAATAAGTGATTAAGTACTGTGTGGAGGACATGAGAAAAGAAGAAGAATCAGACTAAGTGGGATGTGGTTGATGATGACAAAGTTTGGAGATGTGCAAGACTGGTAAGATATTATGAGAGGAAATGCAGCAGGTAATGAATACAGACGAACAAAACAGCAGACTGAATGTGAAGATTTTGAGAGGAACGAATACATGCAACCGTATGTGTACAAGTGTACCTTAGTGATGAAGACACTGGTAATGCTTTCAGGATTGTCTCCTTCAGGGTTGGGCGGTCCAAGCAGCTGCTCACCTTCCCCCTTCTCAAAGCTGTGCAGGAAGGCTAGATTCAGGATGTGCTGCAACACCTACAAAACAAGAACACACATTGATATGATTTTACTGAAAGCACCTTTACTTCTTCTGGTTTTCTAAGAGCTACAATGGATAATTTCACTGATAGCACACCTTCAACAAATGCGAAAATCAGTGAAATTACCTTGTTTTGTCTTTCAAAAGCTGCATAAAAGACAACAGCTGCACACACTCAGCTCTTCATGTGCCACAATCAGGTGATGAAATAGTAATCAACTCTAAAATCAAAAGGGGCACAGGTCCTTTTCAGATTGAAGACAACAGAGGACCAAAATGTAGATTTTTTTGAGAGTGAGAAATAACACAACACAAAGAGACTTAAGCACAGCGATGTCAAATGTGACCCAAAACAATGGTAATAAACAATTTGATATTTCAAGAATCGGAAGAAAACCATTTCATTGATTTTTTTCTCTCCAATCATTTCATCTTAAGTTGTTCTCTTAATCAGTCGACAAGTATTGGAAGCAAAAAAAAAAAGTCTAACCTTTCTCCAAGGCAATGCTTAAAATGCAATTTACAAACACGCTAAAAACTGCAGGAATTGCTATCACGGCTCTGCGAATGAAGACAAAGGCTCGATTAGCTTGTAAAATGCAGAAAACCCCAACCACAATGCAGCTAACGACTGCATACATTAAAGAAGCCGCTATCTGTTAATGAACCCCCATATTCAATCCATCATTGGGGAGGATGGGGCATCGCTCAGTGGAGAACGAGCTGTGGCAGCATATGTTCAAGCTTCTCCATTAGCACATTAATCACACATGCTCTGCACAATGTACATGCATGGTGGATAGACTCGTACACGCATGCAGAAACACGCGCAACCCCAAATGAAGATACAAAAAAAAAACATGGAGCACCAGACTGTTCTTCAGTTTCATCTGTTCCTATTAATTCCAAGCTTCCCTGCCATCAATCACAGTAAGATCACAGCATATTTCTGTAATGCCATTAGATGGTGTGCTTCTGCAGGGTGTGTGTGTGTTTGTACGCACAATACCTCAGGGCAAGTAGCAGAGATATCGTTCTGCAGGTGTCTTAATTATCTTAAATCCTATTTCCATACCCTTAAAGAAATAACAAGAGTGTGTGTTTGTGTTGCAGTGCTACTATGGTTCCTCTCCAACCACAAAAAGGAGGAAGATGGCGGCAAAGGGGGGCCCAGGATATGTACTGTGGTCCCATACACACCAGTAATGAGCCAATAACAAATGGATTTTGTTGTGAAGTAGCCACAGCATGTCTTGTATAACAACCACTACTAGTTGTATTGGTTAGTTCTCAGCTGTGCATGCATTGGAGGCATTTATTTTAAATATTTTAAACACCTTTCTCTTTTTACTTTTATTGTTAGATCAGTTTTACGCACACGTTATGTGAGGAGACACTGGACCTCATTTCACTCAGAGCAAACCTCACATACTCAAGGTAAGCGGATTATAAGAGGTCTGCATCAATGAGGTGATTTCATTTCATTGGTTTTGTTATTTGTCTCGATCTGACTGCTTCTTGGACAAGCCAACAAAAAGGGAATTTATTGCATTCATTATAGAATTGCACTCCGGTGTAAATCCTTTTAAAATTTCTGTCCTTATTAAAACATATTCTTCTTTGTAATTATTTCAGTTGTAAACATCTGGTGAAAAATCAACAGAAATTAAATGGGAATAAAAACCTCTTTTAAACCGTGATACTTTTTTTTCCTTCTTTTTTTTTTTTAAATCTTTGTCTACAGGCACAGCTGGTGGTTTCACATAGTGGAATGTTTTTGCTTGTAAATCTGGATTCCTCCTGTACACATGCTATGAGGAGGCATTTATCAGGTACTAAAAAAATATGTATTTGTTGAGTTTAATCTTCACTAAGGAGATGATACTAGCACAGCATGTTGACACATTCTGACATTGTCGAAAATGCTGCTACACTGCCATGTCTGGAAACATAAAGAGAAGTAACAGAATGTGAAATAGGCGTGCTGTGCTTCATAAATTTTAAATACTTGTTTGTTTGCTTGTCTTCTTGAAATCTGTTCCATGAATAGTCACACTTTTTGAGCAAAAAAAAGCAGCACAAAAGCAGTTTTCTGTAAGAATTGTTTGTATAAAACAAAAAAAAACAATACACGAGCAGCATGAGGTCAGCCTGTACCATCACAGATGATTCATTACTGCTTTCCCACTCTATCTCTCTCCTAGACAATCCTCTCTGCGTCTCGCTCAGAGTGAAATATTCTCAGAGACCCCTGTGACGCGAGAATCAGAGCCGAAGGCATAGGGAGAACGTGCACACACACACTGCCCTGTGATATTATGCTTCCGGAAAAATGTTACGGCAATTATTTAAATGTCAGATTGCCACCCTCATTCTCTTGCTCACAACTCGTACACCAATCAAAACAAACATATTCACACACAAACATGTCCTCTTTGTGGCTGTTCGCCTCTCCGCCACACATGCACAACATTGGCTGTGCACCAGAGGAGGACAATTATGGGAAAAACAACAATATGAGAAAAATACTGATAGGTGTTGGGGGTATTGCAGCTCTGCTATTTGCAAGACTAAACTCTGCTCAAAATTTGAACGCAACATTTGGGCCTGGAAAGAGACAGCACAGTGATTTGGCTGAACTCTTTCTCCTGCTTTTATTTTGTATCTCTTCTTTTTCCCAGTTCATATTCCGCTGAGACAATGCAAACTGAACATTATCAAGAGATGGCACGGTGAAGTGAGCAGCATCATCAACACTAGTGTATGTCCTTGTATTTGGGAGTGTATTTGAGAATGTGTGTGTGTGTGTGTTTTCTTGCCACGCAACCATTTCACTCTGTGCTGTAGTGTGCCAGCCAGGGCAGGACTTCCCCACTGACCCGTTTGTACTTAACAGCAATGCTGTTGCTCTTCTGTGCCAGGTTGTGTGCCTATTACAGCTGTGCAAAATGTGTGTGTGCATCTGTCTGTGTGTATGTATGTATGTGTGAGAGTGTATTTGCGCGAGAGTGAGCTTAATTAAAAAGCAGCCCGAATGATTGTAATGCTTGCAGCAGCAGGTCAGGTAGAGAGGACAGAATCATTCATCTGTGAGCCTCCGAGGGTCTAGAACCAGACAAAATGACCTTCGTGACTCTATCAAAGTACTTCTGGTACAAAACAAATCAACCATAAAGGTCACACAGATCAGGTCCCACACTGAGGAACCAAAGTAAGTAAGTTGAGGAGATGCTCATAGAATTTAGGAACATGATTTATAATGCATCATTAAGTCTAGGACTGGGCAACATGGCCAATTTCTTTGCTTATAGACAATCCAATGTTCTATCTTTACAGCAGAATGCATATTGTTTTAAATAAGCATATTTATTTAAATATTTTTTTATCAGCCTTTATAGGCTAAAAATTTGTTGTAATAACTGATGTGCTAAAACAAAAGACAAACATAACAGAAAGCTGTAGAGAAAGTCCCTTAATCCCTTGAAACAATAGTATTTCACTGAAATTTCCCATGTTATAACAATTCCATTTAAACATTTAGACATTTGATGTCTAAATTGTATGAAAGCAGACATTAAAATGTATCTATTAACTTAATCTTTCAACTGGTGGAATGGTCTGCTGGTTTTGGTGTTTAACACCTCCAAAAAGACAAATACTGTTTTCCCCGCGTGGCTAGTGAGACTGTATTTTACCTTTGATCATGACTTGAATGTCAATTTCAAAAAGACGGTTGGCAAAAATCATTGTCTTTGCCAAAAGTCATAGGCAATTTCAGGTCCTTTTGGCATGTAGTCATAAATGGACTTTCCTGCTCTGATTGGCTGGGTACGTACCTTAGCTTTAAGCTCGTCATTGAAGTGTGGGTCATTGAACTCCACGAAACGGAAGAACAGGGCTCGTTTTTGGGCAATGGAGTAGTTCTTGGGAATCTCCTCCTCCATATACTCTTTCAGGAAGGTCATGTTGCATAAGAAGCGACCTGTAAAGGCCCGCAGCAGCTGGAACAGCAGCTCGATCTCTGAGTAGTTGCGCCTATTAAGGAGACAGGGAGTTAGTAAGGTTAGTGTACACACATGCTCAGTACCTGTACAAGCACTAAATGGAGAGATGTCAGAGTGAGATGGCCGCCCAGGGAAAGGCACCCACAGTAGTTTGGGGTTCGATGCCTTTCTCAAGAGCACCTTGGCAGTGCCCAGGAGGTGAACTGGCACCTCTCCAGCTACCAGTCCACAGCATACTTTGGTCTGTATGGGAACTTAAACCAGCGACCCTCTGGTTCCTAACCCAACTCCCCACTGAATGAGCTACTGCCACCCCATCTGTCAACAGTAATATTGTACATTAGAAGTTTCAAATAACCATAGATAACAACGTTTCTTAGCCAATTTTACACTTTTTGTTTATCATTGGATGATTGACTAAACACACACAAAATTCCTGGCCGGAGTGGTCGGAGGTTAAAGATGCAATAAGTAAGACTTAAACTAACTTTCCTATTTGCTGAAACTGACCCTATTCAGATGCACCAATCAATCACTGCTGAGGCGTGTAGAAGACGGTTTTGGGCTTTAGTGGAAAGGGGGAGGGACTGAAAAGTGGTTGATGTTAAAAAAAATTTTGTGAAGTCCTGGATCTTTACAATACTACCTACAGCACTTTTAAATTGCAGGGTCTAAAATAAACATCTTCTGTGTGTTTTAGGACTTTCTCTGTGTTCAGATGTAAAGGTGGGGTGAGAAGGGCATTCATGATTGGAAGAAAAAGGTAAACAACGGCAGAACTGGCAGCAGCATTGCCGTCAATCGATTTGATTCGATGATCTACTTCGTCGGATCAAGCCTTTCGTTCACCATGAGAGACTGGCAGTCACTCAAGAGTCCAGGCTTCCGGGTACCCTCAAGCTCGTTCAGGCTATCGGTTTCCGCTCGGTTGCTGAAAAATATCATAGCATTTCAGCAAGATCTACAATCTATTTTGACGTCACATTGGTGAACACACGCATGGATGCGCCGACTGTAAAACGGACATTAGTCGTCAAGTTTGACAATCTTAAAAAGCATAATCTTATAAGTATTGTTCTTTTCAGAGTAACTGTTTCAAATCAGGATTCAAATCCAGCCTTCGGCCCTTTGCTGAAAAACCTGAAAGAAAATCTTTTTTTTTTAAATCTTTAAAATGGTGTTAAAATGTTTTCTTGTGTCGTCCTGGTTTACCCATTATCGGGTATTGTCTCATCTCGGGAGCTGAGTGTCTCGTCACAGTCCTAGTTTACAAAAGGCTCATCAGCAGTAGTTGAGAGAGTTTATTGTTTCTCACTTCTAAACCCAGATTTTCCTTTTAAAAGTATTGTAAATGGACTGTTCTTATATAGCGCATTTCTAGTCTCAACGACTACTCAAAAGACTTTTACATAGCAATTAGTAATTCACCACTCACACACATTCGTACACTGTGGCCGAGGCTGCCGTATAAGGTGCCACCTGATCATCAGATAAACACTCACACCCCGAAGGCGCAGCATCGGGGGAAACTCGAGGTTCAGTGTCTTGCTCAAGGCACACTTCGACATGGGACCCTGCAGCCAGGGATCGAACCACCAACCTTCCGATTGGCAGGCGACCATTCCACCACTGAGCCAAAGACTATTTTTACTTTTAGATACTATGACAACTTTGTCCAACATTTAGACAGTTTTCATCCCCATTACAATTTGAATAAGTGTACATACTTGCAGTAGCTAAGCAGGCAGTAGGCCAGCAGCTTGGGCTCCTTCCAGTTGGTGGCAGCCATGTTGTCTTTGCGATGCCTCTCCTGGAAGGCCTCACTGACCCAGACTCGCCTCAGCTGGCTGACCAAGGAGTGCTGCCCTGCCAGCCAACCCTCATCGTTCTTCACTATGATGCTGATAATCTAAGCAGAGGGGATGAATATAGAGAAGAAAAAAAGGTTACAGGTCATATGATGGAATTACTGAGAGTTATGTAGTAATCAGATTAGGATTCAGCACCACTGACTAACTTGAGGGTTACCTTTACACGTATAAATCTGTTCTGTGTAATAAGTGTGTATACAGGATTTATAAACTGATAGAATTGTAATGAAAAAATATACAGTATGTCTACCTTGATAGCTTGAAACTGCAGGTCCAATCTGGCTGTGGTGGTGGAGGGAGATCCAGGTCGAACAGTTGCTGCAGTGCCAGCGGGAACCAGCAGGGGGACGAAGCGGTTCGGATTAGAGGCCAGCACGTCTCTTAGGGGCTTGGCATCTTTGTGTTTCAGAAAACTCTGTATTTAAATAGATACACACATATACTGTAAATATAACACAAAATTACATGGATTAGGACTAGAGAGGACCGCAGTAACCTCTACCGGCCCGGGTTTGAATCCAGCCTGCAGCCCTTTTCTCTCTCTCTCTCCCTCCCACAAATAAAGAGGA
>NC_048427.1:13358445-13428841 GCF_013103735.1 Etheostoma cragini | reverse complement strand
GAGACGGGTGACGTGTCAGGAACTTGATCAAAGGCTCCCTGAACGGACTTCCGGCCTGGCACAGGAGGGAGGGAGGGAGGGAGGGAGGGAGGGAGGAGAGGAGAAATAAGAAGCAGGTAGAAATGGAAAAACAATTTCATAAAAGCAAAAGCACTTTCTTGTCAAGATCTGTACTGAATTACAGAGTAGTAACCATTAACCCTATACATCAGATACAGATCAAATAGGATTAGAAGGCTTAATGCAGGATGTAGAAATAATATCAGATTATCAAGGGTCTTCTAGTAGTATTCGACTTTACCTATTGATTATTATTTTTTTTTTTTACTTGCTTTAGTCATCTACACAACAACTACCCTCGTAATACCATGGAACCTTACAATGAATACAACTAGAAGAGCTGGAGTGGATTTGGTGTCCTACCTCTATGAGCATGGCCCTCTCGGTCTTCATGACCACCTCCAGCAGAGGTTTGACCAGAGTCTGAGGTGCGGCTGGGATCAGGTGGAAAAGGTTAATGATGGCAGAACAGATCTTCATCTCCTAGAGAAATAGTCGGAGAAAAAGAACGGAGGGGAGAATGGAGAGTATTCAATATTTTTGGAACGATGATGGAACTACATACGGACATCATTTCTGACAGACAGTTTTGATCGATAGCCACTGTTGAAAGACAAGGACGAATCGTAGTCAAACGACTGAAAATGCAATCTGTGCTCAGTTAACGTCCCACGGAAAAGGTGCAGAGCCCCACACAAGACAAACAAATAGAGGACAGTATGAAACCTTGTATTATCAATATCTTAAGAGGTGCAAAAGTCAAAGTGAATGTGGCAGGCTTAGACATTTCAGTCAAAATGTGAGGTTACAGGTTGAGATGACAGGAACATTTCTGAAGACGACCACAGACACGGACACAAAAATACGGGTCAACTTCACCAGCACCACTACCACGGCATTGATTCAACTACTGACAGAAAGTCACGAACAGAGGGCGCAACACCAGGTCACATCTCACCTCAACCCCCTCCAACGCAGGCTGTACCGGAACGGGAGACAATGATCAGAGTCAGCAGAGCAGTATGTGCTTTTTTGTGTGGCTGTGTGTTGTCTGTCTTTGTTCCAGATGGAAGGTGAGCAGATTAGACAGCGTGATAATGAAATGAATGGGCAGACGGCAGCAACCTTTACGATTGACCTCAGGAACAACTTTTCTCAGCGAATGGTGAATAACTGGGCAGCGGCCATGCTGGAATGTCAGTTGAGCAACACAGAATCCATGGAATAAGCATAGGACAGATATCAGGTCATGACATTTTGATTTGGTTAAACCCTTTTTGTTTTCTTTTTATTTCATATAAGCGCTTTACTTCTCATTACGCCTCTTTACTCTGCTTCATACTCTTCTCCTCCTCTGTCAAAACACGCCCTCATGCCTGGGTGTCTTAAGACCATCCTCCTAAGTCCTGCTCCATCTCCCTTTTCTCCATTTTTTGTCGTCTTTATCAAGCTGGGCTAATTGACCCCCTGACCCTGGCTTTACTGTCACTGCCAGCCTTGCTGTCAACACGAACAAAGACCACTGGTTAGAGGGAGGAAAAAACAAAGGGCCAATTTGCATCTAATTAAACCAGATTGGGCACTATACACTCACTTAAAAAGCAGGGAGGAAAAAAGGGTCTTTATTTTTATGAGTGAGAGGCAGCTGTTTTTTTCACCCCTCTTTCTAACTCACCTTTTCTCTCCCTTTACAAGGTTATCTGTCCGGGAGATAATGAGGAGACGCAGCGCTGGGCCCACCACAGCCTGCCTGGCGCCTAATTAATCATTGATTGTAATATGGCCACTCGCAACTCATCTGGGAGGAGGCCACAATGAGGAGGTGTTGACTACATGCGACTATGGCTTTGTGAGTATAAGGGGCTATTTTTCTGTCCCTCCCAGCGTGTGTGGTTTGGTTTAAGTAAAAGAGTTTTAAAAGATGCCAGTAGACAGCTGTATGCTGACCTGCAGCAACAGACTATAGTCTCTTCTCATGCATGTACTGCAAACCTGAAATGATCTAGACATTACCCAGAGGAGCTGTATGTGAGAACGCAAATGTCTGGAACAGTTGGACTGGACATTAAACAGACTTTACACTGCCAGCTCCCAAGTACAAAGTCTGTGTAATGACCAACTGAGCCCCCGTTTGAATGAAGCAGCTCATTGTCATCTGTGAAAGAGCATCTATAAACAATGTCCACACCTGACTCGTCCGACATTGTCCATAGCTCATATGATGAAACAGCTGCTTGTAGGTGTGTGTGTATTGGATTGTCTGAATGTGTAATGTATACTTACACTGCCATCACCGCGCTGGCCTCCCTTGTGTGTTATTACAACCACTTCCATCCACTTCCTCAGGTGTTGCTGTGAGAGACAGAGAGAGATGAGATTGAGACTGTGTGTTGGCGAAGTACATGTGTGTGCACATTTGTCTAGCTCAATAGGTATGTCTTCATGGGGCTTACCAGTTTAAATACTTTTACTTTTTATACTAGAATATGTCAGAAGAACAATATTTAAACATGTTGCAGAAACGAAAGTTTTGTTTTCATGATGATACTATACCTTTTACTACTGTTTAAGGGCCATAGGTAAAGTATAGCATAGGTAAAGATATTATAGCAATATATATTATAGTAGTATATAAAATTAATTTAAAGAGAAATTGCATTGTGAATTTTTCACATATTAACACTTTTTCTTCATGAAAATACCGAAAAATAACCATTTGTTTATACTTACTGCAATATTCAGTAAAGTTTTTAGACTTTTATATATATATTATATGTATAGAAAAATTGATATTTAGTAGATACTGTAGATAAAAACAATTGTCTACAGTTTCAAGCCTAGCACCAAGTGCCACAGTTGAAAGGTTTGGTTGTCATGCTGATGCCATAATGAACTGCCTTATGTGCAGTCAAGAATTTTGAATAAATAATGTTGTGAGATGAGGAGGAAGACCGGAGTCGAGGTTTCTCACCATCATCTGATCACAGAACTTGTCATTGAAGGAGTTGGGGAAAAGCCGTGTGACTGAGGTTAGGCGGTTCACCACGTTGAGCGTCAGGCTGCGGTAGTCACCCAGCATCATCAGTAGGGGCCGCATGTGAGTGTGGATCTGGTCCACCTCAATGGTTGCGCCTTCCAGGAACTACAAAAGAGTGCAGGAAAACATTTGTTAGCAATTTCCCAAAAATTTAAAGTAAACATTTTCGCTTAAATATGCCTCTACAGAAACTTTTGAATTTATCCTCCTAACTCAGAATACAGGCTTGTTTTGCTCTGATGATGTCAAACCTTACATTAAACATATGTTGACAATTTAAAGTATTATTAAGATCTGTGACCAAATTGCATTGTGACCAATTCGTTAATGCCAAATCATTTTTGACCCATGAACTGCTCGCTACCTCTTGTGTCTCTATTTAGGCTCTAAAGCCACTCTAATGAGGGCATGACCAGCTGTAAACAAGCACCCATGCCAACACCACACACTGATCTCACACAAACACACACACACACACACGAGAATGATGCATGGCAGCCACATTCATTTTCCTCTCACTGCTGAGAAAAAAGCCCTCCATCCTGTATCGATTGGGCCATGGCAACACTCATTAGTGCTAGCAGGGCAGAGATGAAAGAATGGAGGGAGCAGAGAACAGCCGTGCAGAAAAAAGAAAAGAAAAAAAAAAGATTCACAGGATAGTGAAAAGGAGTGATGGTGGTAAAGACAGAAAATGAAGGACATAGAAATGGAAGGAAAAAGGGACAAAGAGCTTGAGATAGATGGATAGAGGCAAGGTTGGTATGGATATTTTGATGAATGGAGGCACGACTGGTTCATGGAGAGTGTGATAAAGCAGAGGGAGGTCCATATGAAGATAACTGGGTGGGGAAATGGTGTGAGGGGAGGATTACCAAAGGGCCTCGGAGATGGCAAATGACATGAGTGATACAGATAAAAAGAACTAATGAAGCAGGGAGGAAGCAAAGAGAGAGAACAATGCAAAACAAGATAATAAAAAACTATACTTAGAAAACATAACAGTCACAAAAAGCACACAACTAACAAAGTAACAGGCTATAAAATTATATAAGATAGACAACTAGATAATTAAAAGGAGAAAGCATAAGGGTGACAGAGTAGAGGGCCATTTTAATCGTGTAGACAGTGTGATTTCGCTAGTTTGAACTGAACTTAAGTAGATTGCTTCATAGCTTAAGGGCACAGTCTTTAATCCAGATTTAGAAAGGTCATGTCTGTTGATCTCAGCCGGTGTTTTTTGCTCAAAGGGAGTTGCAGCTGAAGTGAGTGATGTAAAAGAAGTCTGAGCGTTCTAAGTAATCGATAAAGTCTTGAAATTAATTCAAAATCAATTGTTTTCAAACAGGGGGCAATGTTAAGATGCTAAGATGGGCCAGAACAATTTCACAATTTCAAAATGCAGTTTTCTTGAACATGTAACAAATTCAAGCACAGTATTTACTGTGATCATGATTTAATGTAGGGTTGCACAATGTGAGGAAATATGTGATAATGTTGTTAAATATCCCAATAACGATATTACTTGCGAAAAATAAAACATTTTAAAGTGTACTCAGTTCTGCCTTACTGCTGCTTTCCGTATTCTTCTAGAATACAATAAATCACTTGTTGAATTTGAAACAAATTAAAGGGAATCCTTTCCAACATTCTTTTAATTGATCTAGTTATAAGAGGCACCACCAAAAAAATAATGACATTTAGATTCTAACATGTAGTTTTTTACTGATACTTTCTTTCAACAAAGACAAAGAACCTGATTTTCTTTGATGATGTGTCCAGCCCAGTCTCATGGCAGTTTTTGAAATGGTCATTTTATTTAATCTATTGATTTGTGTACAGGTCACGTTAATGTCGTTATTTTCATGTGTTGATTATGAATTTTGAAGTAATGTATTTCAATGGGAAGCCTATTTCATGATCATAGAACTATAGCAGCAAGTAGTATGAAAAGCTGAAAATCCACACATGGAGGTTGGTCGGGGTGGTGGATGGGTCACACAACACAGGACTTTCACCCCGGAGACCGGGGATTGCATCCCGCGTGTTCCAGTTCCTTTCTGCGTTATTCTCTTCCTAACTGAGGCATGGATACCCGACCCAATCCCAACAAAGCCAGGTTTGGACAGATATTTAGAAATTGTAGTCAGGTTCGGGTCGGGCTCTGTCACATCAGCACATTTGAGCACAACAGGCATTTGTTGAAAAATGGTGCCGTGGCTCCTTTAAAAGAGCTCAGTGCGTGTGGGACTGTGTGTGTGTGTGTGGAAAGTGGGCAGAAAAGAGAAAGAGGAAGCAGACGTATTGTAGATGTGACCGGAGCAGAGTTGGTGGAATACGTTTTGTACACAGTGTGTGAGGTATCCGAAATAAACCCCAGACTAAATGCCAAATTGATTATTTTGCTCACCAGAAACGGGATTTTAACCCGGACGTTATTCATTTTATAACGTCAGCCCTGGAGGTAACGAGTCTCCCCTGGTTTTCTGACCACGTTTGGAAATGAAGCGATCAGGAAAGGTCAAAACATTGAACATTTTAAATTAAACAGCTTATTAATGTGCGCTTGTTGCCCCAAATGCCTTCTTATAGTTGCTTGATAAAAGCGGGCTTTCCACACAAAAATGTAGCCTACATGTTTCATTAGTATGAGAAAAATAGAGATTTTAACTGTGTCTGTCTCGGGTTGTTGTCGGCGTGTCCTGCGTGTGACAGTTTCTTTCCCTGTTCTGTTTTTCATAACCACAACCATGACAATGTTGTGGCCAGCGTGTTCATTTCCCCGTTGTTGCGTGCCAGAGACCGCGGATCGTGTCCCTGCACCAGGGGATCACGTCCTGCGTGTGACGGTCCGTCCCGCTGTGGTTGCGGGTGTGTGGCGTTCAATTTCCCCGTTGTTTTGTCCCCCAGAGACCGCGGATCTTGTTCTGGCACGAGTTGTTGTCACCGTCCCACGTGTGGCATTTCATTTCCCTGTTGTTTTGTCCCCCAGTGCAGCCCAGTGTCATGGCAGTTTGTGAAATGGTCACGTTTGAAAATCGTGACCTGTACATGAAATGAAGCGACATTAATGTGACCTGCACACAAATTAATAAATCAAAATAACGTGACCATTTCACAAACTGGCGTGAGACCAGCTTGATATGTCAGATATCGCACCAGTGGATATCGCAATGACAATTAAAAACTATGCATTTTGCAGCCCTAATGCAATGTCCGAATCCATATCATTCACAAGTAACAAGAAAACAACGAAAGAGGTTGCACTCACCTTCCTCATACATGCCTCGCCCGCTTCCTGCAGTTCATTGTTGGTGGAGTTGAGGGCTTTAAAAAGGGCAGCAATGATCTTCTCTCTGGACTGTGGCAAGTAGTTACAAGCTGCAAGGGCATCTAAACAAAAAATAAAGTAACACTCAACACAAGAGATCAAAATAGTCGATACCATAATCCAAACTAAAGTCAAATTATTTAAATACTTTAAGTAGCAATTTTAGTATGATAGCTATTAATTCAATTTACACACACACACACACACACACACACACACACACACACACACACACGTAAAACCAAGATTAAAGTCACAAAATATGGTAAGCAATAATTATCAAAACAGTCTCTGCTAACATGACAGAAGTAAGACTTAACTTATGATACAATCTGTCATATTAGGTTTCACAAAAGACAATTAAGTACATATTGCAAAAATTCTACAATAGTGGGGACCAATATTAAGTTGAGCAGGTCCTACTCACTAAGAGCAGCGATGCGGAGGGGAACCAGCGAGGGAAGGCTCTTATAACAGGGCAGCTTCATCAGAGCAGCATCCTCTGCCTCACACAGGTTCAACAGCTATAAGGAGGAGGGGGGGAGGCAAAGGTTAGAGGTCAATAATCAGCTAAATGTAGAGATAGATTTGTATGCACACACATTTCTCCTTTTATAATTTGTGAAAATATGCTAAATCTAAGCCTGAGATGCCCTTGCACCACATAACATTGTGCCAAAGTGGAAAAAAGAGCTATATATAATTAGCATAGCATAACATTAAGAAACATTTAGGAGAACTACATTTGATTCATTTCAGTGACTTTCATACCTCTGTGTAGAAGACCTTGTGCTCTATGACATTAAGGTCCATTGTGAAGAGGCGGGGCTGCAGGGTGGTGCAGAAGGTGTTGCCCTCCATCAGGCCGATCTGTGCGTTGGCAGGCTGGTGGCGGAGCAGGTGTTTCTTGGGGGGAACCATATCTTGCAACACCTGAAATTAAGAAAGTCCAAAGAAAACCATCAAGTAATGCAAATTAAAAGACAGACAGTCTGTATTTCACACTCAGGTTTTGTTTTAAAACGGAAAAATTCTCACAGCCATTTTGTGATTAAGCTGAAATGATTTTTACCTAAAAAAGTCATCTAGCATAACATTTATAGAAAACTTTACAGTCATTGGTTTCACCTCTTTGTGTGGTTCCATGATGACGGTAACGCTCTTGCCGGTGACCTGGGCTAGCACCTGCAGGGAGTGCATGGCCTGCTTTCTGACGGTTGAGTTGGGGGAGGTGACCTCTCGGACCAGGTCATGCGTGACCATATGAAAAGACTTGTCCTGGGCAGCCAGAAGCTCCTCAGTCTTTTCTTCATCTTTCAGTGGAGTGGCACAGCGCACAAGCAACTGCTCCAGGGTGGTCTTAGCCATGGCTACTGCTCCATTTGATACCTTATTGCAAAAATGAATCAGTTAGTAAGTACAACGCCACTGCAGTAAGTTGTGCAACAAAAGAGGAAAGTTACATCGCACGTGCTGCAAGACGACATTTGAACAGAAAAGTCGACAACAAACGCAGGTAAATCTTAACACCTAATTGATAAACAGAGGTGTCCCTTCTACTAGATTTTTGCTAGATATTAGGTTATTCAGTAATTTCCTCGAACCTCTCCTGTGAGGTCCATCATGACAAAGAGCAGGGCCTTGAGAAAGGTGAGCTGGTTCTGTAGCACCCAGATCAGAGGCAGTCTCTCCATTAGGAACTTAATGGACACCACGCCACCAAGCTTGGCATACCAGGCCTGCTCATAGCAGCAGGCACACAGTCGCTCCACAATGTAGGAAAACAGGGGCAGCTGGCATGCCTGAAGATGTAGACAAGACGCTGGGATGATTAACTGATTCCCATTTAAAACCAATCACTTACTATTTAAAAACTTACATCAAACACATAAAAGAATGATTATTAACTGGCAAAAAATGGTTTATCAGATGTTCACTTCAAACTTCAATATGTATATGCAAGCAATTGTTTGTCAGAATAAGGTTTTCTGGGTTGATTTAGCACAATATTGAGAGTAAAGTATTTCCAAAGTTATATTAATGTCCAGCACAGTTTACTACATTTACATTACAATTGGTACAATGAGTAGAAGTGGCATTGTCTTCATTATATTTACAAATAACTGAACCCTCCAACACTCTCCTTCCGGAGACATACCCTCTCCTTGGAGCAAAGAATGATGCTGGCGACGTCAAAAATGACGGCCAGGGCCACTTCTCCAATCTTACACAGCTCCTTCTCCTCGTAGGCCATGCATATAGCTATGGCATCAATCAGAACTAGCGGATCCATGCCTTTTGAGCCATTCTCCTCACTGTGGAACATGGCTGTGCTTGGCTGGCTGCCCAGCTGGTAGCTCGGCAGCAGGAACGGACCTGGGATCACAGGGGAGGACAAGAGGAAAGGAAACATGTTTAACGTGAAATATATTCATCTTAATATTGATTAAAAGATGTTACAACTACGTTTTACAGTGCAAGTAACTCATACGTTTATTATTCTTTTATTTGGTGTCAAATAAAAAAAAAAACGAAAAAGCCAAAATCTTAATAAAACCGGAGAAAGGACAAAATTGGAAAGTGACTGATATTCTTGTGCAGCTGGGAAACAATGCCAATACCGGTGCAAAACAGAAAGCTAATATTAGATGTAGAGAATAGCAAGAGCACTAGTCCCTCACCACACTGCTGAGCCACGGCGACCATGGTATAATGGCGAATCAGGCTGGCCACGAAGGGCAGCGCGCTGGGCCTCAGGTCCTTTATCACAGCAGACATGAATGCCCCAGTCAGGGCCTGTTCAAAAGTTCTGCGGGCAGGCGTGTCTTGTGCTTTGTAGCGGTGAGAGATGATGACATTGGGGATCCACTTCTCAGCAAAGCTAATGGGGAGACAACCACACAATGAATTAGAGAATTCCATATTAACAAGGACAAAATACTATGTGGTAGTGCCACTTGAACCTTCTTTAAAGGAGTTTGTGTTCAGTCAATTTGCAAATATTTAAAAATTAAGATCCATGTCCTTTGCTTGACTGCAGTCCATAAACCTGTAACTCAGATTTTCTCCGTCCTTACATGTACTCTCTCCTCTAAACTCCTGTCGTTCTATTCCTATGCCTCCCTCTTTGTCCCCTGTTGGTATCTTTTGTTATTTACTGCAGCTGAAGGCAACTGGGCCTTGGTGTGATTGAGCAGCTGTTTTCTCCATGCTTGAGCTTGTGTTTTATAATGCCACACGCCAGGGGCAGGCCTGATGGATCGCTTCATTTCATTATTGCCATTTAAAAGACTGCTCTTTGGAGGAGGAGAGAGAAGAAGTGGAGGGAGGGTGGGGTGAGAGGAGCTAAGGAAGCTGAAGAAAGTAAGGGGTGGCATGGCTGACAGAAAGTCTGATAGATTCCCCTTTATTCATCCAGGGGCTTGCCACTCCAACACTGATGTGTTGTCCCCAGTTGGCATTTCATGATTTGCTCAATGTGTTGTTTTTTTTCTTTTAAAACTGGATGGGTATATTTACAATCACAAATACTGGCGCAAGGATCAGTGTGTACAAAAGTTGATGGGAGGCAGAGAGAAAGAGAGAAACTAAATATTACAAGAGGAGGGGGCATGCAGGCCCCCTGATCCTAACTAACACACTTCATTATCCCCGCAGAAATGGGCACACCGACATAGTCATGTGCAAAGTGTGTGTTGGTGCAGCATGACAGGAGAGTGTAAGGGGCATAGTGTAGCAAAAACAGACAGGGGAAAGTCAATAAGCCCCTGGCCCTGGAATCAATGATGGTAATGTGACTAACCCACCGAACAACCAACCCCCCTTCCTGTTTGTCTGTTCATGTATGTGTCTCTGCCTCGCAGTGAAGCCTGCCAGGGGGTGAGGGCCTGCGAGTGTGTATTTAGCAACACCCGCTCTTGAGACGGAATTGATGAGGCAGTGTGTGGTGGGGAGGGTGGTGAAGACGTGATGTGAGAGAATAAAAGGAGGCCGTGTCAGCAGGTGGTGGAATAGGGGTGGAGGCAAGATGATACACACAGAGCGGCTGTGGTGAATGGGCTTAGGAAAGGGTCGACAGCAACGGTGGGGTAAGCAGTGGGCAGGGTTGGAGATCAAGTTCAAGTGGAGTCAAGTAAAAGTTAAAGAGGGGGGGGGGGGGGGGGGGGGGGGGGGGGGGGGGGGGGGGGGGATTGTTCAAAGACTTGGCTGTGTATGGACTCAAATGTAGGGCTGGGGATCGTTCAAAGCTTTTACTCTATTGGTACCAGTAACCGTACTGTGACACGGATACTGGTTCCTGAACTATACTTATTGTTACATACCGATTTTATCAATACACATTTTAAGAAGTTACAACATTGCACATTCACCTCTGATACACATTGTAGCCAAGCCTAGCAAAAGTTAACAGCAACATACGTGAGGCCCGTCTCTGTGCATAATGTCGTTTTTTTCCTGCTGCGTTCCTGCTTCAGCATGTAACGTTAGACAGCCAATCACAAGCATTATAAGATCTTGATACAAGTATGCTGCATGCTTATTGGCTCACTTACACTGATGAGATTTACTCCTTAGGTATTGAAATTTGGTATTGAATGAAAAGGTATGTTGATACTTGATACTTTCAAAGTTTGGTACTCAGCCCTACTCAAATACATGACACTGTATCATCTCTCGCCACTTGTGTAGACCTAAGAGGCCAGTTCACTGAATGTATGTAGAGAAATTCAATGTCAAGGACGTTCCTTAAAATATATTGGACAGTGCTTATGTGGTAAAAAAAAAAAAAAAAAGTAATTCATTCCTGCATTACAACTGAAATAATATTAATTAACTGTAAATTAAAACCACAATAACCACAATATCTAGGCAAAAGCCACAGTCAAAATCCAACCTAGAATGTTTACTTACTTGGGATGAGACAGCAGCTGGTAGAGAGCGTGCTTGTTGTCATCCAGACTGGTCATGGCCACCAGGAAACACTTAATGACCTCCCAGGCCTGTCGCCTGTAGTAGGGCTCTGTGTTGGCACTCTTCAGACAGTCTAGGGCGGTCTCTATCGCCTTGAAAGGAATATACCAGACAAACCTTACTTTAAAATCTTCACCATTTTATATTCTGAAAACACAAGTTACTATCTTGCAAAATGCCAATATTCCATATTATTAATATGGGAATTAAAATGCGATATGCAACTATACATGGGATCCATTTGTAGGAAGTACCACAGGGCACCATCTGGCTGAGCAAAGGTCATTATGATTTCTAAATTATGGGCTGACAAGCCACAGCAGCCAGGCACTTAAAAAGGGAGAAAATGAACTAATTAATGCCACTCAGAACAGAGGAGAAGATGAGGAAGATGCAAGAAGAGAGGCAGGTTGAGCAGAGAGATGAGGGCACCGCAGAATTGAATTGTAAACCTGTCAGTGTATTAGGATATGAGGATATTTCTGTCAGGACTGAGTATGAGTATTATATCACTTCAGATATGAAATTGAAGGGAAAATTAAGACAATTTTGATGGCAAATTTGCAGAAAAGACAACTTTGTATTCAAGTCTTTTAGGAGTACAGACCTAATAAAAACATTTTTCAGATGTGGTCAATAAAAACAATATTCCAAAGATAAAATGGAATTGGAAAAGAGCTTTTCAGGCAAACCAAAAAGAAGATATTCCGAAACGCTGCTGAAATCCCTTTTGGTTGTTTACTCGTACAACCTTGAAGAGAATCAAGTTATTCAAATCACTGTTATTTGATCTCTCTCTTTTACCTTACAGCACTTTAAACTGCCTTTCCCTCAATGTGCCAACTATCCATATGGCTGTATTGTGAGCCTGCTAGAGATTTGTGCCTTCAGCCTGTGCGGCAAGTGAGTGTGTGAGACTGTGTTTGCTGCCTGCGCCCAAGATGATGGCAAACACACAGATGGATAGCCAGAAAGAAGGAGCAGCCATTAGTGAGAGTAAATAATGCCGTCATGGTGGCCCAGCCTAGATTGATGATTACTGACTGGGGATGAGAAGGAGAAACAGGAGGTGAATTTAATTACCTGGAGGACACACACACACACACACACATACAGACACACACACACAGACACACGACAAGGATATATTGCTCTCAGTGGAGAACAATAATGTGGAATATCAAGCTCTTTTACGTTTAATGATTTATTTCTAAAACTGAAATACAAAAAGGGAGACTGATTTCAGGAAATGTAACAAAGTGAAATCATTCAAAAACTTTCCTCAAGAGATCTGCAAACAACTTAACAAAGCAGTGAACATAATACAAGCATTCAATGCCAATGGTGTGGTCTTACCTTTTCCATGGGTAGCTGTATGGATGCCTTGCAGTCAGTGAATTCGGCCTTGATGCTAGGTCCTTGGACCTCGGTCACCACATAATGCAGCCTCTGAGACTCCTTCAGCATCTTCCTGTTGCTGCCACCGAACTTTCCCAACACTCGGTAGGCTACATGAGAGATGCTCTCAGCCGGGTTACGGAGGGTACGCCACAACGCCTGCAGCACAGGAAGAGAAGGAGCATAATTTTAAGCTTTTGTGTTGACAGGAAATAACAGAAGAAGGGAATTATACTGTATGACCACGGTCAAAACTGTGATGACCAACTACAATCATTACTGCCACACTTAACTAAAAAACAACAAAATGCTGGAAAGGCTAATAAGTCACTGTACGTAAGGAGCTACTGAATATTGATAGCAATGAAGTCGAAATTCAACTAAAACCACATCTATTTATTTGGCTCTCTTTTTTACCAATGCTGAGCTATAGGGATAAAAAACATGACTTGATGTTGCAGGTGGGAATCACCGTAACCAGTTCAGCGGTATTGTATTATAGATGTGTGTGACGCATTATTATGGATCCCACGTAACAATTAGGTAAGTCCAGCCTTACAAAGCAGCCCGACTGGTTGGTTTTAGGCATTGACCTCGAGTGGTTAAGGTTAAGATAGCCGACTGGTCAGGGGTTAGGACCTAGACAAATCTGGTTCCGTTACCTAGCCTAAGCATAAATGCCTGTCCAATAGGAGCGTGTGAACATTATTCAAGAGCGGGTTTTGCCTAGAAGTTGCGTGGGTTCCATAATAACGCATGTGTGACTGGTCCTGGCTCAGTGCATATTGTGTAGCTATAGACAAATCCTCTGTTGACCACTAGAGGGCAGATATGCTAACTGATTTAGAGAGAATGGTCTAATGATTGGATACACTTTAAATCAGTTATTTGTAGGATCTAAACGTGTGCTCCCGGCGGGCTCAGAAAAAAATGGCATCGGGCATGATGATAAGAACAACCACCCACCTGCATGAGCTCGGCCCTGACAGGCTGAATGTGGTCATAGAGGAAGTCAGGCTGAAGGTTGTCCACACACAGCTCCAGGGTGCGAAGGCCTTGGCTGACCAGAGTCTGAGAGCCATTGAGGGCAGACACCAGCGGATCCATGAGCATGGGTAAGTACGGCAGCAAGGAGCTCAGACGCACCGGCACCGTCAAACACAATTCCACAAATAGATCCTTCATGTGCTGTTTGTGAAGGCCACTCTGCAGCATGTTCAGACCTAAGAGCATGGGAAGGGGAGAATTGAAAAGGTGGGGTGTACTTTTTCAAATTCAAATATGACTCATCTGCAATTCAGAGTAATGGTGGGTGTGACACTTTACCTTGCAGCAGGTTAGGTAGAAGAGGTAGGAACTCCTGGTAGAGCAGATCATGACTGCCTCCACCAATGGAGCGGAAGAGAGCCCGGAGAAGCAGGAAGTAGTTGTAGGGTTCCTTAGCTGATTGGGCCAGCTCCATGGAGCTGTTGACAATCTTGTGGAGGTGTGGCTGAGGAAACAGGGACAGCATTATTAATCAAAAGTGAAAAAAATCTAAAGGAAATTTAAAAAAGAAACTAGTCCGACAAAAACATCCACTTACCTTGAGCATCTGCTCATTTTCAGCAGCAAACAGTGACACTGAACCAAATACTAGTTTGAAGAGTTTGAGGTAAAGGTTTGAGAGCTCAACATTGGAGCCCATCTCTGGCAGTCTCTCAAGAAGATACTCTACGAGGATGGTGGCAAATAAAGCAGACGTTGACAAGTTGGCCAGGAAAGAATTTGCCACAATCTGGGAAACAGAAAAAAAGAACAGACTTGAGCACAAGTGATGAATTAAGACTGAAGAACTTAGCATCTGAATTGTTACAAATTAACTTGTATCAATAGTGAGAAAAACATATTACCTGGAATACAAAACTAATTCACACATTGTTTATATAGGAGACAGCATGTACCTGCAGTGCATAGTTCTTAGAGATCCTTTCCACCATGTACGGCACAGTTGTCTGAAAAATCTCCTTGAATGTGAGGGGGTTCATCATGGTGAAGACCCCGGCAAAGTGCTCCAGAACTTCCTTCTCCTCCTTCATGCGTACAGTTTGACAGTTGGCCACCCTGATGTACGTCTGCTGGTTATTGGCAACTTGAACCTGGTCAGGAGAAACATCAGTTGTTCACTCACTATTTCTGAGACCCACGTCTTACTGACATATGCTTATCTGTTAAGAATTGTTTTTATGGGCAAACTTAATTTTATTTACACCAGTGAAAAGAGTGATGTAAAGTCAAGATTTGTGGCTGTACCTGGTAGATGTCTAAGGCCTGCATGGCGTATTTGACCAGCTTAATGTAGATCTGTGTCTCCTTTGGCTGAAGCTGCTTGTTAGGAATGAATTGAGCCTCTGGTTTAAAAAAGTAAAACAGGAATTAGTGCATGTAGGTAAAATCCAAATTTCATCAAAACAATCATCAGTACATGTGCATTTGTATGCTATGCCTGTGTCCTCTCACCTCCTGGGGCCTTGCAAGAGGTGATGCCCCAAGTAATTGTCTTTACGCCACACACCAAAGTCTTGACTAAGCTGCGGCAGTCCGAAACCTGAAAGGTCTGCTTGTCTTCCTTCTCACCAGTTCGGTCAAAGGACGTTGTTGGGGGTGGAGGCGGCGCAGCTACGGGCGTAGGAGGAGCAGGAGGTGGAAGGGCAGGGGTAGTGGATGGGGTGGGTGTAGCTGGTACCCCGGGTAACACCCCTGGGTCAACAACACCCATCTCTGACTGAGGCTTGCACTTTTTGAAGATGGAGACAAGCTGGTACCGTGCAATGGTGTGAAACTTCAGCACAAACACCTGTTTTGTTGGAGAGGGAAAATTGACTCAACATTTCTTTTTGAATGTTTATGTAATATACATCAATGTCTTGTCTACAGATCCAAGCTCCGGGCTGCCTACCTCCAGCATCCTCATCAAGATGTCTCGTCCATTGCCGTTCTCTTGCTCTGACTTTGACCGGATGCAGTCTACCAGGTTGAGCAGCAGCTTGCAGGACATGGTCTGAATGTTACTGGGAAGTGACTCGTCATCAATGTTCTTGGCGAAGAGCTGCACAGCTAAGGATAAATCTGTCAGGGGTAAGTTCTGACGAACATGGTGCACCAGGTCTGCTAGTGTGCTGTAGGCCAAAGGTCTGGAAAGTAATGGAAACATGTAACAATGACATTTGGACCGGAACTATAATTATATTTCTAACTAACTAAATAGTAGCAAAAAACGAAAAACAGTGTACTCCAGCGAGCTGGCAGAAAAAGTAGTAATCAGGAAAGCAGAAGGAAAAGTTTAATGGGTATGGAAAGTAGCTTTGGGATGCAATTGGCAATGCGCGGGAGATGTGGAGGAGAAATGGAAAGAGAAAGTGAGCTAATGAGTGACAATGGTAGCCCTGCCAGGTCTCAGCCAACTGCCTTGTTTCCTATGTAGTACTAATGTGAAATGACAGCTATTTTGTTGATGAGGTGAGCTAGTTTGGCATTCTACAGGGTCAACAAGGTGGGAATGTGTGCGCAGCATGGCCTCGGGAGATGCAGGTGTACATGACAACTTGACAGTGCGATCTGTGCTGCAGTGTTGGAGTTAGCTTCTTTGAGAATTTCGGTAGCAGAGAACTGCCTGATTAATATGCTAGGACTTGTTAACATGCACCTGGCTGAGCCATCAACCACAAGAGAGAAAGAGTACTGACACAAAGGAGATCAAATGAGAGTGAGCATGCACAAAACTCACCTAAGAGTCTCACGAGCGGTGTAACCAGAACCGATCAGGATGGATTCATCAAAAAGTTTGTCCATACAAGGTATAAACTCTGAAACGAAACAGAATAATTTTACATTATATGATGATGTGTATATATTTGTATCAGTCTGAATATGCAGATCTATGTAAGGGGAATTCATATTAGGGCTGCCCGATATCATTATTTTTACTGATATTGTGATTGTGATATGATTCACGATATTAGAGGGACTGATCATCTTTGTATCAGTATTCTCATTTCCATTGAAGATTATAAAAAAATGTAAACGATTATAGTGTGATTTTTGCAAGGTTCTGTCCCAAACAGAGATTAATACGTCAACGCAGAAGTCCAAGGTTTGAGTCCGACCTGTGACGATTTCCTGATTATTTTCCCCTCTCTCCCCTTTCTCACCTGTCCTGTCCATGAAAGGCAGAAAAGCCCCCAAAAAAACAATCTATAAAAAAAAAATTGTGCAGCCCTAATTCATGTATACTACAACTACATTCTATTTTGATATGCTTGTGTATTGCATGTTATTTCAATTTGTTTAGACTTATTTGTCTAAATACTGTATATTTATGTTGACTTGCTCGGATATATAAGACCTTATGAATATTGTAACCCCTTGTAAAAGGACAAAATGAGTATGTTGAAATATGTTTTTGATGTACAGGGAGATATGATACATTACCAAATGAAGAATAAAGTTATAATGGTTTGTTTTATTATATGTAATAATAACTGTCACTGTCCCTTCCCCTGCTTAGGCAGGTAGAGAACTGTCACTAAAACACATAGTTATTGTTAGAAAGTTTCCTCAGTTTCCTGCAACCCCACAATGTCGAATCTCCTGCAAAAAAATGTGCCAAATCACTGACAAAGGTTTGAGCCACAGAAGCAACTCACAGTATAATTCAAAAAATACTCCAAAATGCTTATCGTTGACTCAATATTTCACTGATGGGTGGTTGAGCTTTAATTCCATTTCATTCAGTCTCTCTCTCTCTTCACCGCTCAATTACCAGATCAAAATGGGGTCTATGCCACAGTTTGACAGCTAAGAATTAGAATGACTACCTTGCAGTTGGATGTCTCCATCAATTAGTCAAGTTGCAGTTAAAGGTCCCATGACATGGTGCTCTTTGGATGCTTTTATGTAGGACTTAGTGGTCGCCTAATAACATATCTGAAGTCTCTTTCCCAAAACTCAGCCTTGGTGCAGAATTACAGCCACTAGAGCCAGACCCATAATGAGCTTTCCTTAGTATGTGCCATTTCTGAGGCTGTAGCTTTTGAGGAGGAGAGAGGGGGGCAGGGTGGAGGCTGTGGGGGTGGCCTTAACCAACTGCCACTTTGCTTGTTTGAAAGCCATGATGTCTCTCTCTTTTTCATGGGCAGGCAAAATGTTCTGGGAGGGCAAAGAGCAGGACACCCAGGGCTCAGTTTACACCTATCTCCATGTCTAGCCACTGGGGGACCAAAGACAGGCTGGGGGAACTCATATTAATGTTAACAAACCTCATAAAGTGACATTTTCATGCCGTGGTACCTTTAAATCAATGTCTGTCTACACTCAAAGAATATATGTAGTGAGAACTTTAAAGCAAGTTAAAAAAAAGGTATTGGGTGTATGTTTTGGCAAAACATGGAAGCTTCACAATCATCAACCCGCCAGCAGAGAAGATCTATACAATCACCACGGTTTCAAGATATGCGTCACTAATTCTGACCAAATGTCTCCCCTACTGTACCTGAGTTATGGTCTTAAATAATGATCAGAAACGTTTGTGATCATGATGTCACAGTGAAGTTGACTTTTGACCTTAGGGATACAAACTGTTATCACTACCATTCTATCCTATTAAATTGGAATGTTGTCATAATCAGTTAAGGAATTCTTGAGTTACGGCCAAAAACGCATTTTGTGAGGTCACAGTGACCTTGACCTTTGTGCACCAAAATCCAATCAGTTCATCCCGGATTCTGTTGTGCCAAATTTGAAGAAATTCCCTCCAGGGGGTTGACAAGAAAGGGACAGACAGATGTACAAAGAAATTTGAAACACTTAAAAGCAGTGTGTGTGTATGTATGTGTGTGTGTGTGTGTGTGTGTGTGTGTGTGTGTGCGCGTGTGTGTGTGTATACATACGGCTACGTAGGTCAGTTGTAAGGATGTGCTTGGCTGCAATAAGCAGTTCCTTGCGGAGGTGAGCAGTCTCAGAGGGGCAGTTGGTCAGCAGCTGCAGCATGCCCTTTACCATCTGCTGAGAGTACTTCCCTACCAGGTCCTAAAAGGGGAGACACACACACACAACATATGCACAATTTACTCTAAAAAGGATTGTATGCTGAAGCAACCTATGTTAGGAAAAATAATTACCAAGTCAATACCAATACAAGCCAAATGTTTGAGCAAGTATTTAATATGCTATCTTTCTTGGACAGGCAGGGTGTCTGTAACAGCACAAAGAACAGTTCACTAAATCCCCTAATAGAATTTTCTTGGTGGGTTAGAAGTTGGTATCATCAGTGTTTTTTATGTTTGTGCTGTCAGGTTTCTACTGTCTTTAACACTGTTCCTGGAAATGTCTGCACACAGTCAGTGTAGCAGCATATAGCGTTAGAGGAAGTTATTAGTGTCATTCATTCTTGTTCCGTGTGGACAAACTAAATATAAAGTAAACCTAGTTTTAATTTCATTTTTTCAAATTTGTGTTAGCTTTATTCTTCCAAGCTTCTGTGTCTTCATATCAGTGAGCACATTATGTTACATTTTGCTTCCTGTCAGTCACCTCACATCCGAAAGAAGCAATGATATCCAGAAAACACACCTTTAAAACATGTCTGCTGGATTTATTACATCTACATCTGTATGTTCTGGGGATCTTTGATAGTAGTTAATATTAGGCCACTTTTGACAAGAGAATAGGCATTTCCCAAAAAACAAGCACTTAAAAGTATCTACAGTATATTAAAATAGGGATGTAATAATTACCGGTATAACGGGAAACCACGGTAGAAATGTTGACGGTAAAAATGACCCTTTTCATTATCAATATGCTTATTTTACCACGGCATGGAAACCCTGTGTGTTCACACAGGAGAAGGGGACAGAATAGAAGCTGACTTTTTTTCTTTTCCTTGTTCAAGTGATGTGGGTAGCCCACAACATCAGTCAAAACTATTCTGTAGCTTGCTAAACTTTCATGGGTTTTACTGTGTTGTTTTCTTCAATAAGTGTTCTTCTACGATGTGAAAGTTTAGCCCGTGTTACGACGTGACATTTATTTGGTGGGAGGGGGAGAGAGAGAGAGAGAGAGAGAGAGAGAGAGAGAGAGAGAGAATCATATTGATAATATTGCTGTTTCTTATTGCATAGCCGATACATGAGCAGATTGTTTAATATTACTTTTGCAGCCGGCCACATGTTGATATTCAGGTTGTGTTTGCTGGCAACGTTCAATCGGCAGTAGACAGACCAGCGCTGTGGAGCCCCGTGCTTAGCTATTCCAGGTGTATTACACTGCTCTGTTATGGATATACGTGCTGTAATAGATGTGCCTTACACTCAGTTTGTGTTACTGAACAATACAGCATGTTACATTTATGTTAATTATTACAGAGAAATGAATGTCATTCTTAGAATTGTTTCTTGTTATATGCTGGTGGCTATACTATTTAGTTTGGGTAAATGATGTTACCCATAGTAAATTAGATACTTATTAATGTGCATTATTATTTGTGATAATTTCAGAACCACATCCAACTTCACATGTAACGTCAAATACAACTTCATAGTTAACTTCATGTTGGAGTTCAGACATCTCTGGTTCCCGTTCTTACCGGACTCCGTGAAGCTCACTGAAGCTATTTAACATAGAAAACTGATACAACATGAAGTGACCAAACAGGTGTACCTGGTAGATTCGGATGATGTAGGCTAGAAATGACAGAGTCTTGATCTGCGCAGCGATGAAGTCTGCATACAACTCCTTGTTATAAAGCTTGTGTTGCCTGCAAAGGAAACCGCACAATTAACATATAAAAGCCATTTGGTCCCATTAAAGACATTAATGATGTCGTACACCTGCAGTGGGTGGCAATTAAAGGGCTTTAAATTGTGTGTATACATATGGGACTCAATTCTACATGGGCAACTTGAAGACATTCTCTCTATACATGCAATAGACTGGTAGGGGTATTTTTTTCAAAATTAGCTTTGCTCCATTTCCTTTCCTGCTCCGAATGCTTAACGCAAGTCTTTTCCTACCCGGAGAGGTTTCACCTCCTGCTAAGACTATTTCTACTATTTTAACTTCCCCAAATGGATTTTATCTCCAGGTTTGGCAGACAAAGCGTCAGGAAAAAGTATCAACAAACTTACTACAAGAGAGAGAGGGAGGGTAGAGGAAAATAAATAAAACAAACAAACATTCTCTTAAACGTGCCTGAATGCCATTTGATGGATGTCAAGTGCGCACACACACACACACACACACACACAAACCTCACCTGGCCTGCGGTGACACCTGGAGCATGATGGTGTTCATGATGAGGGGTACAAACTCTGACACCACATTGTGAATGTTCAGCTTGTACAGCTATGGGGACAGAGCAAACACACAGTCTTGATTAATGAAAAACTAGCCTCATTGGAATACTCCATGTTTCTACATCTATTTTTATAGGCAAATGTGTTAAAACTTCCACGACTCCAATTATTGAAATGTGGAGGAGCCAATTCCGTTAGCATTGTCAGCATGTTTTAAATAAAACTCAACTTAAACCAACCCTAAAAAGGAAGTATATTATGTCCTCAATGTCAAATTCACTGTAATTTTTATGTTTTCTTTGCATGTAAAATGAGTTTAGGCAAAAAGCACAAAACACATTTTGAAATAATAAAAAAATCTGTTATTGGTCCATGTTACCCAGGGTTATTGTGTGATGGTTATGTTTAGAGAAGTTGCAAACCTGATACATCAGCACCACTATGATAGGCAGCTCTGCCAGCACTTTGAGAGACAAGGACCCCCGCGGGATGATGGTGTGCTAGAGGCAGAAACAAAGTAAGAAACACAATGACGATGACTGAAATAACCGGGCGACGTAAGTGCTGGACACTAACCACACCCTTCTTCAGCTGAAGCCCTATCAAATTACGTGATTCTCGCAGATGTACCATTGCACACAGTAAACAAGAGATAAACAAAGTCAGGTTCAGAGAAGTGGACTCATCTGACCCCAAGGTTGAGGGTTTAAATCCTTGTCAGTTCCTGTGCATTTCCCATTACAAAATGTCACACTTTTTTCCCTTTTAAAAAAAACAAAAAATCATTAAAAAAAAGGAAAATAATTCGAATAAGGCCTGTTAAACTGACAAATCATCGAGTGTCATAAAACATTTAATTTGAAAATATACGCTGAAAGTGAGCATCAAGTACTTTTTCATGTATTTTCTGAGGGTAAGTAAGATGGAAGTTTTGTGGGTTCCCCTGTTTAGTGGGCCAACACGGTGCACTACTACCATCCTGTGGTTACAGACAGTACTGTAATAGTATGCAGCATAGATTTTGAAACAGTGGAGACATAAACTCCAACATACAGTTGGTTAGCTGGCTTACTGTTCGTGTTTCGCTGTCTTCCCTCTCAGGTGCCGTCTTGACCAACACCGACGTGATCATCCCTACCATTTCTGGGGAGGGAACCGTGTTCTCTGCTATCACCTGCGGGTTCTCAAAGTACCTGGCCTGGTGGGAGCAGAAAGACACAGTGGTTAGAGGAAACAGGCACGGGTGAAATGGCAGCAAGGAGAAGAAAATAACACGTTTTTCAGTCCTCCCGCTAAAAACGTAATCAAGTCAGAGCTAAACACTTGAAAAGCAAAGCCAATGCTATGAATGTTGTACTTACAACAACTTTCGGAAGGTCTTTGTAAATCTGCTTCACGAAGTCTAGAAAGTGATGAATCTGAGAAGAGAGGATTATGGAGAACATATTAATCCAAAATTCTTTTTCTTAAAGAATGAGAGGAAACCAATCATTTATAATCTCATCTCTGGCATAACATAAACATTGACAAATATGCTTTTGTCAGAACTAGACCGTAAAAATAAAAATAAAAATCACTCTGCAAGACCGCATTCAACAGAACAGGTACAAAACACAGGGAAACCATTTGACAGGTATTTCAATCAAATCAACCAATACTCAGCTAAGAATTTACTAAGTTGTGGACAGCCCTATATAACTTTCAAAAAAGATTTCACAATTAAATTAATGATTGAAAATATATTTGAACATAATTGATAAATGTCAAGGAATATTGCTACGGTTCTCACCTCCTGAGAGATTGGAGGCCGGAACTGTTTGTGTAGCTCGATAATGATGCGAAGGCATATCAGCACATTTTCCTCACTTTCAATCTGAAAAGAAAAAAAAAAAGAAAAGAGGGAAAAACATGAATGTGACATGGCAACATACAAGCTCTTGTACCTATAGAATATCTCCTTAATATTTATTTGCCAGAAAACAAACTATTATTGCCACAGACGTATAGCAGTTTACTCTATGTCATTTATAAAAAGTAAGGCAACTCAACTACGAGTGGTAAAAATACAGTTATATAGTACGTGAATGATGTAAAATGAAACAAAACTTTAAATGTTCTGTTGTAAGAGAATAGAACTCATACCTCCAGGAAGCGGAACATCACAGACAAGATGTTCTTGGTGTGTGGACGAAGGTGTTCATTTGTTGGAATGCGGTGGATGATTTCCAGCACCAACTTTCTCAATTGCTGAAAAAATGGATACCATTTTAAGTTAATTTGATATGATCAAATGAACTGATTAAATCAAAAGTGGGTGTATAGGATTATTATCTTAGCAAGCAAGTCGGCTCAACTGTGAACGTTGGACCATATCTACCACTGCAGTCATGCTACTTAATGTTTATCAATGTTGATTTATTACTGAGACTAATGGCTGTGACTAAATCAGCATTTCTGCTAAACTTCTGCTAAGTCTGTAGGTTTTGAACATCGCTGGATAGATTGAAGAAGCCACATACCTGTGTAGGTTTTTCTTGGAGGAATTGAACCTCTCCATCCTGAAGAAACGTGAGGAAGCGAGGGATTATGTGTTCCAAGAAGGTGGAGTACTGAGGCGAAGATGTCACATTCTGAAATTGAAAGTCCAAGACATATTATGTCATGTATTAGCTCCATATATCCCGCAGTCACGATTCAGTGCTGTGCAAATGTTCAAAGATTCTCCTTCTTAGCTGCAGGCATATATCACTGCATCAAAGATATACTGGATATGTCGTAGGTTCAGTTACAGCTCAAACAAATCCTTAGAGAATTATGTTTTTATGGAATCTATCAACCTTCTTAAATATCCATAATAATAAATCAAGAGACAATTAAAAAGAATCCCCTTCAGCACACACTGAGAACATTCATCACACGTACCTCAAAATTCTCGCTGACCTCCTGCATCATCTTTAGCTTAGTTTCATCCGCTGGAAGTTGAAGGACAGAACGTCGCCATTACTCAAACATGCTAATGATACAGTTTCACTCGTCATGGACGTCTCCATGTGCTTGGCAGGGGCTCTCAGATCTTATCAGTTTTACTTTCAGCGTCCAGTTTGATCAAAAGGTACATCAAGAATCACACTTCTACACACACAAACACAAACACAAACACACACACACACACACACACACACGCACGTACCTTTGACTGGACTAAAGCATATCGCTCTCATCACATCGCCCATGAGAAGCACAAGTGCCTTATCTAAACCATCATTTGTTTGAAGAAACTTAGCAGAAAAAGGGCAATGTAGTATAAATGTTTTTCTTTGAATTTGTAACTTTAATCCCAAACAAGAATTATAATAAGACACTTTCTATTTTTATACATATAGTTTGAATAGCTACATTAATTACAGCAACTCATATCATACAAAGCTCTTCTTACTACTCTTAATAATGGCCACATGTTAAAAAAGTTGATTTAAAGTAGTGGGATAAGTTGCATCCACACTAATCAATACTTCACCTGATAACCTGTTGATGCTCTAAAAAATGTTAGACCTAAAAGTTAGCATGACGTAAGCAAAATTGAAACGATGAAATGAAAAATCTTTGGCTCTAAATCACTGCTGGGCACGACTTTTGAAGGTAACACCAAACTCATGAGTGCATCAAGTTACATTTACTGTAGCAAGCAACTGAAGTAAAAGTGCGCTTGATAATTTAATTGGAATGAAGTATTGATAGGAAACTACATCATTATGAACTTTCTGCTGACATGTCAGGCATCTGACAGAACTTCTGTCTAACGTTAGCAATACACTGCGAGGTCCATACACTTACGTGTGTTAGCGTCTGTGAGTGCTGCCACAAACTGCAGGTACTTCTTCATAAGTGTAGTCTGGTCGACCACAGTGGGGCTGGGCGTGGGCACAAAGGCCATGGTGGCAGATGGGACACACCGGGCTGTTGTGGTGGAGAAAGGGAGCAGACAGCAGTCTGCACAGGTCTCACTGTGATCTCATGTGCACTGAGGAAATGAGAGGGGGGAAATAAATTCGTTGCCGTTAATCTAAGCAAATATATAACTATAATATATAGTTATATATATATATATATATATTTGTAGAACATTTAACGAAAATACAGTCTTCGTTGTTGCAAGGAAGTTACAGTGTTTGACCAAACAGGTTTGCCAAGCAAACCGGTCACAGATTCACAAACATGCCTCTTAGAAGGCGCACAGTGATGACATCGCAACAGGCATCAGCTAGCACAATTTTTGTATTCTCCGATAGCATTTGTGAATTAAAAATATGAAGTTTTGGCGTCAAAGCGGTAACCATTTTACTATTAAGAGGAGTTATATGCTTATGCATCCGCTAAATAAAGGCAAAACAGGCACATATGATATTACTTTTGCATAACAAGTTAGCAACCGTTAGCTAATACGCTAGCTTTCCCAAAGAAAGAAAGCGCTCGCGCATCCCCTGACGTTTGACTCAAACTTGGAAGAGGAAATAAACACAGGCCACAGGGAGTAAACACCTCTTCTCAGACAAAAACATGTTTAAAGGTTATTCCTTAACAGGGTGATGTGGAGAAAACCTACTATTTCACCAGCGTTTAAAAGAAAAATCGAAGCATTTGCACTTACCCAGCACCACAGACAGGAAACTGTCGCTCCGTATCCGCCGCGCTCTCGCTGCTGCTGCTGCTCCGGGTTTGCGACCAGCAAAGATGTGTGATATCCCTCCGCGTGTTGTGTGTCATATTTTCCCTTTGAATATATATATACAGTATAATAATGTTTGTCCGACAAGGATATGTACAGACAAGTGATACAGTTTAGGTTAATTCTTTAAAAATAAATTTTATTTGTCAAAACGTTTTTTCTAGTACCAGCGGAACGATACACAGTCAAAAACAGTGGATATAAGACCATCGTTTTCGATGGTCATCCTGCTCCCAGGATTGTTGTAGAGAAAGTAAAATTGCGGGTAACTGCGCATGGTCTCATCCATGGGCAGTACCATTGCATAAATGTCTATGGGCAGGATTGGTGTAGGCAAACTGTATCTCGTCTAAATGCAACAGAGCATACAAAGCACCTCGACACCTATTGCAGTATTGGGTAGACTTTCTTACTGTATTATAAATTAAATTAAAACCCTTTTAAACCCATTAATTCCGTATTTGTAATGTCAATAAAGTAATAAAAAATGGTTCATGAGTTTTCCAATTTCTAATAAGCCAACAAGTCTGCAGGTATGAATGAATACATTTGATGTTTTTCCACAATCCCCTATATCTGTAATTAAATGTGTATTAATCTGTAAATGTTTATTCATTTTGTTTAAGATATTCTGCAGCTCTTTTTCAGAACGACAGGGGTCAACTGGATTAGTGGAAGGATCTTCCCGATGCTTAAAATACAAAGTAAGTGTCATGCCAGAAGAGAATTAAGACCAGCCAGAGGCAAATTTCACAACCTGGCAACCTTAAAGATCTCATCATTAATGGGAATTATGATGGGTAATAACTGATGCATGAAGAATTATGAGGGGTGGGCCGCAATGTGGAATGTCTCAGAACAGAATTAAGTTTTTTCGTTTATTGTTTTAATTCATTTCTTACATAGTCAGCATGGCTTGTTTGCACCACAAGATGGCAGCCCACTAAATGGAGAAATGGATGTGTGTTTTTTTCTTGAATACTGACCCTTACAGAGGATTTTTTCAATGCCTCTCATTTTCATAAGATAGTGCTCGAAGATAGACATGTGACATTAATAGAGGTCAGCCAGTCATCTGGAGCACGGAGTTTTGTGGTTTTGTCAATTAATTTGTAGGTGACATGGCTCATGAAACTATTTAAGAGGATGGGAGCTAAAAATATTTTTTTGCAGTGGCTGTTCTGGTTTACATTGATCCAGATAGTTTTCTCTCTCTTCTTTCTTGCATTAGCAAGTCAATTTGCAAGTTGCTGTCATGCACACAAATTAAAAGTGTGTGTAGATGGTAACAAGGCTTGACATTTTTGTCTTTTTCATAATGCTTGTTTCAATAGCTTTGGAAGTAATTAAGTCGGGTTGAAAGATTCTTCACTAATGGGTTTAAATTCATAATTCTCTCCTTTATAGAATCCTCTTTCCATAGAGTGAACCCACTGGCAAAAGACCGCAGAAGCCTTTCACTTAACGTCATGTATAATGTAAGAGGTAATTTGACGTACAATGTGACATTCTCATTCTCTTTCTCGCTCTCTGTTCCCTAAGTAATGATGATCTGTTAAAAGATGTTTGTGTCAGGTTTATTGCGCTGTCCTGTTGGTTTCATTAGTGGGCTTTTTTTGTGTGTGACAGGGGCTTTATCCAGAGAGTGGAGAGTGGATGACACACTGGTTCTCTTGCTTTCCAAAAACCACTCATGTGTCCATTAGATTTGTGTGTTTTCAGTGCACAGCTGCGGCTGCTGATGCCCTTATGATGAAGCCTGATCAGCCCTGCGTTATTTCTCATGTAGAAAGAAGTGTGCTTTCTTTGAGGCTGAGTCTGAATCATCAACAATACCCTGAATATCAGATTCATGCATCTAAAGCTCCCATGCACATTCACTGTTTCAACCTATGTGCCCTCCTGGTGTCTGCTTTTGAATATGGTTGTTATTGGAAATTGTTTAATGTAAGTGTTGTCACATTTCCCTGAGCTGTTTTTAATTAGCTGGAGTTTAAATCGGACTTGCAGATACCTTTTGTCTTTGTCACCGGGTGTGCCAAAAATAGGTGTGATGTCAGAGTAAAACATTTTGGGTCTAACCGAGGGAGGCCAGGTCTGTCGCTGATGATGGTAATTGGTTTGAAAGGCTCTGAAAAGCAACCAAACCCCGTGAAGGTGTTGATGGTCAATCACTGCTGCCAGATCCTGCTTCTATCTTTCTTTCTTTCTTTCTTTCCTTCTTTCTTTCTTTCTTTGTTGCTTCCTTTCTTTCCTTCTTTCTTTCTTTCATTCTCTGCTGTAAAATTCTCAAAAAACTTCCAAGTGAATGTTTTATATAAAAAAACACATTCTGAGATTATGAAATATAATGCTTTGTTTAGTATTAAACCAGTAGTTCCAATCATTTCCCCTCTAATTTTCTTAGAAGGCTTCAGGTGTTCAAGGCCAAAGAAGTGAGATTATCCAAATGTTTCACATAAAGAACTTTTATCTTCTTCTTTCCTGCCTCGTTAATCATCTCGCAATGCCCCGGGTTTCTTTCATGAGCTTTTGGACGGGGTCAACTCCCACATTGTACATCCACACCTAGAGAGTAGTCTCCCTTAAAGGTTCCATGTTATGCTCATCTTCAGGTTCATAGTTGTACTTGGGTTTTTTACCAGAACATGTTTCCACACACATTACGTTATTTTTTCTCATACTGTCTGTATGAATATGCATGCTTCACCCCCTGTTTGAATTTCTCCACTTTGGTACCTGTCTCTTTAAGCTCCCCTCCCAAAAAAGCCCAGTCTGCTCTGATTGGTCAGGATTTCCGGACGTTCTGCATGTGCACTCTCTAAGGGAATAAGCGAGCGTCCACAAAGCGTAGCTCCTATGAAGCCATTTCAATGCTAGCACTCACCCACCACTAGCATTCCATTCATTTTGGCGCCACTTTGACTTTTTACATCTGAAAGGTTTAAAAACTATAGTTGTACATTTTTATTTCTAATGTATAAAAGGCTCCATTACCTTGTGTATCACATTATGGCCCATAGCAGGTGTTTTTGTAAAAATAACCTAACGACTGTGTCATAACCAAGCACCTTGCTATCGAATAGTCGACAAATCACCGTATTGTCAGGAGAAGCTCACAGACAGTTTTGACTTACATTAGCTGTTTCGGTGTAATTACTAATGTTAACTAGCATTTTAGTTAGCAATAATTAGCCTGTGCCTGTATTATCTCCTCACATATACCTACGGTCTCTGTCTCTGCAAGACTGGGAATGATTGAGATTTCTCTTGGCACAGCTACCAGAAGACTTACAACTTTCAGACAAGTCCCACGTCACATCTACGTAGTCAAGCTCAGTTGGAGGCTGCCCAGTAACGCTGAGCTATCACTGGAAAAGTGCTTCTAAGATCCTTCACTGGTCTCTGTCCACTAACGAGATCTGTTGGTCCCTTTCTCACGGTCTCTGCACTGTCATTGCAATAGCCCGTTAACGGTATTGTGCGACACAAAGTCACGGAAGTCCTGACGGCTCGTTTTGATGACAACGTTTCTGAATACAGGCTTTGTGCTTATCTCTCCTACTTTGACAGTTAAGGAATGCTGTTTTATTCAACATTAAATAAATGAAATAAATACATACATAAATGAGTGCCTTTGAAATACATCATGAAATAAATAAATGAGGCATTAAACAAAAATAAATATTCACATAAACATGAATCAATTAGTTAAATAAATGTGTTGAAAGGTTTTACTTTTAAGTAACTGGTGATTCAGTTACACCAGAACAGGTGACTGAGTGCTGGGTGGAGCCCCACAAGCAGGGTGTTAGCCTTTTTTTGCCCACAGTTGTGTTCTGAATGTGAGAGATAGCCACGCCCCCTGATTTGCATATAATAATAAAAAATAGATAGAGAGGGAAAGAAATAAATGTGGCATTAGGAAATAAAAGTCCATAGAAATAAATAAATGTGGATTTATGAAATAAAAGCCTCATGAAATAAATAAATAAATCTAAACTTATGAACTAAAAGTGTTATGAATATTTACATTTATTTAATTATTTATGTATTGAGTGCCTGATTTATTTATTTCATGATGTATTTCAAAGGCATACTCATTTATAAATAACAGTGGATTTATGAAACAAAAGTCTCTTGAAATAAAAAAAATGTAAACTCATGAAATAAAAGTACGTTTTACATTTTTTAATTATTTATGTATTGATTGCCTCATTTATGAATTTCATGATTTATGTCAAAGGCATACTCGTTTATTAACTGATGTATTTATTTATGTATTTATTTAATTATAAATATTATAATCAATAAAAACATGGAAATCACTTAAAATATGAGACTTTATAATTTATGTGACGAAAACCTTTTGAATAAGGCTTTCCATTTCAAATGGTACAATCTGGTCGAAGCTGTCGGATTTATGAAATATTATATTGACATGAGTCAGTCAAGACAGACATGATGCGTAATGTGTTGACATTAGTCTAACTGCCTGTAAGACTTAGTAACACACAACCTGTTACGTACTCACTTGATTTTATTGATGTCTTGATCTGATTGTTATTTCCAGCAAATTTGGAATTGCTACGGCTGGGTTGCTTTGCTGTTTTGAAACACCACAATTGAACAATGTGTATTTAGTGAATACAACCAAACAATTTCTACTGTTAGTGAAGCTTCCCTGATTAACTGTACACAGTCACGTGGGATTTGGAGCATAGTTGGATGCCATGTTCAAAGCACAGTGGTATTTCTTTCCAGTGCGCACACCAGGCTTTATTGACATTTCACAACCAGGCAGGAAACTAATTGTTTATCACCACATCCTGTTTTTTCACTGCTTCCTTTATTGAGGTGACTGACCTGCATTTAGAACAAGTTGTTATGTTTCTGATGGTTTGAAAAACTTGGTCATTTATGTGCCCTTGAGGCCTCTGAATCTCTCCCCTCTTTGCCATTTCCCTCCAAAAATGCAAAGTACTGTGATTGAGTACAATTTAGTTGTACATACTTGAGTTTTCCTACTGTATTTGTTGCTATAGCCTACTTCTACTCATACATTTCAGAGGGAAGTTAATTTTCCCGATATAATTACTTTCAAGTAAATATTTCACATGAAAAAATGTCATCTAAACCAAGAAGTTGCATGCATCATTGAATAAAATATAAAGTTGGCAGTAGGCAAATTGAGAGGGGATTTAATGTTGAAAAAAATAGCAATATTGATCGTTTGCCTTCACCGGGAATGAGAACGTGTTGTCATATGAAAGCTGTGATAGCAACCTTTCTGGCCGGAACTCAATCTTGCTTTATGGCCAATTAGAAATGAATCAGGGAATCAGAGAACATCAGAATAAATATTGAGGCAGGAAATAACACTTGGGATGCAACAAAGATAAATCCCACCTTTTCCATCCTTGTGGCAACCTTTTATCAACTGTTTTGCGACAACTAATTGTCCAGATTCTTCATTGCTTAATTAACTTTCCAAATAAATCAACATGTTTGACACAGCTGCTCGATGACGTCAATCTACTACAACCAATCCAGAAGCTTCTACGGACTTTTTTTTTTTTTTTTTTTTTTTTTTTTGCTAATCCTCTTTCCTCAGAGGAGCTGTCCGATCAGCACCACACTGTTTGCGACCGAAATAGTTCCTTTTACACAAGCCACATTAACCGGGCTTACAGTGGCCGAGTCACCCTTGATCGGATTTTCTGCTCAGAATTTTCTTCATTTCGTTGGTCAGGCATGGCACTACTTTGTAGAAATAGTTGTAGGCCTGCGTGTTGCTTTTTGACTGGACCTGTTTAGGATTCACTTTTACGCACTAAACTTACGAGTGGATTGTTTGTCAGAGAGTGGTGAGGGTTTAGTGTTTGGTTTTTCACTTAGCAGTAAACGCCACCAGTATGCTTTCACACTTGTACGGATTGTTATGTTTTTGTGCACTGGGCTGCGGTCAATTAACGAGCGGCCAGGCGGACGATGGAAAGCGATACATCTGCCGGGCAATACCCCTCAGCGGCGACGCCAGTTGCCCTGTGACATTGTTACCCGAGCTTAACGCCGGGAGCCAGGAAGAGGAGCTCAGAAACACCGTCATGCAGCTAAGGGAGACGATTTTACAGCAGAAAGAAACGATTTCCAAACAGAGAGGCACCATCAACGAGCTGACCACCAAGCTGTCGCTCTGCGCCTCGGCCACGGATGATAGAATTAACGAAAAGGGGGGTTCCTGGGGAAAAGAAAAGCAAAATACAATGGGCGACGTTCCCAGAGATCCAAATGACAGCATCGACAGTCTTGGAAAAACCATGCAAGGACTCAAGGACCGGTTGGAGAACTTGGAGGTAGGTCAGAACCGAATGCGCAAAGAGTACCCTCTGGGCAAAAGCTGTGCGTAAAAGCACAGTTTAAATCTTGGAGCGGATTCAGAGGATTGCCTCACCTTTTGGGTTCACTGTTCAGCAGTAGACTGGCATTTCTGAGAAACACTAGTACGTATCAAACAGGTATAGTGAGAGAGAGATTAAGTGTCTAATTGGCCAGCATTAAACTTCCTATTGCGCAGGGCCGATTACGTGTCGTGTGTTTCCTGTGCTTGTCCGCTTAATTAAAGTGCTCTAAAAATAATCAAAAATGTCTTCCTACTAATCTAAAAATGGCACAAAGTAACTCTGACCTCTCATGTATTACAATACATTGAAAGGCATACACTGGGGATCGTTTCCACAGTTCATTTAACATAATAGTTCAAATAAGATCATCAGATGAAAGGATTGGAAAACTGTGAGAAACAATCCTGAAACTACATCTGCAGGCCTGTCAATCAGTCGTGTAGAAGAATGGACTTACAGCTGGTGATGCTACTCATCTGCAAATGATCAACTCTCTGTACTTCCTGCTCATGCTGTCCTGTCCATCCTACTTTAGCAACAGCAGCTTCGAGCCAACGTATCTGGCGCCTCGTTCCCCAGCGAGCTCCGCGACCTGCTGCAGCGTCGGCTCGGGCAGCTGGAGAAGCAGCTCCTGAAGAAAGTCACCAACCTGGAACAGGAGAAGAGCATGCTGTCCAACGCCACAGCCGCCTACAGGCTGAAGACAGAGAGCACGCTGAACGCCCTGGTGGACAGGATCAGTGAGCTAGAGAAAGGTAAAGGAAGACACTGGCTGTCATTAAGCAACTGTCCTCATAAATTCAAGGTAAAATATTGTTTCCAAATCATCAGGTAAGTATTGGAGAGAGGGAGATGGGCTGCACAACATGAGGAAAATATCTAATTGTGATTCATTTTTGACATTGCGATTGCAATATGATTCACGATATAGGAGGGAATCATAATTTGGGTATCATTGTTGTCTTTTCCATTAAAAAATGGAATGGAGTCAAATGAAAATGATTATATTCTGATTTATGCAAGGATCTGTACTAAACAAAGATGTTTTTCTTCATTCTGTAGGATACAATATGTAGGCTGGGACGTCTCTGCAGCACCACAAAACTTAATTCAGAATGGTTTGAGACTTATTTTACACATATTGCCCCACCCGCGATTTAGATACTGTACTAGTCCATATTAAATAATTTTGATATATTTGCGATTGATTGTGCCTTAGCAGAGAGGATTAGTGAATTGGAAAATGGTAAATGGTGCTGCACAGAACTAAAATGTGTACAAAACTATATAAAGCATTTGACCTATTGTACATGTACTACACTAATGTAGAGGAGGCAGAGAAAGGCACCCAGGGGAATAAAAAGAGTTGAGAGGTTCTAATGATTCAGTGACACAAACTGTCACATCCCTCTGTGTATTGAACATAAAGGCAGTGATTAACACCTTTAAGAAAACACCAAATGGGACACCTCTCACCTGTCCCGCCTTGTCCCTTTCTCTTTTCTCTCTTTTTTGTCTCACTAAAGGAGGAGGAGACTTCAAGTCCCCAGAGCAGTTTAAGCTGTCCCTCCCCCAGCGGACCAACTACCTGTATGGCCGCATCACCAAGAGCCTGCCAGAGATGTACGCTTTCACACTCTGCATGTGGATCAAGTCCAGCGCCAGTCCTGGCATCGGGACGCCCTTCTCTTATGGCGTGCCAGGGCAAGCCAATGAGATTGTTCTGATCGAATGGGGCAATAACCCAATAGAGCTGCTCATCAATGACAAGGCAGGACGCTTCTGGTTATAAATCTAAATGTTAATGGTTACATTAAACACTGTTAAGTTCAACATCATCTCTTCTTACATCTTGCACAGTTTTTATTCAGCAGCCGCACTGTAAATGTGCTTTTAAGGAAGCAAACCACAACTAAGAACGTTGTATTTTGAACCATAGGTCGCGCAGTTGCCTTTGGAGGTACGGGATGGAAAGTGGCACCACATCTGCATCTCCTGGACCACACGGGACGGCCAATGGGACGCTTACCAAGATGGAGGGAAGCTGGGAACTGGCGACAACCTGGCGGCCTGGCACCCCATCAAACCCGGGGGGGTCATTATCCTGGGGCAGGAGCAGGTAAGGAAGTGCAGTTTTTTATCATCACTCTAGCTCCTTTGTCATGTTGAAAGAAGGCAGCCACTTACTTGAATTATATCACCAATGCCTTCCTTTTATCTTTTTTACACAGAACAGAACACTAACCATGTAGCGTAATCTGTCTTGTGCAGCATTTACACACCATCTCAAGCAAAACACTGCCATGTGCAGTGTCAAGTAGTTCTTTTATTTATGGAGCACCAAGTGCAGATGTAAATGAGAAAATTAACTCTGAAGCAGTGGATGGTGGCAGGCTGTAATGACAAAAACAATAAACAAGATGACAGTAAAAATGTCAGTGCCCATAGAAACTGAGAAAAAATCAGTGCATTATTAAAACATGTCAGAATGAGATGCATCCAGCTGTTAAGTTCTGTGGGAATTGGAACAATAATCAAAGGTTGTACTTATTGGAAGACATTTTCTAGCTACAAGGCCAATAAAGTGGGAAAAGTAGCATACCGCAAAAAAAACGTGATTTCATTTAAATGATAAATTGTGTTTTAGCCACATTACCGGCTCTAGGAATAGAAATGATGGTCCATTGGTCCACTACTTTGCTTTTTTTGGCCCCATTATATGGTTGACATTTATGGTTTTCCGTTACATATCTCATCAGCTATTGCCACCACATTTAGTCCAGACATTCATGTGCCCCTCAGGGTAAACTTTAATCTTTTTGGTGATCCCTTGACCTTTTATGTAGCTCCATTATCAGTACAAAATGACAGTTTGTCTAAAACTTTGGCTTATGACCAGGCTGGTTCCCATTCTTCATCCACACACACTTCCGTATGTACAGAAGCAGCAGCCATTGCTCTACAAAACACTATAATTAAAGACTTGGCTGTCTTTCTGCTTATCTTCATAATCATCTCCTCCCAAATCCGCTGGCTTTCACTGATTGCGGGTCAGTTCAGGACCATACACTTTTACACTGTAATCTGAGTCTATTATTTTTGATCGTTTTTAATCTTTAAATTAAAAAAAGATAAACATCAGAATGTCCTTATGTGCATGGTAGCTTTGCAGATGTTAGCATTTAGCTCATAGCAGAGCTGCTAGCATTAGAACTCTTAGAGTTAGCACAGTTAAAGAAATTGTAAGCTGACAAAGTTGCTCTGACAATGTTATGAATTATCACTTATATGTAATACACACTGCGTATGCCTACATATTGTGTGCATTAAGAGTGTGTATTGTAGTATTCAGTTCTGTGCTGATTCTGATCACAGTTCAGAGAGACCATTGTGTGTAATACAGTGTGACATTTGGACATTTAAACAAGCACTGTAGTGCCGTCTTAATCATGTAAATGTTCTTAATCAAAGCTTAATTCAAGTCACATCACTAGCCAATCAGAGATTTGCACATATTTTAGATGCTTCAACATTGAACAGAAGAAGCAATAAAACGCTTATTAAACCCAAAAGTCTAGCCATAGTCCCACTGACCAACTCCACCTCAGAAAGTTAATTAACTTTTGTTATGTTGTTGTTAATGCTTTTAAAATTCCCATCCTGCTGTTTATGGCCCTTACAGGACGTAGTGGGCGGGCGCTTTGATGCCGGACAGGCCTTTGTGGGCGAGCTGAGTCAGGTGAACATTTGGGACCGTATTCTAAAGCCGGTTGAGATCCAGTCCATGGCTAACTGCAGTTCTTACATCCCTGGGAATGTGATCTCTTGGCTAGCAACCAACGTTGAAGTTTTTGGAAGAGGAGCGTTCAAGCGACCCTTGGAGATGTGTCTCGAACGACTGCCCAATGCATAAAACTCATCTGTCTGCCATTCTGCTTTTTTTTTAATGGTCTGCTCCTTCTGTGAAGCAGTTTATGTACTTAAAGGAGACATACCATGCTCATTTTCACGTTCATACTTGTATTTTAGGTTTCTTCTGGAACATATTTTTATGCTATTATGTTATTATGTACATTGATGAATTTAGTTTGATTTGCTCTGTACGGAGAGATATTTGAGATTTTTGACCTCTTAGGTCATATGGAGGCTGAATACCATCATTGACTGATGGCTTTTCATTTAAAGTGTCAATCAGAGAGCTTTGTAGCAACATTTCTTTATTTACCATGACTAAAATACTTTAATCCTTCAATACACCCACCACCACGGTAAAGGGTTCCCACAGGTATCAATGCTGAGACATCCTGTGCATCCTCATCCCCACACAGTCTCCCACACACCCCTCCCTCAACACTCAGTAATGAAAATCCTCTCTAGTCCACCTCAGACGCATGTACTGCTACTATGACAAGGTCCAGACTAGCTGCCGTTCACGTGGGAGTTGGTAATTCATGCTGTGTGGGAGCAAGGAAAGATTAAAGGTCATGCTAATGTTATGTTTATTCCTTAATTTAGGAATGGGCTTAGAGCCAACATCAATCACACCTCTGATCCTGACATGTTTAGTCATGTTTAAGTTATTAATCTGTTACGTGTACTAGCTGGTAGTTGAAGTATGTGTGCAATAGACTACTGTTGATTTAGTTTTCCAGCTTTCGTATGAGTTAATTCTTAGTTGGGAAGCTTAATTCTTGGCATACACAACCAATACCAGTGATACTAGTGAGTCTATCACAGTGCTTTTTTTCCTTGCCTTTTTCTATTTGAACAAAACCTGTTGGTGAATCACGATGGAAATAATATTCATAGCTTCAATGTTGTGACATATTCCTACCCGCGGTTTGTAACATTGCAGTGGATTGTCTAACCAAGCATTCAACAGAAAAAAAGATTAGTCTGATCAATACTGTCTGTACACTAATCATTTGTAAGTCTTGTGTAATTTTTTAGTAGTATTTTGTGTCTACTAATTTTTATTTTTGTTAAAAATCTGTTGTAAGCACATGCATTAGGCATCTTGTCTTGTGGCCTTCATATGGAGACTTAAGTGCCATTTAATGTTTTCTAAGTGTTTAAAAGCATTGCCAATAAATGAAAATGTGGAAAATAAGGAAAATACAGCTGCAGAATGAATTCACAAATGTCTGTTTTTATTTTATCTGTCAGCCATTAGTTTGCAAGTTTCCTCCAAACTAGTATACTTCCTGTAATCCATTTGACATGTGATTGAATTGTAATAATTGTGTTGATCTGTGATAGTCTTTGATTTGGCAAGATCTATATCAGTTTAAAATCACCTTGCCTCTTCATAGCAGTGTCGGTCAAACTAGAAATGTACCACAGGAGTGACATGAATTAATTACGCAGGCTGAGCAGGATCTTTTGGCTCAGATGAGCCCTAGACAACGACAGGTGTCCTGAGTGGCATTAGCAACACTCAAAAGATGAGGAAGGCCGAAAGGTCACGTATACACTCCCTCAGACAGAGCAGCACTTCCCAACCCCCCACTCCTCTAAAACCATACATGTATTTTGAAGGCCATCAGGCACAAGCTTACATAAAAGCCGACAAATGAAATTCTAAATTTCAAACTTAAGGTGAGCTACTAAACCAGAGCAAAACTGAACAATCACAAAGATAAAATGTTTCTACATGACTGTCCAATGCACCTCTTTGATAGCAAAGACAATGTGACCTTGGCCTGAAATACAAAAAATAACAGCAATAATTGAGTTTTGTACTTACGACCTTCAGACTGTGATCTTCAGGGAAGTCGTCTGATTAATTTTGTATTATCCACACAGGGTTGTTTTTTAGGTGCCTTGTCTAGGGCGCAATATGTGTTGCTTGAATGTTCATGCCACAGTGTAAGGCACTTCTTTGTACCTCTCTTCACAACAGGATATTAACGGTTGACACAGGATGAAAAGGGGGAAAAAAGCAATTAAATAACATTCTTCATCTGACTATGGAGAGCTGAAATCAATCAAGAATGGTCATGGAGATGCAAAAGAAGACGTCCAAAGCCATTCTAGATCTGTCCAGACATGATTAGCCTGTTTTTTGTCTAATTTAACAAGTCGAGATAGGTGGATGATAACAAGGTTGGTTGGTTGTTGTTGGCTCTTCTTGCTGTATTTGTTCAGGTCGCCATGGTAAATAAGAACCTGTTTTTACTGACTTGCCTTGAAAAAACCTAAATGCTGCTTTTATAATTGTGGTTATGTTTTTGTATTATAGGTAACACATTTCTAATCAGAGATCCCCCAGATGTTATTCTAACTACATTGTTGAGAAAGCTGATAAATCAACATCTGGTCACTGTTTTTTTGGGGTTTGTTGGAGAGGAATGGAAAGACCATATTTCAACAAGAATTAAATTCCACTTTCATTGTCAAAGTAAACAAAAAAATTATTTTCATATATGTGATGTCGTTTTAAGCCAAACAGCAACGCAGAAAAACAACTTGACAAAACAGAAACTTTATAAATCTTCAAGTGAATCTTTAACCACTTGTATTCGTCGCAGTTCTATATCTGATTCACATTTTACACTTACATTTCACAACAACTATCCACCAGCGAAATGAGATGCGGCTTACGTTCAAATTTGTTGTGAATATGTGTTGAGTCCCCCCCCACCCCTCCCTTCCCCAACACTACACTTTCACGCTCACATGAACTAAAGCTGTGTCACATGTGAAAGAGTAGTGTTGGGGTGTACGGAGTTAAAAGCCAAGTATGGTAGATGCCCTTTACGTAAAAACAGTAGAAGTCTGCAGACTTAAGCACAGCGGTGTTTTAGCTCAAGGTCGATATTTATCTTGGCACCTGCAGCTCCCCACAGCGTCTCTGACAGCTGCCATTCATCAGGAGACTCCCAATTAATAATGTTGTCGTGACATCTCTAACAGAGGACAAGCTGTCTCCAAACATTACAATAATCTGATTCAGTAAAGTTATTGTTCACAATCCTGACCCTGATGTTTTCTCATTCTATTAGCACATTTTATTTAGAGCCAAATTATGTCTTACAAGTATCTTATGTACTCCAACTTATTTAGTCTTCATAGTGCAATATGTATTATAATTTCTTTACACCAGTAAGAATACATGTGTTGTGTTAAAGGGGAGGCTCAACATCAGTCCACCACTTTAGTCTAAATTGAAATATTTCAATTGCTGTATCATTTTGAACAGACATTCATGGTGTCCAGAGAACGAAGGACTTTGTCCCCCCCCCAGCGCCACAAACACACCAAAATGAATCCCTTTTCCAGTGAAATATCTTCATTGCATCTTATCTTGTGACTATGCTGTTATTGCTTATTATTATCCCACAATGCAATGCAAAAAGTAAATCCAGAAAGTGCATTTGAATACATTGTGGGTGAAACCACTTTTAAAAAATCTTTAGAAAACAAAAAGATAAGTATTAAATCTCAAGAAAAACAAATTGCTTTGTCTTTTCATGTTCTTTGGAGAGTCTGGCACTGATGTGCACATACTGTGTATGTTCAAGAATACAAAATTGCCATATCTGGATTCCACTTGACAGAGATCACAACCGAGCTGCAAAATTGGTTATACAGTATTTCCATTTTTTCATTTTCAGCACTGCAAGAAAAACATCTAACAAAGAAAATCACATTTAATTCTTTTTCTGGAAAGCAAAGCAAAGCAATGCTCAAATGCCTACATCCATATGAAAAAGAAACATAAATAAATGAGCTTGATCCATTCACAGCGTGCATAGATTAACACTCATTGTTTAAACATGACCTGCAATTGTGCTATTAATTTCTAATGAGTTGACTGTAATGTCAACCTAAGCTCTGTGGCTCGTTAATTGATTGCTGCTTTATGGAAAGTGACCTAACAGCTTACTGAACATTGGTGAGTTTAGCAGTTATTAACACAGTTTAGACCATTGTCCTGAGTACATACAGGCACTGCCTACGCAACTTGATTCATTAAAATCTATAACATGGGGATACACCAGATGAGAATTGTCCTGTAACGCCATAATTGGGCATTTTCCGTCTGTAACAAACCCTACACGTACATGTGTGCACAGCATGTTGGAGCACAGACGGAGAGCAGGCGGAGGAGCGGTGTGAGAATTAACTCAAGTATTGATTTCCATAATGCAGGAGGAGTTGCTCCTTCTCTCCCCTCCTCACGTTAAAAAGAATCGGGGCTTTGACCTTCATAGTCCTGGTTCTTCAGGAATACAGCGTTGGTGGAAGTAGCAATCTGCAAAAAAACACACATTTAGTTTATTTCAAAGTTGCTTTTAAATTAAACACAGTTCCACACACTATTTCTGTGCGTTTCTGTGTCACACACAATATCATTTGTTTCTGGGCACAGACAGCCCCCTTGTGGCCATGAACTGCATTAAAGCACAACCCCTGACGCTCTGTGTGAGGGTTTGGATTCTATTCTATTTCATTGATTCTTTACTGCTGAATAGGATTAACCACTTTACTGAAACTTTCCCAAGTTTTTCCACAGTGCACATGCATTGTAGCCAGCTTGATAATAAAACAATAGTTATTGTCCTTTATTCAGGTGTTAGTCAACCCTTCTTACCCTGTAAAAAGAGTTAAATTTCAAGATGAAATCCTTATTTTAACCAAGGATCTTCAACACGGGGTCCTCAGAGTTACTGGATTATTACAATTACAAATGTTGTTTGATACATTTTTAAAAGTTTTTTTTTAATAAAAATGTCTGAAAACAAGATTAACAAGCATCCAAGATAATATTAGCAAGGATAAATCAGCCTATTTAGGAAAATAATTACACAACATCTGATGATAGGCTTATTGGCCAATACGGTACCTACTAAGGTAGCCATCCACAGGTACAGTGAAGCTTAAGGACTCACCTTACTGTTAACTGTTAACATTAAAACATGTTGTATGAATATAAATGAATATGTCAAAAATTACTATTAAATAGCTTAGAATAGTGCATCAATAAAAGCATGTGTAGAGCCCTACAGATTACTGTAGCCACCCCCCGGCCGACACCCCTGCCCTGCTTTTCTACACTGTAATTAGTCATTGTAGGATGTTGCAACACGTTCACTTCTGTACCTGTGATCTGTTGTAAAGACAAGGGTGGCAGGCGATGACCATGATGAAGGAGAAGGTGGCTACAAGAATGGCAGCACACGACAGGATGAAGAGCATGTGGGAGTTATCTGCCATTCACACAGAACAAAAAAAGTTACTTTAAAGTGACTTTAAACTCAGAATTCTGGCTTTAATCTCAGAATGCTGAGTTTAAAGTCCAACTCTGAGAATAAAGTCAGAACTCAAGTGCATTTTCCACCAGTGACCCTAATCTTTGTCCGTTTTTTAAGAAAAAAAGCCACAGTGAGACAGTATTTTCTTATTTTGATTTAGTTCCATTTGAAACGGGATATTGTAGATACGGCTATGGTGCTATAGTTCATAACGGTAGTTTCTGTCACCCCCATGAGGAATTCCAAGTAAAGACAACAACACTGTCGGCAAGTCCAAAAGATACAAGCTTTTTGTGAATCCTCCCCTCCTCTTCCATGCAATTGCTAGTAGCCAAGGAGGACACATAGAAAAACATGGACTCTCAAGGACTCAGAAGAGCTAGTTATCTTCAGCCATACTGAGAAATACAGAGAGAGTTGTGTGGAGCTGATAGTCTTAATTAGCTTTGTAGCGACTCATTTGACGTTCATTAATATAAAAAAGTTATTCACTAAAGAAACCATCATGTTGAGAGGGAAATTATCAAAATGTTTTCATGAACCCTGGACAAGTTGGGTATGAAAGTGCAGTACATTTAAAAAATAAAGCAACACAAAAATAAAAAATAAAGCATATGTCATGTAAATGTCAATAACCATGTAAGTCTCTTTCAGTATCTGGGTGACATGAAGAGAGAAGTTATCTTTTAGATGTGATCTGATCAAGTTCCTGCTCCCTCTACAAGCCGCACAGTAGAAGGCCTGTTGAAACAGTAACCAGTACAGATGTTGTCCATGGATGGGAGGCAAAAAGCTTATGAGTGTCTCAGACAGAACTTTCTGTATGGATTTATGACCCTGTTTAATGTGGAACCATATCACCTTAAGAGCCTGTTTGTTAAAATGCCACAAGAACAGAAGTCAAAGTCTGCAATAGCAAGTCAAAAGCTGGTTATTACGTATTAGAGTTGGATCAAAACAGCAGCGAATCAATTGAACACAGTAGACATGTGCCCAGATTCCTTCATTCTCACTGTTCCCTCTCTGTCTGTGGAACTAACACAGCTAAACGGCACACTAGGTTTTCATCTGAAACATCCCATGACACAACACAGCTTCTCTCAGTTTCAAGAATCATTTTTAAGAAGGAAAGGAAGGAAATTAGAAGTTAAAATTCTTTATTCTTGTCATGAATGATGTGCGTAACAATTACGGAAAAGCAGCCCCTGGCAATAAAAAACTTGAATCTAAGACATGAAATTGTGCAAGTTTAAATATAGGGCCACAATATAAACAAGAATAACATCTAAATAGAGTTAGATAAATTTGTGTCGCCAGCATTGCAAATGAAAATGGAATGTAAACAGAAATGTAAATATGTATGCATAATGGCAAGTATTACATTTTCATAGAGGTGTTAACAGTTTGTAAAACAGTAAGTTAAGTATTTAAAGGTAAAATGACATGATGATGAGCTCAGAGCGAGCTCAAGCGTTAAAATCTACGTGAAGAAGCTGTCCCTGAGCCTGGTGGTGCGGAACTGAAATAATTCATGAATAATGAATTGCATGCATGCAAGCATGCACCAAATCAAATTGATGAATCTTTGTAAAGAGTCACTGATTTTGATTGTTATTTATTCAAATTGCATCAAAGCAGTCTAGCACTGAGAACCAAGAGAGCCAAATGGCCATAAAGTTGTTGGATTCCTATTTAATTGGAGAGTAAAAAATGTATTAATTGGGGTTACCAAATGAATAATATATGGTGTTCAATAATAAAGATAAATAGATAGAAACATAATGGAAAGTAAATACATTTTGTGAGGATTTATTGTACAAGAAAGGATTAATATTTCCAAAGTGACATAGAACATGGTGTTAATAGGATAAGGGGATCACAAGGGCAGCTTAGTTAACAAAAAGAAAACTGCCTCCTATGTGTCCGGGCCCCTCACCCAGGCTGGGCCTTCAGCGTTGTGAGCAGCAGACATGTGCATTCAGCGGCATCTCATCTGTTCAGTAAGTGCTTCTCAAAGTTTGACATTTGGGCCTCTTTGATTTATTTATTATGAATACCACTTACTTTCTTTTAAAGACCCACCCTGCACAGCAGTCTTATTGGTTAGGGTTAGGCATTTAAGGTCAGGATAGAGTATTGGTCAGGGTGTGGGGCCTAAACATATCAGCTTCCAGCTTCCAGCTTCCATTCAGAAAGCAATCCTTTTGATTTATTGAATCAAAAGGATTGCTCAATTTATTGAAGGTGTGGTTCAGTCGCAGGGTGTTTTCATACAGCACTGTCAGCGTGCAGCCCCCAATCATGTCCGGCACACAGTTGGGCAGGAAACGCCAGCACACCTGTATGGGAGGACTGTACACACACACACACACACACACAAACACACAATGAGAGATAGAATCATGTTTTTCCTTGGTTTTAAAAAATCAATTTGAACTTGCATTGATCATATCAAATCTGTAAAATTCAAAGGATATCCCGTCTTTAATTGCAATAAACACAAATTAAAAAACCAAAATCCAGCTTACCTTCCATCAACATGAAAAGCCAAACTGGTGTTCTGAGACACCTTATAATCGGAAGCCCATTCAGCTCGATGTGTTTAATGGCATCTACAAATTATTTTCAGTTATAAGTCACTTCTTCATTTATTTAATTCAAGGAATAACATGTAAAGTAGCCTACGGCTAAATATGAAGCTTTTAAATTTGGTAAACTGCTCATAAACTAACACTTAAAACAACAAACCAAGCACTTGGACATCCGTGGAGTAGACGTCAGTACTTAGAGGTGCATATTTGGGCACTCCTACTTTCAGCCGCAGAGTTTAGTTTCCTGATTCTGAGTAATGATAGCGAGCCACCGGCTCAGCCCCCTTGATCACCTCTCTGCAACAAAAGAAGTATTAAAAGGAAACAGAAAAGTAGTCCAAACCTTTATTTAAAGTTCAAATATGGAACGTCCTTGTACCCGTTCCCTAAGTCCCATGTATAGGTGAACTTTGCTGTGCTGAAATTCTTTTGGGGATCGAAGAGTTCAAACATGGTCTCAGTGGGAACACCTGAAGCCAGTTCTCCCGTGTCCCTCACATTGGTGGCGTTTCCGTCCATCTGCTAGAAAACCAACTTCCCAGCTATGCTTTCTGTTTAGAAATAAAATATACACTTAGCTATGAATCAAAAATAGGTACAGGAAAAGGATAACTGAGAAAATGCTAGACTGCTTACCAAAATCTGTCAAAGGGTCTGTGGTCTCTGCCAAACCCAAGGTGATCAGGGGAAGGAGCATCCACATCCATGCAAAAAAAAGTCTGCAAGCATACAACACATCAAGCAGTTTAAAAAAAGGGTAAAAATGTCAACTTTCTTAAATGTCAGTAGATGTTAGATTTACCTGTCCATATCTACTGGTCCTCAGGAGGACCTCAAATGGAAATAAAGACACTGCTGAAAGCAGAGTGGTGGGGCGTGGGGGGAGGAAGTGGGTGATGTGGCTCAGAACTGCCTGTGAGATTCGGGACATCCAGGTGAGAGCTGGATAGGCTTGGAATTGTCATCATGCGTTCCTATCATGTGGCTCTGGAACAACAGCCTGATTTTGAGTAGGAGGCTCTGGCCTGGGTCACATTCCTGTCAGCGAGGTAGGGCTTCTTTCTAAGATGTGGCAAGATTTTTCTTTGAAAACTGAAACAACACCTGATTTCATAAGGAAGGATGAAGTGAATTGATATCCACATGGTGGTGCTATCAACTCAAGAATTACCTCCAAAAGCAGGCTTTTTAAAGTGACTATTCTTAAAATGTGTTAAAGAATATATACAGTACAATAAAAACAGTATTAACATTTCTTGTTGGTCTGTATTTAGATTTCATAATAAAAGTGAACATAATCTCCCCCTTACACTCTCTTACATACACATTCAAAATGTACTCATAATGGATAAAACAGAGCACGGAGATCACATTATTTGTTTTTTCACAGGCTTAGAGTGGAGGCCTATGGCCCTGGAGGCTGTCACCTAGATCTACAGTCACTAACTAGGGCTTGGGAGGGAGCATAGGGGTGCTGGAGGGTGTTAACCCAGCCATAAAGGCACTAACTGGGGCTTAGAGTGGAGACCTATAGCCCTGGAGGCTGTCACCCGGCCATCTGGCTCAAATATATTGAAGCTATGCTACCAGATGCACGAATCCGACCCACTGCATCAGTATCGCAGGTAGCTAGCACTAACCTTGTGATCGTGACATGACCAATGCGCAGTTTCTTTGTTAGTGTCCATGTGCAATTTTTTGTTTCCCGCTATCACCTGATGTTGGGCTGCTGACTTTTTTTGCATGTTTTACAACAATTCCCATCCTCATGCGATCTAACATATAAATGATTCCACACAATGAGGGTAAAATACATGACAAGAGATTTGAAATTTTAAAGAAAAAAAGAGAGCATGTTTCTCATTGGTACTCTATGCTGGCATTCAAAGTACAAAGTATGTATGACATGTTTTATGTTTACGAGGGACTTTTTTATCAAAAGAGGATTTGGGAAGACATGGTTTCCATGGGGCCGGTGTGTCTACAACAGACCTGTCTATGGGGAATAGTAAGAGGACGGATAGCAGAAGGTGTGGCAATCATTTGGCATGAAAGGCTGGACTCTATGATTAGCGTCGTCAGGTTGGAAGTTGACTGGTGTACTGTTGTCCAGATATCGCTTAACAATAAGGTGTTTGCTATCATGAATGTATATACACCATATGAGTCACATTGAAATGAAGATGAATATTTGAATAGACTGGCTTTCATTAACTCTTTTATTTCTGTTAAGCATCCAACAAGTGTTTATGTGGTGGTAGATATGAAGGCTGATATTTCAGACAGGAGTTTTTTATTTGCTAGACATTTGCTACAGTTCTTTGGTGATAATAATGTTATACTATGCAGCCAAATGCTCTTACCTGCAGATAACTACTCTTATATAAGTGAGGCCTGGTACACCACATCATGGCTTGACCACTGCATCAGTACTCCTGATGCGCATGCTAGCCAAAGTTCAATAGAAATTGTGCATGGGGCATCCATGTCGGATCAAATTCCTTTTGTCATGTCAATTGACTGTGGTAGCCGTCCCGAGATGTCTCAGGAGGTTAATGGGGCCTGTGAGGCTAAATTGGATTGGTCTGAGGTCACTAATGAAGATCTATGCTCATACTGCAGTAGATCTGATGTACTTCTGAGCAACATATCTCTGCCCAAGGATGCTTTTTTGTGTTCTGATGTAAATTTTAACATTAGTTCTCACCGTGACGACCTTTCTACAATGTATGAACATATTGGGGGATATGTGCATTAGGCCGGCTGGCCATTATTTATTTATCCTTATAAAATACAGAGCATCAAGCCAGGGTGGGATTACATGTGGCGGTTTATCATGCTGAAGCTGAGGTTGCATTTGAGGCCTGGGTTCGGGCAAGCAGGCCGAATAGGGGGGGCCAGTCTTGGAATTCAAAAAGCGTACTAATGCAAGTTATAAATATGCACCACGTTTATTTCAACAAACATGAGCAAGAACTAAGAGCGGACTCTATGGCTGAAAAGCTCATTGGTAGTGATGTTACTGGCTTCTGGAAGGAGGGGAGAGCTCTGAACAGGGACAGTGCGTCATTACCATGCAACATAGAAGGAGTCTCTGGGGCTGCTAACGTACCGGATTTATGGAGGCAACATTACTTTGACCTTTTTAATTGTGTTAAAAGTGAACCGTATGAAGTTGAGCATGGCGTCAATAGTGAAACAGTTGGAATTACAGCCAATTAGATCTATCTAGCTTTTACACAGCTATCCGATAATAAAGCTAGCGGATCAGATCATATTACTGCAGAGCACCTGGATCGGGCCACCCTGAGGGTTGCAGTTCTCCTTGCCATTTGTTTTACTGGCTTTATGTCTCATGGGGGGTTACCAGACTCTCTGTTGTCCACTACATTAAGGACAAAGCGGGAAAGGTGGGAAGTGGGGATGGTTATTGACCAATTGCTTTAGCTAGTGTATTATCAAAAGTCTGGGAAAGACTTTTATTAGATAGATTGTGTGTTTATTTGTATAGTTCAGAAAACCAATTTGGTTTCAAGGCCAGACATGGTACTGATCTATGTATCTATGCACTTAAGGAAATGGTAGAAACCTACAGGAAAAAAAAATCCTGTTTTTATTGGTTTTATTGATGCCTTCAAGGCTTTTGACTGAGTTAACCACCACAAGCTGTTTTTAAAATTGAGCCAAAGAGGAGTACCGAATAGTATAATTAGAATCCCGGCTTTTTGGGATTCCAGTCAGAGCATACATTTCGTTTTCGTTTACATACATTTCGTTCGAGCATCGTTTGGTGGTGGTTATGGCGTCCGTATTAAAGATATTAATATCTTTAAAGTTACATGGATGACCTGTCTGACCAGCTAAGACAGGATGTAAAATATAATGCCAAAAAGAGTTTGGACATGATCTAAGGAGTGAAAGAGGATAAGGACCTTATTTTTCCATCTTTCCATCTGGCAGGGCAAGTGCTAACTGTCAGTTGTAAAATTAAGTATTTTGGTCACATCTTAACAGATCAAATGTCACATGATGAGGACATGTACAGGCAGCGTTACATGTTATATGTACAGGCTAACATGCTTGCCAGGAAGTTTTTTCTGATGCTGTCAAGATAAACCTCTTTAACCCTCATGTTGTCCTCGGGTCAAATTGACCCGTTTTCCTATATCAGTGTTGTTTTAACTACCCAAAATAACATGATTGATTTCACACAACGCTCTTTGACAAGTACAAATCTCTACTTTCATTCATTTTGGGGTGTCTTATTCAATTTTACCACATTTGAAAAACAAATTGATGTGGTTTTGAAATAGCATTGAGTAAAAGTGATTTTCTGTGATTTTCCATCAACATCCATTCCTTTAATTTTAGTCTAAACAATTTCTAATTTCTGCTTTTTTTAACTCAAACATGAGGTATAATTTCCTAAAAATAAGGTTTATTGACAATCAATTCAAAAAAATAACTGTAAAACTAAAGTTAATAACAACAAGTTTTGTTAAATGTCAAAAAGGGGACAAACATTGAAAACAGTGTTAAAGAAAGGAACACAAACCTAAGAAAAAGGTAAAAAACATTGATAAAAGCGTCAACAAAAGTGTCGATTTTCATTTTGACGGGAAGACAACACAAGTTGTACTGCTTTTTACACTGCCCCCCTGTGGGTCAAGTTCAAAAAAGTAGGTTTCAATAAGCTGCGGGTCGCTTCTAATGATTGTTTGGAGCATTCGACTCAGGAAACCTAAGTGGTGTAGTGCAAGTTAATTGTTATGTCAAGCAGGAGTTATTACGTTCTCTGCTTTATTGAGGAATCTGATGTACTACGGAAGAGGATTAGGGCCACTGGTGAAAAAATGATGTGAGTCCTGACTTTATTCTCAGAATTCTGACTTTATTCTCAGAATTCTAAGAATTCGTTGTGGTGTGACTGTGCTTCTGAATTTACTGGCACATAATTCTGACTTTAATCTCAGAATTGTGAGACTAAAGTCAGAATTCTGAGAATAAAGTCAGAACTCACATGCATTTTTCACCAGTGGCCCTAATCCTCTTCCGTAGATGTACAAATGTATTGGTCGCCTGAATTCTTCTTGTAACATCTGATTGACCCGAGGTTCAGTGCTTTGCGATACCAGTCACCCTTATGGGATTTCTGGTATAGCTGTTTTATTTAGTTTGTGTCTCTCTTATGTATCTGTATCTTTTGTTTATGGACCATGAGTCTAATAATACATGCTATCTATCTATCTATCTATGTAGATTTACTTCAGTCATGATATGTAATGCTTGTCAGCCTCAGCAAAAGCATGCTGCTGATGATACACTCATGGCTTTTCAATATATTGGGGTATACCACCCCCATCAGGGCATGGGCAGCAATGTTCTACAGTCCATGCCAAACCATGTTGCCATTGTCAACTTTTCCTCTAAATTTCTAAAACCTTGTGCCATGTTTACTTAGCTGCATATGACAGGCCGACATGTTAATGTATTATTAGGTACTATAAAACAGCTTCTCACATGCAGCCCATTGAGGTGTGGCTTTGTCATAAAACTGTGGATACTGATCGTGTTACTACGTACTGCACCAGGGTGGGGGTCAATTCATTCGTTCAAATACATCATCGTAACCATCTTAAATGGGTCATTTGAAGACAGATGTACGTTTAATATAAACACATGGTTGATCTAATCCAAATTGTCTACTGAGAAAAAATGCAGAAAGTGTTTAATCTACCTCCAGTCTCACCTACATTTACAAGATGACCTACTGTACTTTAGTACAATTTACAATGTACAAGGTTCTTATACTTTACATAGTAGGTTATCCATATAAGGATCTTTTCTCCTTCTACTCCATATATATATATATATATATATTTACATGTGTTTGCTTCCAGTGTCTTGTAATCGAGTACTTTTCTTACTGTAGCGTTGCTACTTTTACTTCAATGAAGTATCTGAATCCATCTTACAGTGTAACATCTTTCACTGGACGTCTGTACGAAGTAAACATTTGTATTACATGGCCCTCTGAAGGCCAACTGGAGCATTTAATGTTAACACCAGAACCCAATGCCAAAACGAGTCATGCCTTTAAAAATGTGTTGTTGTTTTTTAATAACAAGCATGTAGAAAAATATCGCATACCTTGTATATTTCATCCAACGAGAACTTCCATTTGTATAACACCTATGGTGACGTCACGGTTCCCTCCCTCGCGCTCGTCCGCCCTAAAAGCCCGGGGAAGTCTCTCGGTGTCCCAGCCAGCCAGTCAGTCAGTCAGCCAGTCAGTCAGTCAGTCAGCCAGTCAGTCAGTCAGTCAGCCAGTCAGTCAGTCAGCTAGTCAGTCAGCCAGTCAGTCAGTGCGTCCGCCGCCCACTGCCGACTGTCTCTCTGCCTACATGCACGGACTCGGGGTGCACACAAGGAGCAGAACCGGCTCTGGCATTTCTTTTTCGGAGTGAGTCAACATCTGGATTACGAAACCATTTTTATTTTTCCTATTTGTTATCCGCGTTTTCTTTTATTTTTCCGACTTCTGGGCTTGAGAAACAACCTGCCATCATGTCTCGGGCTCCGGATGATGTTAGCAAGCTTACTGAAAGTACATACAAGGTAAGTCTCATAGCAAATAAAGACATAGTTATCGATATTTGGTGGAGATTATCCCTGGTTTGTGATAGAGGCTAAATAGAGGGAATCAGCTTTTCTTAGTTGGGTTATGATTCAGGTTTGTTCAATTTTAACCCTCACCATAAATCCCAGCAATACCACACCATAACATTGTTGGAAAGTTATGGTGTGTCTGTGATTTTATTTTATTGGCACAGTTTTCTTCCCATTTACCACTTTTTGTATATAGTAGACCCATTCTTTTGCTTTCCAACTGGAACTTTCTGTTGTTGCTTACGCTGGTAATAAAGCATTTTTATGATCTAAAATCAGTAGGCTATTTTAAGTCCAACTAGAAGAAGAAAAGGACATATGCATACATCACACTAAACAACAGTGCAGTCAAATGCCTTCTTGTCTGTCTGACATGTGATGAGTGAGACACAAGTTGTTTCCCCATGAATCAACCTGCTCTAGTCAATGGACATGAAATAATATGATTAATAGTCTTTTTTTCTCTTTTTATTCTTCTCTGCACTACCTACATTTTAAATTTAAAAAAATGTTGACTTTTGATATTTTTTTTATTCATATCTTATATTTTGTGTCAACACTGTTAACGGATTGCTTCAATCCCATTGCACAGGTACTGTGTACTTATGTATAATGACAATAAAGGCATTATATTCTATTCTATTTGATCATGGGATTTATCTCAATTAGTAACTTACATTGCTGCCTCTCATATGTGATAAAAAGGTGAGTGTGTCTGGGGGTGTGGTCTCTGTGAGAACCATGTCATTAAAGTCCCAAAAAGTTTAGCAGAGGTTAAAAGGTAATTTTATGCTTTGGGGCTTGGGTAATAATGGTTAAATGATCTTTTAGTGTCTTTGCTGGATTACTAATCTAAAGTGTGTGTGTGTGTGGGAGGGGATGTGTTTGTCTGTGTGTGTCTGTGTGTGTGTGAAAGAGAGAGAGAGAGACACGCACACTCACACACATACACACACACGCACACACACACACACACACGCACACACAGACACACACAAACAGAGAAAGAGACAGAGAGAGTCATACCTGTAGTTTACAATGACAATTTCAGCTAAGAGAGAGAGAGAGACAGAGAAGAGAAAACAAGGAACCTGTTTCCCTTTTTTTCTCCTCTGCTCTGTTTTTCATGTAAAGTCATACCTGCCCCTTCATTGTTCTACAGAGGGTGTGCTAGGGGAATAGAGACAGGGAGGTGAACAGCAATTGATTGTTGAGGTATTTCAATAGAGAGAGAGAGAGAAAGAGAGAGAGAGAGAGAGAGAGAGAGAAGGGGAGCTGGGAGTAGAGAGTGCTGAGGTTCATGCCAAAAATAGCTGCAACTCTGTGTGGGACTTCGCTCTTTTGAGCAAGTTGTTAGGGGTGAAGTTAAAGATTGAAAGTTTTATTGTTCTCACATGGTGATATTTATAGAGCAACAGCACAAACACACTTGTTTTCATGTAATCTCTTCTCCACCCACTCATTCAAAAATAGCCCCATGAGTTTTAGTATTCTTGCCACGTCCTTTTTTTATTATTTTTTTGAAAAGAAATTACAGACGTTTGTCAGTAAACAAGGAAATTACTTATTACACTGTGTGAAAATGTATCATTTGATCAGAAAAAGAGGAGTTGGAATTGTGGCTTTTCTCCACATCCTTTAATATCGGCTGTTTTTCCCAGAATGTGATGGAGCAGTTCAACCCGGGCCTGAGGAACCTGGTCAACCTTGGGAAGAGCTATGAAAAATCAGTCACAGGTAAACACAGCTTCCCCCTCAAAGTTGGATTAGGCTATACCTGATGATCTATTATTGCTAATAGGAATTTTGAATTTGGACCCTTTGTAAATAGTGTTTCCACTATTCAAAGAGTTGAATAACCGGCCAGTAACTTGTATTCTTTGTCGCTCTCCCCATGCAGCGATGACTCTTGCCGGGAAGGCCTATTTTGAAGCTGTCTCAAAGGTCGGGGAGAATGCTATTGTGTCTCCGGTCTCCAGAGAACTTGGTGAGTTTTTATGCTAGTCCAGGTTAAGCCCACCTATGGTGTGTAAAACCTCAAGGGTGTCTGTTCCAATGTCTCTGTGGTGAAGCTATAGAGCTTGAGAAATATAGTGATTCATCACCTTCATTTCTGTTGGAATGTACTCAAATGAATAGTTTGTCATTTTGGGAAGGCACTTATTTGACTTTTTTACTGAAAGCTAGATGTGAAGATCGACACCACTCTAATGTCTGTATGGTAAATATGAAGCTGAAGCTAGCAGCCGCTTAGCTTAGCACAAAGACTGGAAACAGCTAGCCCGGATTGCTTTAAAGGTAACATAGTCAACCTACCATCCCCTCTAAAGATCACTCATTAACCCATTATGTTCAGTTTGTTTGTTTTCTACAAAAAGCAAAGTTATTAATGTTGATTTGTGGTTTTACAGTAAGGTTATATTCCTGGGTATTTATTCGCTTGCAGCAGTGACTTCCTGAAGGTTACCTAGGCAACCTCACAGTGAAAACAAGACTCTCGGAAGTCACTGCTGCCGGCCAACAAATAGCCCCGTTTCATACTGATTAAACATCAGTGCAATGTAAAGTGTTAATAAGGGAGGTTTAGAGGTGCTGGTAGGCAAATGTTGTTGCTTTTGCACAGAGGCAGGCTTTCTCCAGTCTTTATAAGATAACTGACTGTAGCATCATATTTATACAGACACCAGAGTGGTTTCAATCGTCTTAATCATAAAACACCATATTTTTGTGTGTTGAGCTCTCTGTTTTAGCTACAGGGTGAGACGTCACACTTCTGTACCCTCTTTGTTGGGAATCGCACATGCGCAGTAAGCAGTACTAGCTAGTTAGCTGCAGAGCGTGAGGGCGTGCCACGGGAGCAGCTAGGCGAGCATTATAACGTGTTACAAAGTTATAATCTGAGAACTTTAAAGTCACTCTGACCTGTCTGAATGTAACCCTAGGGAATCTTACATATTGACCAGTTCTCTTGTGTTAAATGGTATTTGCATTGCTTTAAGTCATACACTAAATGTGACAAAACGTTACAGATCCGGCACTGTGGGAAAGAGACCAGCCAGCCTTGACAAAACGTAGCTCCTATGACGCCATTTTGATGCTGCCTAGCACTTACCCACCGTTAGCATTCCATTGACTGCCATTCATTTTGATGTCACTTTGACAGTGAATACCTTACATCTAAAGCTTTAAACATGCTATTTGTCCATTGTTTGCCTCTAAAGAAACTCAACAATGTAGAAAAGGCTCCATTACCTTGTAACATCTGTCATCATCACATTATAGCTCTTTAGCAGACAATTTTGTAAAAATAGACTAATGGCCTTGCGACCATGATAACGTCATAACTATGGGACTTGCTGTCGCATTGTAGAATAATTAAAAAGTAATGCAGGATAAGCTGTCTAGGTTTAATTACTAATGTTTAGCAGCATTTTAGTTAAAAATAATTAGCCTGTGCCTATGTTATCTCCTTACACATACCTACCGTCTCAGCAAGAATCGGATGGACTGAGATTTCTCCTGGCGCAGCTACCAAAAGACTTACAACTTTCAGACAGGTCGCTTACATCACATCTACGTCTTCAAGCACAGTCATCACCGGAAAAGTACTTAGCCTTCACTTGTCTTTGTTGAAATCAATGGCGTCACATTGTCAATTTCTTATACTGTCTGTGAAAGAGACATGATTAGGCATGTCCGTCACGTTTGGTGAAAATGTAAATGAAGAATATATGGCAATAAGGAAGTTAACAAAACACCAAGGCAGCATAGCAGAACATCAGGGCAGTGTGAGTGTCTGAAATGAAACCATAAAAAATAAGTTTCATAAAGCTAAATGGACAGACAAAAAATCCAGACTCCCAAATATTACCTTTCCCCTTTCAGTCAGAAAGAGTTTTTGCCCTATTCTAAAACTTACTAGAAAAATGTGTAAATATTACATCATAAAAATTATATATATATATAGATACACAGGTTAAACTTAGTGATGTTAAAAATAGTTTAAAAAAAGTTATATTAACCATTATTACACTAAGAGTAGCCTACAACATCCCTCTAGTTGCAAATTAGTGAAACAATCCCCATACCCTGCTATTACGCAATTTGGTTGAGTTTTTTTAGGCTGCACCTGTCAGTTAACAATGCAAAGTACATCATCCCTTCATTAAACAAATGTTTACACGGTCGGCCTGTGACATTTTCATTGCATGGCAAAAACAACAAGGTGAAGTAACTTTCACAAATGCCACACCAGATGCTCAACCAGTTTACTCTGAATGTAGACATTTTTGCAGCTGTAAAGGTCCCATGGCATGAACATTTCAACTTATAAGGTTTTTTGACATTAATTAGCATTCCCCCAGCCTGCACATGGTCCCCCAGTGGCTAGAAACAGCTATAGGTGTAAACCAAGCCCTGGGTATCCTGCTCTGCCTTTGAGAAAATGAAAGCTCAGATGGGCCAATCTGGAATCTTGCCCGCCCAGAGAATTTGGCCCACCCATGAGAGAGAGACATTATGGCTTTCAAACGAGCAAAGTGATAGTTGGTAAAGGCCACACCCCTAGCCCCCACCTTGCCCCCCCTTCTTCTCCTCGAAAGTTTAGAAATGGCACATACAAAAGAAAGCTCATTGCGGGACTAGCTCTAGTGGCTGTAATTCTGCATCAAGGCTGAATTTGGGGAAAGAAAATTCAGATATGGTATTAGGGGACCATTATGGACTATATAAAATCATCCAAAGACCACCATGTCATAGGACCTTTTGTGTTGCATAATTACATCTCCAGCATATTTTAGTAGAAGAATGATACTTTTAAAGAATAGACAAAACTGATGATTTGGTAAAAAAAGAAAAGATATATGCAATATGTGACTATTTAGAATGATTATTTGACCCGAATCATAATAATCTATCCCAACATTAAAATGGCTCTTAGTTAAAGGCACATGAAGTCTTGAACACTAAGCTCGAAAGTCATTCCTTGACTGCCTGGAATGGACGACAGCAAGACAGTGTGAATTCTCTCACACATTGCAGTGATCAGAGTAGCAAACATGCTGAACAAACAGAAAGACAGAGAAGACTGTCTTCCCACCACTGATCCTCCTCATCCCCTGTTTCTCCATCTGCCTCATCAAAACCCTACCGTCAGTCTTTACTATCAGTCTGTAGAGGGTGTGCAAAAACCAAAATGTACTTTTTTTTGTATTGGTGCTGTATATAATTAAAAAAAAGACATAAGACAGAGTTAAAAGAAAAAATCGACATGTCAGAACACGCAGACTTTACAGCTTTCTCCCTTTCTTTCTTGTAAAGACTTCTACAGGATTTGCAGTTGCGTATTAATGCGTCAAGTGAATCTTTAATCATTCACGGCCTCTCTGACAGATTTAGGCATAGATTTGAGACTGCACGACTGTTTAGAAATAACAGACAGAATGCATTAGTGTGTTGTTATGACAACGTTTTTTTCTATAACGTGTGTGGTGTATTAAGCAATTGGCGTCATTGTGGTTGGCAGGTATTTGCAGAAAAGTACCTGAGGCTTGTACTTCATACCGCACTGCTCCTTTTCCGGGACTAGTTTGTCCACATTTTCTTTTTTTAAATTGGTGCTAAAATGGAGTGGAAAGTGTAATATTTATAAAGAAAGACTTTAAGTCAAACATCACAACTGCCTGAAGACAGACAATTGAGGGAAAACTGACCTCTGCTGTTTGAAAAATAAAACTATACTTTATAGGAAAAATATGTACAATTTTAAACTTTATCAACTAGTTATTAGCATAATGTCTGATGAAAGCTCAGATGAGATTTTCAACCATGTCCTAATTTAAATAATTTCTTTCATTTGTGATCATTTCATGGGCTGCTACCAGTGCTAACTACTATCAATTAGCCTGAATATTTGAAAGTAAAAGTTCAAAAATGTACCTTAATATTTTACTATGTAACTTTGTAGGACAAAATCTTTCAAACCAATCGTATACCCACAAATTAAAAGTTGAATTATTAGTATTTTTGATTCAAAAACGATTTTTTATTTTAAAAAATAAAAATAACAAATGTAGTTACTTTCCGCATGTGATAGTAAACACACCATTACAAATGAAAAAAAATATGTGTCGATTTTTGGAATTCTATGAATCGATTTTGAATCTGTAGAGCTTGAATCGCTTTTCAAATGGGAATGGATATTTTTGCACATCCCTAGCAGATATTGCTGTGTAACCAGTAGCTAATGTTTGCTTAAGTTAGCAGATATTTCTGTGTAACCAGTAGCTAATGCTTGCTTAAGTTAGCAGATATTTCTGTGAAACCAGTAGCTAATGGTTGCTTAAGTTAGCAGATATTGCTGTGTAACCAGTAGCTAATGGTTGCTTAAGTTAGCAGATATTTCTGTGTAATCAGTAGCTAATGGTTGCTTAAGTTAGCAGATATTTCTGTGTAATCAGTAGCTAATGGTTGCTTAGGTCAGCAGATATTTCTGTGTAACCAGTAACTAATGGTTGCTTAAGTAAGCAGATATTTCTGTGTAACCAGTAGCTAATGGTTGCTTAAGTCGGCAGATATTTCTGTGTAACCAGTAGCTAATGGTTGCTTAAGTTAGCAGATATTTCTGTGTAACCAGTAGCTAATGGTTGCTTAAGTTAGCAGATATTAGTGTGTAACCAGTAGCTAATGGCTAATGTTAACATAAGAAAGATATTGCTGTGTAACTGACATTACCAAGTCAGTTTGCTAACTTTATTGCTTATCTCTACTTGTGCCAAAGAATATTAAAATTTCTTTTGCTAACATAATCTATGTACACAGCTTAAAACCATATTTATCAGTACAAAAATGTGTTATCTGTGGCGTTTGCTGACAGAGTGAAGCTTGTCTGTGTTGCCAGTTCTTGTGAGAGTTTGTTGACTTTTTTGTCTCCTTTTAAGTGTCAGATAATTCTGGAGAAATGTGACTTGTAAAAAAGGAGTGCAATATTTACTTCGTTGACTATGCGGTGGTGTTCACCTTCACTTCTCCCTTTGTAACCAATACAATGGACTTGCCGCTAGTCTGCTAAAGAATCAGGGCAATGGCGAAACCCACTTGACTCAGTTGCAAGAAATCACTTTTACAGTTACACTTCTAAACTGCCTCTGATTGTGCTACTGTCACGCTACATTTTAGCAAGTTATCATCTAGCGAGGATATACATTTTACACAAAAGCAAAAATAAAAGTAAACAGGCTACAGGTTTGTTTTAAAAATTAAATGTGAGATTAGTTATAGGCCCCAGTGGCCACTGTTCAGCAAACATTCGCATAGCTTAACATTAGTGAATACATCTGATTTGGTTGTCATATATATATATATATATACATATAATAATGTAAAGTGCCATGGCTACGCGGCTGGTGTGCCATGCTGTAATCTATAATCTCTTTTTAAAAGTCATTTTTTTAGTGGGTGTGTACAATAGGAAACTTCCTGTGTATTAGGCCATGACTGGACTCCACCGGGAGTTGCCATCCACTGTGAAAAGCTGCAGGTTCTGAGGGACTGAAAATATTATAGGAGAATAGCGCCATCCACACCCTTTCCACCTTTTCTTTGTTTGTCCAGCCTTAGTCAAAATAGTTTTTTTGAAATATTGAAGTACAATGCAGTGAGCGAAACGTTAATGTCAGCCAGAGCCATTTCATTCTCCCTAGAGAATGAGAATTCAGAACGGAGAAGCCGCTGAGTGTTTCCTGCTGATAGCTTCTGAAACCGATTTCGGCTTTTGAAAGGAGCTATATCTTCTGAAGGGAGGTTCATGTTATAGTTATTAAGAGTTGACATTTAAAACATCTGGCTTAGCGCTATTTGACGGGACTAGTTTGCTCTCTAGACACAACACTGTATTGCCTGTATCAGCAGTACATGATGTGCAATTTATCTTTCATGCCAGTTGCAACATCAACCGGAAACATCAGGGAACCAAAAAATTTTTCAAAAGTCAATGAAGATACACGTACCTTAATTTTACGCCCTGCGTTATAGTTTGTGTCTCAGAACACCTGGAGAAGACTCATTAAACCTCGCTCAAGAAAACACTTAGGTGCAAAGTTAGTCTAAGAACTTCTAAAGCAATTTTCTTTGCAAGAGTTAGCCGTTCACTTGATAGAGAGGAACAGGCTCACCCTTAATAACAATGCATGCCTCCATCATGAATAATGCAGTTAATATGTTCACCAATTATGATTTCTTTTCTATTTTAGAGCTTTAACAGGGTGTCTTTGGACCATAGTGTTTATAAAGCGCTTTTCTTAAAATAAATGAGATCATGTATGTGACATTAGAAATTTTAGTGCCCACCTAAGGCTAAATAAAGTATTGACATGTGCATTGACAACATTCCCTAAAGTTTCATTGGAAGCATAGTTAGACATTTGAGGAAATACATTTGTTGTCTTGAGTTAGTTAGGTAAAAAGATAAATACCACCCATATCTGTGCAATTTCATGCTACAGCCAGGGTATGGTTAGCTTAGCTTAGTAGAAAAACTGGAAGTAGGGGGAAACAGCTAGCCTGAGTCTGTCCAAAGGTTAAAAACTCTGCTTACCAACCCCCCCAAATTTATTATACTGTGATATAAAAAGAGTAAGTAACATGTTTAAAAAAATCCGGATTGTTCTTTATTCATAGACAGAGACAGGCTAGGTGTGTCCTCCTGCTTCCAGTCTATATGCTAAGATAAGCTCATGGTCTCATGGATCAGCCACATGTTTAGCTTACAGACATGAAAGTGGTATCGATCTTCTTATCTAACTCTCAGCAGAAGAGTGTTGAAATAAAACCTGATAGGTGGTATCAGTTATACTGCTCATGAGAAGTATGAGCAGTTAATGAGGACAATTAGCAAGACCATATGGCATAGAAGAACCACTTAAATATAAGGGTCAGTCACAGATTGTTTTCCTACATAAAATAGAGTGTGGAGGTTCACTCACTGTTCAGTCAGTCTTGACTCCTTTCGTCACACTCCACAGCTCTTTAATGACCCAAACCTGGAACACCCTCCTTCCGCATCCACTGGCACTAGCACTTTTCTCCAAGGGACCTCTAAAGAAACCAGAGACTCACTTACCGCTTAAGAAACTGTGATGTTGGAGCATCTACAACACTGTCAAACTTCAGTCCTTTCACAAAAAAATCCCATAGTTCTTTTTGTTCCCTTCCTTTGCCTGCTTTGCGGCTAGAAGTCGTGTGTCGGTTATTATAGATCTCATCCGGTATTTAGACAAAATCACTGTCTATTCAGTTTCTTCTCTTCCCATAAAGAACATATGACGCACACATGTAGTTTTTAAAAGATTATTTGAGGTTTGCCTTCAGTTTGTTTTATTAAGTAAATAGAGATTTATTGTTGATGCTCGGGCCTGCAGTTGTGTATTCCCGTAATAAGTGATGTTATGTGCTATGTGTGATGGCAAGTCATCGCTCAATGTTAAGGCAGCTATCACAGCTATTGATCTACAGTAAACACATAGACATGTTGAAATCACTAAACAATAAATACACATCTAAAAAGGTGGATTTTGATCATGTGACAAACTGAGGATCTACATTCAAGGTGGCATATTTGATTGGTATTAATGACTGCTGTTCAAAGTGCTTTAATTAAATAAACTTACACAAGTATTTTAGTGTGTGGATGTGAATTGGGTGGATGTGGTAGAGCTATTATGATTAAAAAAGTAGGGATAAAAAGCCAAATTATTACCTCCGCAAAGAAGGTTATGTTTTCAGCTTGTTTTTCCGTTTAAAAAAAAAAAGAATTGTCAACAGGGCTATGGAAAAACTACTGACCCGATGTTCATTAAACTTTGTTAAACGGTGTAGCATGGGTCAAGGAATAACCCAATATATTTTGGAGCAGATCCAACTCACGGGAGGAAAAATTTGTTTCGAACTGGGAACATTCAAACTGCATTAATGTTGTGAGGATATAGGACATGCCTTGGCGGAGGTTTGCACTCTCAGTGCTCTTCTAGTTTAAGTTGTTTAACATTTGATAGATGATTATTCTATTAATTGAAAAAAAGTATTGGCAGATCAAAAATGATAATAAGATATGGTTGTGTATCTCCCAAGTGTAAACTTAAGGTCAAAGCAATGCAACCTTTCCTTCAGTCTGCATTTATGAGTTAATTTATAATCAGAATCAGCTTAATTTTATCAGGCATGAGGAAACATATGAGGAATTTTGCTTTGGATCGTATTGCTCACAATGCGCAAACAAACAAAACAAATAATATAAACATACCATACTATAAACAGAAAAAACTTGTTTCTGACAAATTCTCCTGAAAAAACTACTGAGCTTTCGTTCATTTCACATATTTGCCCGATTTGTGGATACAAGGGTCATTTATAAGCCAAGCTGGAGCTTTCAATCATGATCTATGCAGGGGTTGTTGGTTGTGGTTGGTTGTTATACACTAAAGGTGAAGATGGTGTTCAAACACAGCCCCCTCCCGAGGTGTTTCCACCATACTGGATTTTGTACTAATCACAGTGACATCATTATGATAACAGGAAAGTCATCCATGGCAATATACAAACAGTGTCTTTCCCTGCTTGCACTGGAATGTGTGTAAATGAGATACCATGCGATCCTGAGTCACAGATAGGATGTGGCCGGATGTCATCACACTCCTGCCTCCATGGACAAGCCCAGTGATGCATCTCAGTGATGAAGCGCTTCCACAAAACGATGACTAATGACCGCTGCCAAGGCATGTTGGTTGCACTTGGATGGAGAAGTAAAGGCAATAGACAATCTTGGAAGGATTGCCAGTTAGATGAAAGTGGTGAAATATAGGCGAGCCTGAGGAGAGGTGCTAACAGGTCAGCTGCCAGCGTTTACTCTGCCAACGTTGCCTAATATTGTACAGTTTCCTTATCTATCATTAAATTGGCAGGTGTTGGCACAGGGCACTCCCAGCTCATAAATGGCATCACCTGTTGAGAATGTCAAAGGCGTTGCTCTGTTTCCTATCTACAGTCTTGTAAAACGGGCATTTGATACTGGAACCCGTTCAAATGATGTGAAACTTGAAACTTTTCAACTTCCCGCTTTTTCAGCTTTTTTTTTACTGTGACGCTTTTTCCCTGTAACAATCAACAACACGGTGGGGTTGTGAACGTTTTAACTCCATGGTGTTTATTTTCATTTCAGCCAGGCTTAAAGCTCAGGCTAGACAGTTAAATGCAAAGTGTTCATAGTAATGAATCCTAAAGTCATGCTGGTGAATCATGGATGGTGTAGTTTTCCACGTGAATCACGTGAATCAACCCTGTACAAACCTGTGTAAAAATTCATGTGAACACGGCGTTGTAAATTTGATATTGTCGAAGCAAAATTAAATTATCTTGGCACTTAAAATCCTTTCAAAGAAAAGAAATGGCCTGCAACCGATACAGGAGATTAGATAAACTGAGATAAAGCCGCTCCTGCGATGCCCTTGAATAGCAGTTTCAGCACAGTAGATACTAAAAACTTTGTGTAGCCAGGTACTTCTCTTAATTTTGTATTCACAGTTTAGCTCGAAAGAATCCAGTTTTGTAGGCTACTTCTTCCACCTTAGCTCTCAAACTGTATTTTCATGGAAAAAAAGCATACAAGCATCAACTCTCTGACTTCTTTCTGCTCCCTGTCATGTGACAGATTCCTGATTCACTTGCAGTCTATACCCAAGTTTACTCTCCATCCAGCAGGCTTTCACACCTTATTAACTCCAAAGGTGAAACCTGCAGGTGTACAGCACCCCCCTCCCTCCCCCCAGCCTTTCTCAGCCTCCCCCTTTGCACCCCTTGTGGTCCGTTGTTGGGGCTGTACAAACAGCCCCTGGGGCCGAGCGCCACCCCACCCCGTCAAAGCACAAAGGCAGCATTTACCAGTACGTTCTGGTGACCTTCAGAGGGCAATGTTGTTGTAGCTGGCCGCTGCCTGCTGGATCACAGAAGTACAGCTCTGCATTAGTGGTTCATTACGTTTATTTGACCTGAGTGGAGGTGTGAAGGGAGGAATGTCAGGTGTTGTGTCCAGTGTATGTTTAGGTAGAGTGTGCTCACATTGCTATTTTTTCCTAAATATCACAACGTGAACTAGACACCTGTGCTTTCTTTACTTTCTTATGAAGGTGCTAAAGCTCTTGCAGGTTGTTAATTTTACTCTCATGGTGACACTATCACATGTCCCTAACCATGTCCTATAGTAAACCTTGAGTCTAGATTTCACCCTATTGTGATAGAGGTAGCACTATAATCTGCTTAGCTACGATTGTCCACTTCTGTTTACAGTATTGACTCATTCCCATTGTCTCGTGTCAAATGCTGCTCTATCTGTGCTGTAGCCTGTGTGTGAATGGAGACTGTTCTGTGTCTGACCGCATAGTACCAGAACGTTTCATAGAGATTACTTATTGACAGCTGTTCAAATATTGAAAGGAGATAAGTCATCTGTGCAATATGGGCTGTAAAGATGTATTCAAGACCATATGAAAAACAGGTCAGGTTCTTACAGGCAATTTGTAAAAAAAAATATTTTTGAAATTTCGGGAGTGTTTATTGTTTTATAGTTATTTTTCACAAGCTATTGTAAATGACATCACTTCCTGAATCTGCATCTTATGTTATCATAACTGTTTTAGTTGTTAGGTGTCTAGTTTCAAAAAGCTTTCTGTCACCTCCCATGACAAATACTTAATTTTGAGAAAAACGCCTGTGCACTTTATTTCCAGGAGTTAGATGAGACAATTGATACGGTAAATATTAAGCTACCACCATCAGCTACTTAGCTTAGCTTAGCACAAAGACTGGAAATAGCTAGCCTGGCTCTCTCTCAAGGTAACAAAACCACTATTAGCACATATACAGTACATATCTTGTTTGTTTAATCCATATTTAAAAGAGTGCAAAAACAACACATTGTGGTTTAACAGGAGAGTATGTGTCACTTCCTGTAGTGGTATCACTCTGCTTTTCTAACTCTGCGAAAGCTAATAGATGTATTTCCAAAAAACTCCTCCCTGTTCTGAATACAAAACCACAGGACCACACGGACAAAAAGAGTTTATCTTTCGTTGTAATAATCTCTGTTATCTTTCTAGGTGTGGTTTTGATGGAGATCTCAGAGGCACACAGGAGGGTCTACAATGAACTGGAAGAGAATGTAAGTAGCTTTAAAATATGTCTGGTGGTATTGTATAATATTTCTTATTGTTAACAAATCCCACAAAAAGCCCAAAACCAACTATGAGTTGATCCCACAAACGTACATCCTGTGTATCCAAAGCATGATATATCTTATTCCTCTGTGCCATTGACCTCCATTGTTGTCCTAAACACATTGATCAGCCACACCGTTTCACTAGGTGACATGATCCTTCATTACACTAAAGATGGGCACTGTAGTTTTATTTTGATTTGATACCACATAGGCAGCCATAAATGCTCACTAGTGCACCAAATCTAAGAAAATAGTCCCCAACAGATGCACAATTTGTTTGAGTAGCATTAAAAACTACAGTGCCCAGCTGTTTTAGGAAACTGTTTAGCATTTCTTTTATATAAAAGTATCTATTTGTGACTTGTTTTTAAAGATAAATTCTAACACATTATAGGTTTCAGTACAAAAACCATAGAATTTGACCAGCTTGGATTTTGAATGGACACCCTGCGTTCTCTCAGTAAAGCTAGCAGCTCTTTTTTATTGTTCCCCTTATCTTTGCTCTATTCTGTCTTGTTCCGAATCAGAAGAATGAAAGCAACATAATGGCTCTGAAGGATGAAAATAGTCTTTCCTGTGTGGAAATTATGTCATTAAACCAATTTTGTGCATTAAAAAGTCACCTGTTGAGCCTCTAAGAGAGACTGATTGTCATTCTTAGAAGTACCCATGTACCACCAGCACTCGTCTTATCTTCACTTAATAGAAAGAGATTGGCCATTTGCTACACTGTTCTTTCTTGACACATAAACTCTCCACGCTTTTGAGCTCATTCTTTTCATTTTAGAGAGTTCAAAGTAGTTGTAACAAATGGTAAAATAAAGTTTTACAAGATTTGGAAAACCATAGAATCATTCCTGACCCTTCTGCCTCGGGGGGAAATGCTTCAGATACCTGTTAGTGACAAGAAGTAAATAGAAGTCAAGTGTGGCCAGTTTTGAAACTGAAACACAACAATCAGTCTGATGTTAGAACAGTTTTGGAAATGAGCACAATCTCTTTAAAAAGAGCAAATAACATACTGTGTGTGTGTGTGTGTGTGTGGGGGGGGGGGACGACCTGGATAGGTCAACAGGTACAGCGTGTTTACTCTTGTAAAAAGACTCAGTCCTTCAACTCCGACCTGCTGTGATTCCCTCTCTCTCGCCCCTCTTACATCTTCAGCTGTCCTGCTGATAAAAAGGCCTAAAATGGCAAAAAAAAACATTTAAAAAAATTACATACTTTTTTCTAACCTGGACTGATTAGAATCTGCATACATCTAAAGTATGTTTGAGAGGGGAAAGTTGTAAATCGTTAACCATAACAAGCTGATAAGACACCTGATGGGTGGAATCTCATCTATTTAGAACTCCATTATCATGCTTTGCACCAGGTCACTCCACTCCTAGTCTCGCTTTGTCAGACCTTCCTCCAAAGCGTAGTTTTATTGGTCTCCCTAAGGAGAAACTTGTTTTGGACATTGAGTAACTTACTTTGCTGCAAGAGTTACAGACACACCTAAATGACCTAAATGAGTCAAACCCAGTGGAGTTTCCGGCAACAACAGAGCAATCCCTCAAGTGGAACTTCAAGGAAATACACTACTCCACTCCTACTGTAACATCCCAAGGGAATGAACTGTACATTGTGTTTAGTACAGCGTGCATGCAGCGTGATGTATGTTACAATAAATTTAAGATGTGTGTTTTCTCTCTGCAGTTCAAGAGGTTCCACAGGGATATTATTATTGAGCTGGAGAAGAAGACGGAGATGGATGTTAAATACATGAATGTGAGCATAATCATAAATCTACCAACACATTTTATGAACAGGTAGATTGTAGATTTGCCCGGTCAGACTCATTGGATTAGACCAGAGATATATTTAATGGGGGGTCAGGGAGCACTAGGGGGTCCTGAGAGTTAGTGCAGGGGAGCCGCAAAACAATGTAACATTTTTTGGGAAAGTTTCTTATGCATTCATTTTAATGCAAAATTTGAATAGCAAAAATAAGTTGACATACTGTATTTGTCATTTAAGAAGCCTTACTATAGGTAAGTTAGCCTTACAGTTAAGTTCAAGGAGTCACTGTGCCTTCCAGATGTATGTTTAATAGTAAAACATGATGCATAAATAATATCCATTTATTTTCACCCATTCTGCTCAGCTTAACATGCAACTAAAGGGTTTACAATATATGTGTTAGGGGGTCCGTACTCAGTCTCTCTTTCAGCTTATTGGTCCCCAGCCTAAACATCAAAGACGTTTATTTGCATCTGAGGAACTTTGGGTAATGAAAACTGCTCATGTGTTCATCAGTTGCTCCCTTCACTGGTCTCATGCCTGTCTTGTCAAACATCTCCTGTAGGCCACCTACAAGCGCTATCAGTCAGAGCACAAGCTGAAGCAGGACTCCCTGGAGCGCTCTCAGACAGACCTGAAGAAGCTCAGGAGGAAAAGCCAGGGAAAGCACTCATCCAAGTATGAGATCAAAGAGAACGAGGTGAGACTGAAACCAAACCGACCCCAACTTTTCCTTCCCTTTAAAAAATGGCATGCCTGATTCTTTTCAGGGCGTTTCATGCATGCTTACGCTCTGATGCTTATGAAAAGATAATGACAAGTATACAATTTATGTGACGAGGCGGAAAGATGTGGCCAAGATAGTGGCCATGATACAAACAAAAGCCAGTACAAAAGGTATTCCAGGTTTTGCATTGATGACGGACATTTGAGATGTGTGTTCACACACTAAGTAGGTCTACCTTAAAACACCACAAAGGTGTCACCACAACTGTAGTTGTTTGCAGAATCTCTGTTTTTTACATGCAGCGTTATGAGACTATTATACTTTGGGTCACTGTGTTCAGCTACAGACGGAAGATTGTGTTTTTATTAAAAGTGTACACACCCACATTTACAGAAATATAAGCATGCAGGCACATGCACAGTTTCTGAAATGCAGGTTGTATTGGATGCAGCAAGTGGGATTAGTCTTTACCAAATGCTTTGCTTAAGGTTGCTTCGTTCATTTAAACCAAATGTATTTGTCACAAAAAAGTCAAGATCGATTTTTATTTTTAATGGAACTAGGTAGTTATTTGATCCAATATTTTGTATGCCAAAATGAAGCTGATACACAGCTAAACATCTACTTCTACTAAATTATCCATGCTAACTAGCCAAATGTTAACATGCTGATCACACTAAACTAAGATGGTAAACCTGGGTTAACATTGTGTCTGCTTTTCATCAGCGAACATTCTTACATGTCATTGTGAGTATGTTAGCCTTCTGGCGTTAGCATTAAGCACTTTTTAAAGTTCCAGAATGTAAGAATGCAGCTACAGAGAGACTTTGGAAGTTGGATATTTTTGGCCATGGATATATGTACCATATTTCATGGCAGTGAAACAGTTGGACGACCGAAATTGCCATTGAAAGAAAATACAGCAATAAATACATAAAACACATACAGTTATACACAGGTAGATGTCCTCATCAGAATCACCAAAACCATTAAAAAGTATGCAATGAAAACCATTAGACAACATGCAGATAACAGCCCAAATTCTACACTACTTAGAATAGAAGATCTCGCACACGTTAGTGCCATTTATTGGGAGGTAAAATCTGTACTCTGATGGAACACAATTTAACTCACTGTGGAAAGGTTGCAAGGGGTCAAATAAAATGTAGCTATCACAATGCTACAACGTGCATCCTATCAGAGTCAGAGGACATGCTTTACAGCTAGTGTGGTTTCACTGAAATGATAAACACACCTAAGCAAGTGTAACTGTACACACACATGGCCTTGAAGATGTATTAGTCAGTTGTATACATTGCCTTGCTTGAGCCGGTTCATTGTGTGGTTTGCAGTGACCCTGAGTACGGTTGAAGTGTACGCTTCCACATGATTGTTGCACATTGCTGGGTGTTAACGTCCTGTTGTCCGTTACCAACAAGCAGTGTTAACACCTGAGTCAGGGAGTTTGTAAATCAATGTAGTAGGAAGAAGTAGGGACTGCAAAACCTGAGTAGTAACCCCTGTCTGTCTCTTGTTTTAATTTAATCGACTGTTTTCATGGCCTCACTTTGATAATGGAACAAAGCCTTTGGAACAAAGCCTTTTATTTAAAAAAAAGTCAAGAAGTGATCGCAGGTTAAAAAAAAAGCCTGTGATTCGCATTCTTCTTTTCACTTTTAAAATGACAATTGCACATTAAGTTGTCTTATCTGGGCCCTCTCCTCTTTCAGAAGAGGCTGTTTTTTTTAATCTGATAAAAGATCACACTGGTGGACTACAGAGGAAACAAGGCTAACAACCCTGGATTTCTCATCTCAATCATGTGTAGTGGCGCTGCCAGTGATGAGCTTAGTCATGTCTTTCTGCTCTCGCACCTCTGGCTGAGAGTCTGGCAATGTGAGAATGGGAAATTGAGAGCCTTGGTTCAGCGTCTGACAGGCTCTCATAGAGAGAGAAAGAGACCAGACAGTAGAGTAGGGTCTTCGACGGAGCCCTTGGAGACAGGCTGCTTTACCGTCACCATGACGACCTGGAGAATTGGGAGAGATAATGTGCGAAGAGTGGGTGTAGAATAAATGGATGGAGTGGGTTGAGGAGTCATTTCAAAGAGACATGTCTTATGTGCGGTCCAGTTGTCCATCTACTGAGTTACAGGCTGATTTGTTCTCTGTGGAGAAGGAGTGTCTTTAAGCACACTGATTTGGTTCACCGAGACTTTGAGTGCAACGCCTATTAGTGTCTTGATTTGACCTGAGCACTCAACATTGAGTTATGGCCACTGAGTTAGCGTTTACTGCATCAAGAGCCAGTTTCCTACTGAGGTCAGTGTCAAAGCAGCACATTCTTCTGAACTAATTCACCCTGTGGCCCAGCCTGTGATGCCGGGGTGGAGGTGCTGTCACCACCTTGAACACGTACTCAAAACAAACAATAAAATTATTACTTTATACATTATTTTTTAAATGTAAAGGAAACCTAAACAAGTAAATTGAAATAAAAAAATTTAGAGAATAAAAGGAAATTATGGGAATAAACATAAATAAATTGACTTAATTTTCTATTTCTATTTATTTATATTAATTATTTTGTAATATTTTCTTTTTTCTTTTCCTTGCTCCTTTCTTTTATGTTAGATCAAATCACTTTTTTCATTCACTCATATTTATAATATTATTCTCCTGTAATGTATTCTATGTTTTCCCTTTTCTTTTCTTTATTATTAATGTTTCATATATTTTCTATTATTATAATTATTGTTATTATTGTTATTATTTATTGCTGTTATGTTTTTTAGTTTTGTTTTACGGTTCATTGCATTTATTGAGGCCTATTCTACCTTCTCATGCTGAACAAAGCACCCTGATTTTGGTTTCATTGTTTTGTTAATTTCAGTGCCAAAAATGGGCCGGAACTCACCAGTACTGAGTACCATGCATTTACATGTGTATAAATATATCCAAGAGACACATGCAATGATCATGTCATAAAACTGCTGAATTAGAGTACTGGCACCTTTTCTGGTCCTATTCATGCACCGGCTCATTGCCTTTGTGTTCACTTGTGGAAAATCCTCTCCATTGAATATAGTAAAACAAAATCTTTCTCTTATTGTAGTTTGAAACTAACTAGGTAATAAACCTCTCTTTGCTGTCCTACTATGACCCTGTCGGCAGTACGTGGAGACCATCTCGTCACGCCAGGTGGACATGCAGAAGTTCATCGCTGATGGCTGCAGAGAGGCCTTACTGGAAGAAAAGAGACGCTTCTGTTTCCTAGCGGATAAACACTGCATGTTCTCCTATCAAACCAGCAACTTCCACGAGAAGGTAAGCATGGACAGAGAGGTGAACCTGCATAGTCAGACCCCTCCATTAGTGGACTGTGTTACACCTTTTTTCTATGGTTTTTCCAGGCCAAAGAGATGCTGTCCGTGAAGCTCCCCAGCTGGCAGGATAAGTGCAGCGAAATCACCAAGGTGCCAGACACAGTGACGACCATGATAGAGGAGCTGACCACCCCTCCAAAACCATCGCCGCTGGTTGAACGCTACAACAGGGTGAGTGTTAGCTGGTCACGCATGGTTTCATGCTAAAATGAAAGTGTGCTCTGTGAGTAGGGAACGGGGGAAAAAACGATACAGCATAGTATTGCGATATTTCCCGTGGCAATACTGTATCGATTCCAAGTATTTATTTATTATTATATATGTGTTGGTCAGTTTGTCTGCTTGACAATCCCATTTTGCAGTAATAAAATTGAAGTGGGATGAACAAACATGTATCTATTTAGATAAAACAGATGTTGACAAAGTTTCCTTTTGGGGACATCATTTGAAATTGAAAATAT
>NC_048427.1:13338074-13358288 GCF_013103735.1 Etheostoma cragini | reverse complement strand
ATATATATATAAATATACATATATATATATTAATCGTAATAATATTGTATCGTGACAGATCAGGCTACATTTAAGAATAATTGTATCATTATTATCATCATTAGCTTAATTTTCTTTTACCACGTGTTGCTTTCACCAACTTTGATACTCATCTTACTGTAAGATGCTTCAGAAAGGAGCTGTTGGATAAAAGCATTCCAACTAGTGTGAAATCGTCCACACACAAGACCTTCCCTAAAGTATTTTATCTTGTATTGTTGCTTGTAGTTTATCTTGCGAAGGTGCTGATATATGCTGTATCAGATTGAGGATTTGTTTGTGTGTGTAAAGCGGCAGGTTACCATTATCTGACTATCAGCCATGGGAAATCCTGCATTGGCTCTTGTTGTGTGTGTAAAGTCCACTGACGGTTTTTTATGGCTGTGGCTATTTATTGCTGCGTAGGAGGAAGACATTGAGTTTCAATTCCAGTAATGACTGTTTAAAAATAATCACACTGATAAGGTCATTCGGAGATTTCCTCATTGCCGTCTCATATTTTGTCACATATTGCATCTGCTAATCATGTTCTTCTACATCTCCTCAGAACAACGTAGAGTCAGGGGCGCCTCCTCCAGCACCGCCACTGAAAGCACAGACCAGTCCGCTAGCCAACATGTTTGACCCAGAGACCCGGTTTTCGCTAACCCCCCCTTCAGACCACAACTCAGGTACGGGTGGCTTCTCTAAAATTCAAACGTAGATATACCCGTCTCCCACAAATGACTGCGGCATCTCTCAGTCCCATCGTTAACCATCGCCCAGTCGTGTTTTATCAAAAGTATCATGGACATCCTTATTCATAGAATTGTTTTTTATTTTATTTTTGTATCATAAAGGTTTTTTTTAATGAAGGAAGCTCAATTATCATTTTTGAATTCATAGTTAATCCGGAAAGTTGACTAATAGCTAATAGTTATGGTTGTTATTTCAAATAGAAACCGTAATGAACTGTAATTCCTGCTTGAGGCTTGTTTCTTTCTGTTTCTCATGCAAAATTACCTTTTATTTTATTTTTATTTTTTAATCATAGTAGGTCATAGATCAACATTGTTGTCTGAGATATGAATTTTTTTGTAATTAGTTTGTTTGCATTTTGGGAAATGAACTATTCACTCTCTTGAGAAGAGTAAGTTTAGAAAATCAGTAAATGCTGTACCCTCGTATCTGTGTTCTAACTATGAAGCTACCAGCCCGTTAGCTTAGCTTAGCACAAATACTTAAAACGGAGGGAAACAGCTAGCCCGGCTGTGTCCAAAGGTAACAAAATCGACCTACCTTCCCCAAAATTACTAAAAACTATTACTTTAAATGAAATAACAATTGACAGATAACTGATATCATCACATCTCCAATCTCCTCCAGACCAGGACAGCATTGGAGAGGTCAGTCTGTCCCAGTCGACATCCCTGTCTTCCGGTCTCAATGTGGGCAGGAAGCCCCAAGTTAGAACCATCTTTCCCCACACGGCGGGCAACAACCACACACTCCTTAGCTTCGACGACGGCGACATCATTACGCTGCTTCTCCAAGAAGAGAAGGATGGCTGGCTGTACGGAGAGCTGGAGAAGACACAGCAGTACGTTTTGAACTATTTTCATATTCAGCGATGGGTTGATGACTAAATAAGTCCTCAGCTCAGTTTCTGTAAATAGAAATAATCTGTGTTTGTTTTGGTGGTTCTTTGTCTCATGATCATAGTTTATCCATCTTTTTATTCATCTCAGCATCTGTGGTTTTAAAGGATAAGATATTCTATATTTTTGTTATAATCAACAAATCCCATGAACAAACCAAAACCCACTTTGGAATGATCTGAATCAAAAGTATTCTCTATGTAATTGAAAGCCTGATCAAGTTTATTCATCTGTGCCAGAGATCATTGTTGTTGTCTAACACGTTTCTTCATTACCCTGAACAAACCCACTGTAGTTTATTTTTAAGTGAATGCCACGTGCACTGCCCTGCTGCTGTTAATACTCCTAATGCACCAAATGTGCATTAATCTGCCAATGACAAAAGTCCTTAATGAATGCACTCCTGTTTGAGTAACGTTTGATGAAGAACAATTTCTGGAGCACACTGAAAAGATTGAACTACTTATTTGTGATTTGTGTTTAAAATATTTACCATGTCTTAAAGGAAATGTACTTTTATTCCAACAAACACGCGGCAGCACTGGCACACACATCATTTGCATGACTAAGGTTAGCAGTACGTGTTTCCTGCTTGATTTAATATTTAGCTGTGCTAAAACATCCTGCTTAGAAGCACAAAGTATGGCAGGTATGTTCAACATGACAGTCGCAAAGCTCTCTCTCTCAATTGCAAAACATCCACACACACAAACAAGAGACATCTGGTCTTTAATATTTGCCTCAACGCTGAATGCTTGATGCCTAATTTTCCTTCACCCTGGCACACAATGATGAGTGAAGGAAACAAACATGGCCACACAAATCCATAAAGTAGACTCTGATTTGCCTGTGTAATTAAAGTCATCTTCAACTCCTTGCTAGATCAATTAGGACTCAAAATACAGGCAAAAGGATTACAGAGTGCTTACAGAGCTTGTATTAACTATTTTTATCCCCACCTTGAAACAAATTAACGCAAGCTTTCTCCCTGTGTGTGTGTGTGTGTGTGTGTGTGTGTGTGTGTGTGTGTGTGTGTGTGTGTGTGTGTGTGTGCGAGCTGACGTGGTTTTAATGCAGTCAGTGGCAGTTTGTCAAGATGAGGACATGATGTGGGGATAAATCACATTACATTCTGTTTCTTAGCAACAAATCCAGTGCAATGGCGTGATAAGCCATATTTTTCTCCAGACGTGACATGGAGACAACTTCTGAGTCTTAGTGAACTCTTAGTGTCTGTCTGTCACGGATTATATGCACATCCGATTTAAGTGTGTTGTATGTAGCAAGCGGAGAAATATTTCAACTCACAGAAACAGGTGTCCTCGCAGGACAACAACTAATGAGTATCCAAACAATAAATGAACAACAAAGACTTTGGATGACTTTTTATATAAAAGATTTTATAACATTTCTGATATTCTGGTATGTTTGTTTTCCTTATTAGGCGGGGCTGGTTTCCCTCCTCCTACTGCAGACCCTATACTGAGACAATGATATCAAATAGGTAAGAAAACATTAAAACATGTGTGGGAATTATCATTGATAAATGATATGTTTTCCATCTGTTGTCTCTTAAATACTGATAGCTGAACCTTTATGTCATGTGGGTTAGCAGCAATCTTGGCACACTGGCGCATAGTCTGAGTGTGGCCAGTCTGCCAGAGCAAGATGAAGAGGAGCCAGTTTTGCTGCCACCACCAGACTATAGTGACTACGCCATCTCCAGTTCAGCGGTCCCCTCGACGCCATCGCCACAGAACACGGTCAGTACCAGCACCTGACTTTAAGCATGCACACTAAAACACCAAACCAAACGCAGAGCTAAAACTAGAGTGAATATAGGATTAAGAGTCACTAGGTTACCAGAATATTAGTCCAAATGAATGTTAATGTTGCTTTGTATCAGCAGAATAGATAAAAATACTCAAGTTTTTGCTCACAAGTTGTAAGCTCTAGTTCCGTGGCTAACCACAGAGGAGTGTGGTTGTGTTAGACAGTTGCCATGTTTGCATTTTTAATGCTGCCTTTAAATGGAGCTTGTAGTTAAAACATGGGAAGTTGTGTACACAATATGCTTGGCGTTCAAGTGGTTGAGTTGTGAGAACACCGCAGCTACAATGGCAACATGTCATGGACACCAAAAGACTTCTCGATGTTCTCTTATCCTCTTTCACTTCTTTCCAAGAAATGTTACAATTTACAGTTGAATTACAGCGAATTATGTGAAGGCAGCATATTAAGTTTGGCCCATCAACAACGCTAAAGTTAGCTTCTGATTCAGTAGAAAAACGCAACTTACATTGCTGAGTGACTGATCCTCCGTATTTTGAACCTCTGACTGTATCGAAACCTTGTTATTCATTAAGGTAAATCATTAATTATGTCAAAAACACACTTTTAAATTTCTGAAAGCTTTATTGTCTTTATGAAAACACAATAAAGTTTCTTTTCATATGTAGACCACATTAGACCAGGTCCAGATCCAAAACCACTTTGAGAGGCTAATGATTCTTAAAACCAGTATAATTTAGTCCAGATTCAATAAATCTATGCACAGTGGTTTACAATGTGGACCTTGTTTAAAGTTGTCATCCTGTGAAAAAAAACGGTGAATTCTCCCTTCCTTGCATTTTCACAAATAGAATAAAAGTTTCACAAATCTGAGACTGTTTTTAAAAATCATCATTCTAGGTGTAGTTGTTCTACAAATAGAAAAAAACAGGTAAATCTCCCTGTTTGTGTTCTCACAAAGACATTAAAGCTTTCACTAATCTAAAAGTGTTTTGACATAATTAATAATTTACCATAATGCAATGTAAGTCATGTTTCCCTGGCGAATCGGAAGCAAACTTCAGCGTTGTGTCACATCATATGTTCTAGAATGGGTCTTTTGTAGGATACATTCATTGACTAATGTTAGAATTTTGTAACTATGTGTTCGTTGGATCTCTGAGGAAGGAGGCGCTCAGTTCTATTGAGAATTAAGAAAAGTTTTAATGCAGCAAAATGATGATGATAAGGCAAAGACAATAAGACACAAACAACATGAGAACACTGCAGCTGACAGCGGACTGATCCATGCTCCCCCCTGATGGAGTCACAGGAGACCAGTCTTGAATATTCCTACATCACACCCATTTATCCCCTGCATATGGGGGCGGTTCCTTTTCACCCCATGCATTCAAATCCATTCTCATTGGTCCGTCGTTGGCATGGCAACGAGCCGAGCGCATCTTCACTGTCCAATGAGGAAGACCTGGCTCTAAACTCTGCCCCTTTGGAGTGGGTTTTGGTTACAGATCAGAAGGTTCTATCATGTAACTGTGAAATTCTAACATCAATACAGTTTAATCAACATTGTATTGTTTAAGCCTAGTCTAAGTCCCGCGTGAACGCGCAAAAAAACGAGGGGAAGGGGTAGGGGGTAAGTTAGAGAAATGAGATTCACCCCAGGGGCAGGAGACAGAAGGCCACCTTTTGGTGCGTAGCAGGAAGGCACCTTTCCATGTGTTAAATGCCAGACTTGACCTGATCAATTCTTTAGAGTCAAAGGAAAAGAGGGGGAAGGTAAGGGACAGAGATAATGCATATTTTCCTAACCTGGCTTCATCATACATACACAGAAATACATTGTTTTCACAACAATGTTTTGAACTTTTTATTACTCAATACTAACCTAATTTATCACAGACTCCACAAGCACACCCTGAGATGCCGTCCAACCTTTAGTCTGATTACTTTTGTAAAGGAAAAGTGTGAAACAGACTATAGAGTTTTTGGCTCAAATTTCTTTTTAAAGACATCTGAAAAATGCTCCCAGCTAGGTTTTGCCAGGTTTCAAACGGGAAAAAAATGGTTTTAAAAAAGAGGTTAGAGGAGAAGAAGAGAGTTACATAAAGGACAAGAGTGTACAGACCCAGTTTAATTGTGTCCCTACACTGTGTCAGCTGATTGAGAATGAACTAGTAGCTGTCCAGCCAGCAGCCCAGGCACACTTCTTTTTTTTTTCCTCCCTCATCAACAGCTTCCTCCCTGCTCTGTCTGTACTCAGTGTCCTTTGTATCTGCTGCCTCAGGGTTTTACCACGAAATAAACCACAGTGAGGGATGCACCTTCCCAACAGTAGGAATCACGATGCTTTTCCTTTTCTCATCTCATCCTCATCTCATTTTCTTTTTTAAATGTAGCTTAGCTTTGAGGACTTGTTCAAAGAGGTTTAGGCTGACTGTGCTGTTTAGGTTTGTTATTGTCACTGTGGGGCAAAGGTGGACCTTGTGAGGACTTTTGTTCCTCATGTCTAGCCAAATATTTTTGGATCCTGGTGGAGACATTTGACAGGCTGTAGACGGTAACCTAAATTGAGGTGTCTCAGTTTCAGGGATTGGCTCAGGTGCTGTAGTTGTGTGACGTGCCGCCAGCACTCATAGATCAACTTTTTTGTTTTCAAGTGCCATGAAAAGGTCACTAAACCCTAATTATTCTTTTTGCATGTTTGGAGTGTTGTGAATATTATTTGTATTGTGTTTCATTTCTACTAGTTTATTTTTATTCTTTCTGAATAACATTTTTATATTTCTGGCGATTTGATATGAAATGTTTCTATCCCCCAAGGGGAAATAAAGAATCATTCCGAGTAATGTTTTGAGTCAGAATATCAACAAAAGCTCAAGTTAAAATGTTGTTAATTTCATAATTTATTACAAGGTATGTAAGTTTGTCGAGGGCAGTAAACAACCTCGGAGGAGGTGTTTCCTGAACGTTTAGGGCAAAAAAGTTACCAAAACATAACTGTGGCTACATGTGCTGTACCTTGTAGATGTTTTCTGCTCTCTAACGGAAGAGCAGGGTAATGTGTTTTCTTACACTTAGTATTGAGTGCATTGATGGCCATTATTATAAGCTTGATAAAAAAAGGTCATTTATAATGATTTGCATCACTAAATATGCACATTAGATAAATTAATGATACAATCATAGTTTAAATCCTTGATCTTACATGTATTTGATCTGAAATGAAAACAATATTCTAAACTACAAACTCTCAGGTTAACAGTAGTTCCTTTAACATATTTATCAACTGCTGTAGCTCTTCTACAAACATTCTTTACAGCAATTTAGAAGCAAATATGTGTAACAGTATCCCTCAGGGCCCATAGCTCAGGTATGTATGTCCTCGTCTTTATTGTCTCCGTGTACACTTGGCACTGTAGAGGAGATAAAGAGGAGTGTGTCTCTCGCCAGCCTGTCTAGATTGTCTAGATTCCAGAATTGTTTAGGTTAGACCTGTACCTTAAGAATGTGTCAAAGCTCCACTGCACTCATTGGAAAAGAAAGAGGGGGGGGACAACTGTTGATGAGATATCTTAACAAACCAGTCTGACAACAATGACTTTCTGCACAGCTGGAGGGAGGATGTGGATTTGTGGTGACTGTGATGGTGTGTGTTGAATGTTGCGTGTTATTTCTCTTTACCCACTTGATCTTGACTGGTCTTCTTTCTGTGTTTTTTGACACCAGGATTCTTTAGCCAATGGGTCTGCAAAGGCTCCCTTTCTAGGGTGAGTGATCTAACACAACTAACAGAAACTCACAGATTTTCACACGTGTGTTTGTAATTAAACTTTACCAGATGATGATGATCAATTTCAAGATGTTATGCCCACATTGTTCCCATTTTCTTCCTGCAGAGGAGGGAATCCGTTTGCAACAGTCAAGCTGAGACCAACGGTCACGAATGACAGATCAGCACCAATTCTCTAACAAAGGAGAAGGATTTGCACCGCCGCCATGCCTTTAGGGACTCATGGCAACATGGGACCCCCGCAACACACTGAGTATCCCCCCGACCTGACATCTCCACCAGCCTGCATGCTAGTCTCTCTCATTACCAGTCTGCTCTGTTAAGGGGATCCATTTCTGTTTCAGTGTGCTTGACTGTGCCAGTGTGTATTTTACATTAGCCACAACAGGGATGCAATGCATAATCAGCACATAGAGAAGCAGGATTTCTGAAAGGTTTTGTAGTACAAAGAAAACATTTTGTAATGAAGTAATTATTCACCCCTAAATGACAATTTAAACTTAGTCTAATTACCAACTCACTGTTAGTTGTAATCAAATTGACTAAGAAATTATGTTTCCTGTTGCTGCGTCACAATAAAAGCCACCCTGTGTTACAGTTGAAATGTAAAGTAGTGGCAGTTTGCACTTATTTTAACCTAAAAAGCTCTGATATCAATGAGATACAACTGCACCGGGTACATGCATGCATTGTTTCCTGTAAAGGACATATTGAAAACCAGAAAATACTTTTTGTCTCAGCCTTGTCCTAAAGTTCTGGAAGGAAGTTGAAATTGAAATTGAAAATGCAAGTTTAAAAAACAGAACCAGTTTAGTTTCTTCAACTTTCCAGTTTCTCCAAACCTCTCAGAAATTTACGGGACATTTTATGCTTTTATCTGAAGATGTTCAGTATTTTAAAAGGAGGCTGGGATAAAGCTGTTGGGGTGTACAAATACCAATGCAGTTTCTACTGACATGCTAACAAGGAGATACAACCTGATTATTCATTTTGGGGTTAAATGTCCATTTAAGATGCAAAAGAGAGGGGTCTTTTAAGGCTTTTTTGTTCTGCAGTCGGTGCCGTGTAGTAAGACAGAAGGAACAGATCCAGATGTAATTGATATTGAAAATGACAAAGAAGACCAGCACTGAGGCTGTCTACCTGACTTGCAAAAAAAAAGAAGAAGTTGTTTCTTGTTTTTATTATAATTATTCATTTTGTCTTTCTTTTATCAAGAGGAATTATGATGTACAAAGGTTGTGAGAATGAAGGGAGAGTGATGTGTTGGGGAAAAGTTTGTCATTTGAGTGAAGGCAAAACAGTATGTCACTGTTTATAATAGGAAGGCTATTTAAATATACTTAAGTTTGTATGTGATATTTATTATACATATGTATACATATATTTTACAACCATTATTTATATTATAGGTATATAGTTATACATATACACATATATATGTATATATATGTATACATATATATATATATATATATATATATATACATATATAAAGAAAAAGAATATGAAGGTGCCCGTTTGAATATGATAGCCACTGTACTTATGATCCCAAGCTGATTTTGATTTGACTGCTGGTATGTGTTTTAAATGGGCGGATTTACCTTTTGCTGAAGGGAATATTTTCACTCCTTAAGGTTTCACTGTTAACTGCAGATTTTGTGTACAACGCACAGTTCTTACAAATTGTACTTTACTGGTAGACACATTATAGTGGGTCATTGTTTGAAGTAAGTATTAACTGTCTTGTGAGATAAATGACTTTTTTGCCATGTATTTGCTTTAGAGAATGTTAATCTATGATGAGGAACTGACTGCTGAAAAAGTTTATTGCTCATCATAGACCCACTTATGTGTGCATAAGTGAATCCATCATAGTTATTGACTCATGCTTTCTTCAGAGTGCCTTGCGACTGTGTTGAACAATGTGGTCTTTTTTTCTCAATAAAACAAGGTCAAGTAAAAATATGCATAATTAATGTTCAATTGTTTTTTTTCTCTGTTGAGATATATGACACCTTCTCACACGTGTATATTTCATGATTTCGAGTCAAGCAATCTAATTGGTTCATAGCCATGCTATAATAACCACGTCTACCACAACTATGACGTCTGATTCCTTTGCACAATAAGTATAATTCACTCTAAATGTGAAAACAAAACGATGGAAGACTAACAAAATGATAACTGGTGCCCCTTAACTTTGATATAATCACAACATACAATGGCCTGTCGTTAGATATTGCTTAAAAAGATTTGCATAAAAAGGATGACCTGTTTTTACTTATTCTGTGATTTTAGAAGCATAGTCAAATATTATGAAAATAAGCGCCATAAAGACATTTAATAAACAGTAAAAAGACTATAAGAGAAACAGATCTAATCAACTGAGAAAAAGAGCAGTTTGTTTTAGACATGTGTGCTGTAAGATCACACTGATTAAACTTTCACGTTCAGATGATAAAAATATGGAAAAAAAGGAGGCTAAAAAAATGTAAGTGATAGTGAAAGCGTTATATAAGGAAGGGATATCTACATCAGGGTCAAGGGTAATCCGCAAGACAAGTTCACAAGTTCATTTTTAGTCAGACTGCAAAATCTGAGCTTTTTATTTCCCAGCTACAATCTGCATCCAACAGTGCAACATGTTAACACACATTGTAATTTAGCACTATGAAAACTCTGCTTTACCCCAGGCATCAGTCTTGACACCAATATATGTCTTTCTACAAAAACCCTAAAACAAAGTTTAACCTAAACCACATACAGTTGGGATGCTAGCTGATCATTTTTTAAATTCTACTTGAAGAAAATGACCCAAGTTGTACCTGCAAATACTTTAAAGCACATTCAGGAGCCTGCCTCTTAGTTTTCTTGCAAGGGTAAGTTACAACTTTATAAATATTATAATTAGTGGCCTTGTGTAAATTCTAGCAAAGAGCACAGCTCCAATCTCAGCAGGCCTAATCAACCACTTTTTGTACAGGGCTTTTAAATTAATTTGTCATATTTTATCAGCTAAATAGAAGTAACTATAGTTGTCAGACAAATGTAGTAGAGTAAAAAACACAAAGTACTGTAAATTGAAAACATAACTTTATAATATAGGCCCTACCTTAAAATTGTAGGCCTTATTAACAGTACAGTCTTTGAGCGAATGTTCCTTTCCATAGCTTAACATGAGTCTATTCGGTTTATAAGCCAGCAGCGCCACCTGCTGAATATTCAAGCTACAAACACCTGCTGCCGCTGAAACAGCCAATAGGAATAAAGAAACAGCAACACTTCCTGTTTCACGAGGAGAGATATTATTGTGTGAATAGCAAAAGATACCCCATTATGATTTAGACAGCTTTTCATTCATTTCTGCTCGCGGAATGAACAGCGAGGACAGCTCACCTGCGCCGTTTGACGGTTTATGAGAGGAAGCTCAAGGTGGGTGTGTTTGAACTCTTGTTAATTTGCTATTTCTAGAGGGCTAACGTTAAGCCTGTAAGCCTGGAACCAAAAACAAGATGAGTGTTGTCGTTAAAAACTAAACCTGTTTTTTACAGTACAAGGAGCGTGCGTTTGTTTGGAAAATGACAGCTTTGCTACATGACATGCTAGAAGGCTAATTCGTAGCTCGTGTCGTTGCCACGCAGAGTTTTAATGCAGCTATGTTTTACATTAACGTTGACAAACGTCGCGCATATTACCTAAAAAATGTGTTCATGTCAATGTCGTGTCCTTACTTGTTTCTGTTTGTGTAGTAATTATCATTATGAGCTGAATATACAGGATACTGAATGTAGGTGACAGATGTAGCGCATATAGGCTACGCCTTTCAGCAGCAGCATCACTGCAATGTTGTGAAATTAAAACCACTTACAGCAAGCTTTTAGCCACTCCCGCATTGTTTAAACTGTATTGAATGTCATTTCACATTTGCCATGCAGGCCTGAATGTTGTGATGGTTTTGTCCAGGATGTAGAATTGGGTTGGTGAAATGGTGTAAACAAACCAAAAAGACACAGTGAGCAAGGGATGAGTACGTGCCACCTCAACACAACGGGTACTGATTTGAAAGTGTAATGAATGACTAGTTACCCTTTTTCAGGAGGGTAGTTACCCTTTTTCAGAAGGGTAGTTACCCTTTTTCAGAACCCTTTTGAAAGAGAGTAACTATACTTCTGAAAAAGGGTAACTAATTATTTGTTACCCTCTCAAAAAACAGCAACTACCCTTTTTTGTTTATCTTATTGTAAATATATGTATGTATAGTGGCATACTGGCACTGGGGAAAAAGTGACATACTGACACTGGGGGAAATAAACATGTAACTTTAAAGCTACATTATCTACATTCACCCAGGTTCCCAGTGCACCACCATGCCTGTCTCCCTGCTGTGGGCGGTGGATGTGTACGGGCGGGTCTACAGCCTGTCCACGGCGGGTCAGCTGTGGGAGCAGTGCCATGATGCCCAGATGGAGTTTAAGCGGGTGACGGCAGCCCAGCAGTGCTGCTGGGGCATCGCTTGTGACAACAACATTTACCTGAATGTCCACGCTTCTGACCTGCCAGTCCGCTACCAGGAGGAGACCTACGAGAATCAAGTATGTTTCTAATGGGGGGAAAAAAGAAGATACGGAATAAATCAACGTTAGAAATACACAAAGAAAAGAAAATACCCTTTAAATTTTCTTGTGGCTATCCTTTAATGTCTGCACAAAATATCTAGAGTGAAATTGAAAATGTGGAGTTCCCCTTGGACGTGTGTCATGTGTGAATAAGTGACTGAAAAAGTAAGTGTAACGTTGTACAGCTGTGTCCCACTTCCTCTGTTGCTAGCTCCAACACACTGTCAACTGCTGTGTGCCCTCACAAGCACATTAGAAGCGTGTTGAGCGTGTTTTTAAAAGAGAATTCCGGTTGATTCTAACACATAGATCTGTTGTTTTTTAATTTGGAGTGCTGTCAGTAGCAGAAAAACGAAAACAATCGGTGCTGCTTACACTGTGTTCTCCTCCTGCTAGCATTAGCACCCAACCGGGTTATACAACACAGGTTTTAAATATGTATTTAACCTCTTAATATGTTCAAAGTGTCATTAAAAGTGCCTACCCATGTGAAGTGACTCTTTCCAAGTGAACACAGTGAATCTGACTGCAGTAGATGTGATAGAAATACATAGAAGATGTGCTAATTCAGCTCTGTTTAGTTCCCATGTTGAGAAACAGTTAGAGAGCTTAGGGAGCGTCTACAAACTACAACACAGAAAAGAGATAAAACAAAAATATGTAGGCTATCAATTTATTGACGAATAAATAAGGTAATGTCTCCAAACTTACCTCAATTATAACTTGTCTCCTGCTACTGCTACTACAGCACTTTTGAAAAATAAGCATATGCTTGTTTCTGAAAATATTTTTCTATCTCTTTTCGGTGTTGTAGTTCATAGACGGCCCAAAGCACTCCTTGCGGTATCAACACAGGAACGAAACAGAGCTGAATTAGCTCAACTTTCATGCATTTCTTTCACATCTACAGCAGTGAGATTCACTGTGTTCACTCAGATGGAGTCACTGCACATGGGTAGGCACTTTTAATGACATTTTGAACATGATAAGAGGCCAAAAACACATTTAAAACCTGCCCTGTTTAAGCCTGTTGGGTGCTAACTATAGCAGGAGGTTGACACAGTGTAGGCAGCACCGACTGTTTTAAGCAATCCAACTTTACAAAGAACAGAGCTACGTGTTGGAATCAACCAGAATTCTAATTTAAGCAAAATACCACATAAAGTGAAATACTGTATGTGGAAATAAAATGGTAGAAAAAGTACCTGCTTCCTCTTCAATTTTGCAAATGTCCTGGACCATCAGGTTTTTTCTCACACAGCTGTTAGTTAATATGTCATTAGGCTACTGTGCAGTGGTTGATCTTGTGACTTCCTCTCCAGGGTACATCTCATTAAAAATGTTCTTTGGCAGTACAATTCTCAAAGGGGATACATGTGGATTGGATTATGGGGAAAACCAGGGGAAAACAGTTACTTTCATCCTTTATGTGCTCTAATTTGCAACCTCTTTCTTTCCGTCAGCGATGGAATCCTGTGGATGGTTTCTCAGACCGTTTGTTGCCAAGCGACCGCTGGCAGTGGAGTGATGTCACGGGTCTGCAAAACCAACCACTGGACAACTTCCGTATTCCCTCTGACAGCTGGGAGTGGGAGGGTGACTGGTACGCAGATGAAAACTTTGAGGGTGAGCCCACAGAGAAAGGGGTGAGTGGCCAATTATTATTCAGGTTGCCGATGTTCTGCAATAGCAGAAATCAGTACAATGACTGTTATCCCCCATACTTATTATTCTTCATCTTTTACCAAATTTTTGTACCGCTACTAGTCACGAAGCGTTGCCAACACATGCACAGGAATACATCAAAACATGTGTAATGATCGGAATGGTGTGGTATGACTTTTCTAAGAGAGATGCCACACGTTTTTCAGGAAATCAGCAAAAAACAGCGCAAAATTTCCCCCTCGACTTTAACAGGAAATCTTTGGGAAATCACTTAACATAGCTCAAAACAAAACCTCATAGGGGCCTTACCAATTTGCCATACTGTAATGTAGAAGAATAATTAAAATCTTAAACCAAAGACAAGACTTTAGCCTTTAATGTGCTTAGTGGGCATGTTGATGTCAAGCACGGTTTCTACCAAATCACAGTTTATGTATTATCCAATTGTCAGACCGATTCATTCCGATGTGTGTGTATAGGGATGGAATTTTGAGAGCCCGAGGGTGAAGCTGCAGTACAATCCTTCAAATGATTCCATACAAAAAATGGCAAAAGATATTTGGAAGGACGCAGACGGTTCCCTGTTTGTTACCTGCTCTGTGTTGCATATTTATGGCACCACAAACATAAAATCCACATTTGTGCGTTCGCCAGACTTTTATCTCTATTTTGATGATACCATTTTTGGTTTTTGAATCAAAGAACGAAGGTCAGAGGTATAATCATCATTATTAAATGGACATTTTTGACTTGTCAAACATACAGTCTTCTCCTCCCTCCTCCACTCCTTCACTGCGCAAATCAAAGCAACACCTAATACCACAAGAGGAAGAAAAGAAAAGGAGAGGACAACAAGAGGAGAGGAAGAAAGGAGAAGAGGTGTTATTTTTCAGCTAACATGATTGTATGATGGACTAACTGACCAACTGACTGACTCCAAACTGACTTCAGGCCCCAACACCATCCGTTTTTATCACAGAGAAGAGGTTGTGGCGCACCTTTTGATAGTCTTGCTTCTGGCAAAAAAACTTTTAAAGATTATTTATGGGGGTTTTCCACCTTTTAATTATTGACAGGACAGTTAGGTGAGAAAGGGGAAGACATGCAGCAAATCACCACACGTTGGATTCAAACCCTGGACTTCAGCATCGAGGCATAAGCCTCAAAGTCCACATGCGCCTGCTCTACCACTGAGCCAACCTGGCCACCTATTGATTAATCTTTAATACCTTGAGGGGTATGACACCCTGCTGAACATCCTGTGCAATTATGTTGTATTGTGTAAGAAATGTGAAGACAAAAAGCTGTCCAAAAATTGCCTCTTTTTCTTTTCCTTCTGGTATTTCTTGTATGATTTATTACAGGAGGCAGTGTTGAAGTTGGTGGACCCTGCTTTACTTGGAAGCTCACTGGGACTCATGTGAAAGTCCATTTGCTTACAGAAGCACATTTTTAGAAAGGGCACAGCATTCCCTATATTTTGATGTAAAATAAATGCATGGGAGTTAAAACTGGATTGTGTAGCGAGGTAAAAATAAATTTGCATATGCTGCTTCTCACTCAGTCAATTGGATCCCCCACTCTGTGTGTGCATTTTATCCAAAACATGAAATATTTGGAACAATTACTGTCAAAATGTATTTTGACTGTAATTTTCTAGTTATTATTTTCTTGCATGCATTGCCTTACTGTAGCATCAGTTTCTGCCTTGGTAATTCCTGCCTTGTTTTAGTGATTGAGATGTTTGTTTCTGCAGGGATGGACCTACGCTATTGACTTTCCTGCCACCTACACCAAAGACAAGAAGTGGAACTCCTGTGTCCGGCGCAGGCGATGGCTCCGTTACAGGAGGTACAAAGCCATGGACACCTGGGCTAAGGTGTGTGTGGGTGTGGGTGTGTGCGTGTGCGTGTGTGTGGTTGTGTGTGTGTGTGTGTGTTTTCACTTGTGTTCGTCTCCCTGTGTGTGCTGACAGATCCCCCCACAGCAGACAAGTCTACCAGATCCTTTCAGCGACATCAGTTGCGGAGGTTGGGAGATCAACGAGGAGCCCAGGGGCCGGCTGTCAATGTGGGCTGTGTCCCTGCAGGGCAAGGTACAGATCACAAACACACACACACCTGCAACACCCACCTTAGCCTGTGGTATACAGTACATGCCAATGTACTTTGATTAGTTTTTAATTTTCACAAATTAAGTCTGTGACAATATTAATTAATAAAAAAATCAATTACTGTCCTCTCTTGTCATGCATGCTGGGCCACATAGTCTGCTATTTAAAAAAATAAAATAAAATCTTATTAGTTTATTTTTCAGGGACCATGCACAGTTCAAGCCCTGTACCAGAGTTAGCTATACAGCTAATTTATATCTGTGGTCCCTGGGTAAGGGAGTTAAAAGGACAATATAGACAATACTATTAAAATAGATAGAAACTTAACATATAACAAGCATCACATGATTCGCCTTCAGTCCAGTCTTTATGGACATAATAAAACTGCTGAGACTTGCATAATCTCTAACGTGAAGTGGAATTAACTTCTTCTTTTCTCCTGATTGACCAAATGTAGTCTTCCTAAATTGATAAAAATCCTAAGAAACAGTCACCTCTCACAGTCGCCCTGGAGAGTCTTACATTTTCTCTGAAAAATGACTTAAATTGGTTGCGTGGTGGTGGTGCAAGAGCAGGGGTCAATTTATACATCCGGCAAATGTCTGTTTTTATGAAGGTGTGGTGATGGGAATTTCTTGTTTGTTTTCTTGTCGAGAACTTTCACAGCTTGTTTTTTAAAGGGTACATAAGGGTGTTAAAGTTTAGTTTTGCCACTATGAAAGAGCAATAACCATCAGTCAATTATGTATTTCCGTAATACAGCGTAGTTTACAGAGCCCAACTAACTATTGGAACATATCTTGCAGTATGTACTGCTGAACCTTTGCTGTAGCTCATAAAGGCTGTGATGATTGTGAAAATAGAATTTGTATTAACTGCATCAATTGTAATTTGTCTAATCTAATGGATTTTCAGGCTTTGTTATAGTGTTTGTGTCTGTTTTATTATTTTTTGATCTTGTTCACTCCCATAGCAAGATCCCACACTTAGCCCTGTCCAAATAAACAATTGTATTTGCATTGCTTGATTCAGATAGTTCTCTCCTCACTTAATGTCCTGCTATCACGCTTGATGATCTCTCCCCTTCTTTTCTCTCCAGGTGTGGTTCAGAGAGGGAATCTATCACCACAATCCTGAGGGCTCTTTTTGGGAGGACATCCCTGTCCCTGGGGAGGTGGTCCAGATCAGTTGCGGGCCGGGGGATCTGGTCTGGGCGGTGCTGTGGGAGGGGCAGCTCATTGTCAGGGAGGGCATCAGTAGGGACTGCCCAAAAGGTGCTGGTTGAACGAGGATGTGGTTTTCTTGTTATCATTTTTATAATATGAATATAAAAATAAAATTATGTATATTTTTGCATGTCAGGTACCTCTTGGGGGGTGGTGGACTCGCCCAGTCCAGATGTGGGAGCCACACATGTAGCAGTGGGAAACAATGTTGTTTGGGCTTTGACCAAGGACAACAAAGTAAGAAAATTCAGCAATAAACGTTTTGAAAGATGCACAACATGAATGGTTGATGATTACTTCTGCAAAAAAAATACCAGCTACTTTTGAATAAGAATGGTTATAAGTAATTTTGTTTGTTAGTGTTACCATTATCCAACATCTTACTTCATTGTTTATTACATATTATATTCTTACATTTTAACTACCTATTTTATTTAGCTATATTATATACCACTTTTGGCATTAACAAGACATGTTTACGCAGATGTGTGTTATGCTAACAAGGACTTTTCTCTCCACTCTGCTGCTTTCCCAGGTGTGGTTTAGACGTGGCGTGAACTCCCACAACCCCTGTGGCTCCGGCTGGATCAGCATGGTGGGAGAAATGATCATGATCAACGTCGGACTCAACGACCAGGTAAATTCCAGCCACAGAACATCACACCCTGCGTAAAACTGATAGGAAGTAACATGTCAACTACCTTTCTCTCAGCTGGTTACCTTAGCATTGCCCCTTGGTGTTTAGTGTCAAGCAATCGGATGTGGACAGATTTAAGTCAACCAATTAATTGTCTTTGTGTAGGTGTTTGCTATCGGCTCCGAGGATCGGGCGCTGTACTTCAGACAAGGTGTGACCTCTAGTGAATTGAGTGGGAAAACCTGGAGGGCCATTACCGCCCCCCGAGACGGAGACCGATCCCACTCCAGTGCCAGTGCAGGCAGCCTGCAAAGGTGGGGAGGCCTCAGTGGACACACACAAACACACACACACACACACACACACACACACACACACACACACAAACACACACACAGATAGATTTCAGTCAACATTTTAGTGGACTGCTGACATTTTTAGAGCCACACACAGATCACACTCTTATAAGAGTCAAGGTTTAATAAGACACCAAACATATATAATTACATGATTATAATTATTTGCAATTTTTTTTATGACAGGACTGTTTTGCAAATGTGCTTAAATTGATATAATCAGGGATCAGTAACCACTGGTTGACGCAGTAAGCAGTTAATGTAGAATACAGACACATTTCCAGTGTGGGCCATCATTTATTTAAAATGTTTGCTGGGAGAACAAAAATGAATTTGGTCTTTCAGTTCCTCATTCTCTCGTTCCATGTCACAGTGCTGGATGTTACTTCTGTGGTGAGGTGCGTGCTCAGTCAGTAGTGAGTGATGTGGAATCCGACACAGAAAAAGGATCTACAGATGGAGCCAGTCACCTCGTGGCCTCCGGCTCACCAGAGTCCTTTGTTGATGCCCCCACAGACCACTCTGACCAACCTGTTGAAACCCCCAAACCCTGCATCCCCAAAGTCACTAGCGACAGCTTCATCTCCGAACTCGTCTCTGACCGAGAACCAGTAAAGACCTCAAGAGAGGGCGTTCCTGCCGGTCCAGCTGTTCTGGAGGATGAATCTTTCCCTGAAGAAGAAGAGATCAAAGCCCCCTGTGTGGGTGTAGCTATTTCCCCTAGCCAGTCTGGAGGTTCTCTTGACCCCCAGTGGAGTAATGTGGATCTAGAGGAGGCGCAGGGCCATCTGGTCCAGACAGGAGCAGTGGTGGACTCAGCTGACACCTGCAGCTTGTCATCAGTGGCCACATACACTCTGGCCATGGAGGACCCGTATGGGGCAGATGAGCACCCTTTGTGGGCGTGGGTCAGTGGAGGCGGCTGCTCTGTGGACAGTCACTCCCAACTCAACTGGTTCAACTGCTCAATGAACACTTCATGTGAGTTAAATGAGAGAGCTATCTAGTATAAAAGATATAGTGAATATGGTTTCCTTTTCTTTATTTCAGTTATTAATTTTTCTTTTCTGTTCTTTCCAGCAATGGTCCAGTCCGTCCAGTCAATGAGTCTGTCTGTCACCCCAGCCCAGACGGCAGCCTGGCGAAGACAAATCTTTGAGCAACTCAGTGAGAGGACCAAAAGAGAGATAGATAATTTCAGACATTATGAACAGGCCATAGAAAAGGTATCTGCCGCAAAGTTGTGACCTGCGCAACAGCAGTAGCTTTTATCCTTGATCTTCAGGATATTTTTCTTCCATTTTCCCTCTTTTATTTATCACTAATTAATTCTGTCCTCTGCCTGGCCGCTTACCCCCAATGCAGTCTGTGTGGGTGAAGAAGGGAACCATGCAGTGGTGGAGAGACTGGAAGCCACACAAGTGGATAGATGTTCATTTTGCCCTGGAGCAGTTCTCAGGATCAGAAGGCAACAAGGACGGCATCCTCTTCATCTATTACAACTTTTATGAGGAGAAGAAGGTGAAAAAGAAGTGTCTGTGTGTTTTCAGGTTGATGCTGTGGGGATTCGACTTGTGTCAATGCAACATGTGAAAGTTTTATAAGCCTTCTTGAGGACAATAGTTTTGATAGTGTCAACGTCAGATTGTCACAATGTCTGTATATGTTAACACAATGGAATGAGTCATTCAAGTGAATCAACACTGCTGTTGTTACTTGCATTCATACTTCTTCACTCTCCTTCTTCTTTCAACCTCAATTTACTCACTTTCTATCTACTTTTTTCTCTTCTTTCTTCTCTGCTGTCCCTCTCCAGTACCTGCATGCCTTCATCAATGAGGTCACAATCCTGGTTCCTGTGCTAAATGACTCCAAACACACTTTTGCCATCTACACTCCGGAGCGGACCAAACAGAGGTGGCCAATCAGATTGGCAGCAGCCACAGAGCAAGAGATGCATGATTGGGTATGTATGGATACCGCACAACCTTTTTTTACTCCCTGAAAACCAAAATGGTGCATACCAATCTTGTAAGTGATCTGGATGCCCAAATGATGTGCGCACACTTGCTTTCTTTCTGTTTTTCCTAACCACTCATCATTTATCTCTACTTTCCTTTCCAACCCCATCTGTCTGCATTCACCTCCCTACCTGTCTCAAGCTGGCGTTGTTGAGTGACTCGTGCTGCGACTCACGGTTGATCCAGGGTCCTCCCTCCAAACAGGCCATCTGGTCCCTCACTTGTAAAGGTGACATCTTTGTCAGTGAACCCTGTCCTAGTCTGGAGGCCATGCCTTACCCCACACCCTGCGACCAGATGTAAGAATAAGAGTAAAAACA
>NC_048427.1:13278478-13337974 GCF_013103735.1 Etheostoma cragini | reverse complement strand
CACACACACACACACACACACACACACATTCTTCTTTTCTAATTATGTTCCACATTGTCTTTTAGTTACTCAGCCTTTATGAAGCATTTTTGTCCTTTTGTGCAGGTTCTGGCGGCAGGTTGGAGGTCACCTACGTGTGGTGGAGTGCAACAGTGTTGGTATAGTGTGGGGGATTGGCTACGACCACACTGCCTGGGTCTACACCGGGGGCTATGGAGGTGGCATCTTCCAGGGACTGTCCAGCAGCACATATAACAAATACACACAGGTAGATGCCAAGAGTGTCTACATCTATGAGAACCAGAGGTGGAACCCTGTCAGCGGCTACACCAACAGGTAGAGTGCTCGCTCCTGGCAACACTGACATCCAAGTTAAGGAGGGCAAGTTTGCACTTTCACAGCTGGCCTTATTTCAGCTGGTGAAATAAATCTGCCAGTAGAAACTGTTGATGACATAATTGCACTGATTTCTTTGGTAGCGTAATAACGCAGAAATTCCCAGGCTAATGTGGTTGACTCTTTGAACATAGCCACCAGGGAGTCAGTGAAAAAAAATGTGAAGAACCGCTAAAACTGTATTACACATTTCTGTTTTTACGGTTTACTCTTAACATGTCATGGACATTTGTGACAAACACCATAATGTATATGACATCACTCATATAAGACTACCACTACTATTAGGTTCCAAATTTTAAGATAAGCAGAAGAATAATAAGTTTGTGTAAACCATACATATATGTCCGTGTTGATTTTTAAACGTTTGAGTTGAAGGATAAAGGTACTCATGACTCATTTAAAGTGTCTTTGATTTCATTTAGAGGGCTCCCTACAGATCGCTACATGTGGAGTGATGCATCAGGACTACATGAGTGCACAAAAACAAATGTGAAACCCCCCTCCCCTCACTGGACATGGGTAAATACACACACACACACACACAAACACACGTGTACACACACACACACACAGGCACACGCGCATTAGGAAATGTGGTGATCTGAAACGAGTCCTGTAGTGCACAGATTAACCGAAGTCCTTCCATTCTGAAACAAAACTATAAATATTTGGTTTTGATTCACAGACAAGGTGTGCAGCCAGAAATACAGATGTGTTCAGTGTTTCAATTCCCTTTTTTTATTTTTATTTTTTATTTTTTCAGGTGTCTGACTGGGCTATCGACTACAGTGTGTCGGGGGGGACAGACAGAGAAGGCTGGCAATATGCAGCTGATTTTCCAGCGTAGGTTTCATTTGCCATTCCTCAAACCCACCTGCTGTGTCAATTTATCAAGCTTTGCTGCCCTTATAGTTAGGACTCTAATTTATGAATCTATTTTTCAACAAATTCTGTCTTCCCCATCTTGCCGTGCAGGTCATATCATGGTTATAAAACGCTAAAGGACTTTGTGCGTCGCAGGCGATGGGCCAGGTACTATAAAAAGCAACACTGTCATATAAGTCTCTCCAATGTATTTGCTCAGCAGGTGCACAGTGGCCTGAGAGCGGCCAGTTGACTTGACATTAGCAGTTTCAATGTAGATTTAGTAGAGCAGAGAGAAAGTTCTGGCAGGAGCTGATCTTTGGTCAGTGTGGGAAATACATTTAATGATTAATCAGTAGGCAATACTTGAATAAATGAATCACAAAAAGGTTTTTACAATAGGTCTTAAAGCTAAATAGTAATAAATGACTATGACTGTTGTGACATACAGTATATTAGGGAGTTGGACACAATAAAATGAGCATCTTTACAATTCATCTTTTTAAGCCTACTGTGAGCAAAAGGAAAGAAACTCAACTCGAAGATTTGGAGTGTTAAAAGACCGATGGCACCAGAACATATGGGATTTGATATGACATTAAAAGATTTTTTTGAAAGTTGTTTATGTAATTAAAGATGCATTTTAAGAGATTTTATCAAGGTTAGGGTTAAATTGCAGTTATGGGCACCTGTGAGCAATGTGTTTTCGTCCTGCACAGAAAGTGTAAATTGACCACCACAGGACCATGGCAAGAGATTCCGCCTATATCGCTGAGTGATGTGACCATTCTGCCATGTGCAGCTCAGAGCAGCGTGGACCTGGTTCCTCTGTGGGCGATCAGCAACAAGGGAGATGTACTCTGCCGACTGGGAGTTACCACACTGACACCTGCTGTGAGTCACAGTTATATAAATATAGACACCCTAATTAGCCATTTTCCTGTTCTCATTGCAACTGTGCTGAACATTACCACAATGTCCTGCTTTTAACAAATGGAGCCCTAATGGATGCTTTTTTGACTCAGTTGTCATACACGGCTTTGTTACTAGAGTACAGCAGTACATCTGTTATATCTAACTCTAGTTGATAAGTGGCTAAAAATGGATAATGCAAAGATACCTCCAGTGTAGCTGCAACAAAAGACCATTACTTGAGAGGTAATTGTTCTAACATCCTCTTGTTGCTCTTTCAGGGATCCTCGTGGCTCCATGTGGGGACTGACCAGCCTTTCAAGTCCATCTCCATCGGAGCAGCCAGCCAGGTTTGGGCTATCGCCAAGGACGGTTCTGCCTTTTACAGGGGATCGGTTTCTCCACAGAGCCCAGCAGGTCAGTGGGAGAATCTCTGATACTCTGCGTAGAAGACCAGAGAATGTCATTCATTGCCACTGTCTGATTTCAATCTAAAACAGGGGTCTTCAATGTTTTTTAGGCCATGGACCCCTTAGCTGAAAGAGAGACTGAGCAGGCAACCACTACTACTTTAGAATATAATAGCACATTAAACTAGGCCCACAATAGCATGTAGGGTGGCCTATAGCCTTTACAAATAGCTTTGTATGGTGCATACAATACTAAGCTATTAAACATAAGAAGTGTTGACATATTTAGTCATTATGTTCTAATGTTCAACATACATGTGGCACAGTGAATCTTTAAGATTAACTGTATCTGTGGATGGCTACGTTAGAGGCTACCTACAGGCCGCCGTTCATCAAATGTTGTGTAAATAATTAAAAATGTTCTTACTTATAGACCAAATTATCTTGCTAAATAATTCGTTGATTTCATGTACATTTTTATTTCAAAAATTTTAATTTTGGAAAAAAAGAAAATTTCAGAAAATTTTGATAATTTCTTAGCCCCCCCCCCACTTACTCTGAGAATCCCTTAGAGGTTTCAGACCACTTGTTGAAGATCTCTGATCTAAAACATTAAATTCACCAAAAAATAGTCAGAGTTAACGTGCTCTAAGTGATGTCTGGTGACATTACTTCTTGTTGACGTTCAAACAAGACGAGTTTGCCCCTCCCTCCTCCTCATCCTGTCCCCTCCCTTCTGTGCTTCTGCACACTAAACCCCCCCCCCCCCCCCCCCCCCCCCCCTCCAATCCCTAAATCCTTCTTGTCTGTTATTGGCTGGAACACTGTTTGTGCATGCTTCGTGGTGCAGGGTGTTTTTGTTGCCGTTTGTAGACCCTGGGCGGGCTACAGAGAGCGCATTTTTTTTACAGTGTGTTCTGGAGACAGCCAGCTCGAGGGTAGTGAGGAGATGTTTGCTGCATGTGACAACAAATGTTGTAGCCTAAAACACGTGTGACATCGCTTAGAGCACCTTTAAGGAAAGAAAACTTGTCAACTTCTAATGCTGCAAATAAAGATGATTGTCACTCATCCAGTATTCTGTGTCGTGTCTCCCTCTGCAGGAGACTGTTGGTACCACATCCCTTCCCCGGCCAAACAGAAGTTGAAGCAGGTGTCAGTCGGGAGGACATCAGTCTACACTGTAGATGAAAATGGTAACCCGATTGCACTTGTGTTTAGAGCTTACTTTTTATGCAAACATTGATTTTAACAAATAGATGGTCTGATATTTCTGTTTGGGAATTCCTGTCCAGGTAACCTTTGGTACCGGCAGGGTGTGACCCCCAGCTACCCTCAGGGCTCCTCCTGGGAACACATCTCTAATAATGTACGCAAGGTCTCTGTAGGGCCACTGGACCAGGTCAGTGTTATGAGCACTGTATTACACTAACTTACTTTATTTGGAAACCGCATCATTCCACCATAAGAAATTCCACTTGAGGTAATAAACAACCAATAAACAGCATTTTGTTTGTTTATGGGTGATGTTTGTCATTTTCTTGTTGCTGGGTAGGTGTGGATCATAGCGGACAAGGTGCAGGGCAGCCAGAGTCTGAGCTGTGGAACAGTGTGCCATCGACTCGGAGTCCAACCTATGGAGCCTAAAGGACAGTCGTGGGACTACGGCATTGGGGTAATGCACCAAAAAAATAAAACTGTATGACAGTGTTGTCAGGTTATTAAGTACTAGTAGTATTGTTAGTTATAAAATGTTTTTGTGTCAGATTGCAGGCTGAGATGTTTGGACAGGGGATTGTGCTGCAGGAGGCTGCTAATCCATCGCCAAAGTAAATTTAACTCGCCACAAGTTCCTGGAACTGATTTCTCTCTCTCTTCCTGTCTTTTAGGGTGGATGGGACCACATCACAGTGAGAGGCAACTCAATGGAGCCACCCCGCATCCGTCTTCCCTCTCTGACCGCCCCAGCCCCTCAGAGCCCCCTCCCTGTCAGGAACATGAAGGTCAACGGTGATGCTGTGGGATGCTAGACACACACACATAAACACACATTCTGTACATAGCTATCTTAAACCATATTACCTTTGTAGTAAGATGTAGTTTGTAGTATAAAGTTTTTGTTTGAAAGTACTTCTATTTTTAACACTGGAGTAGCAGCAATGCTGATTCAAGTCCAAACTCTGGAAGACGGCCTTTAGTCTTCACCTCATTGCAGTCAGTGGAACAGAAAGTCAGGACTTCCTGCTGAGCTAAATCCGTCTCCTTCTCTCTGAAGATTTTTAATCTTTTGACCCAAATGTTGTTCATTTTTACTAAACTGTGAGGGCATTTCTGTCTAATTTTGCTGTTTGTCTTTGGTCACTAACATTGAACTTGTTGAACTTAATGGTCTTAATGCATTTTCCTTATTTATTTATTAGGCTGTGGTGTTTCCGTTGGTTTCTGTAGTTTCTGTGAAGAGTACCTCAAGTAAGGTTCAGTGAGCTTTATTTTTTTAAAGGGAAAGAATTTGTCTACTTAAATTACAGTTGCTAAGCTACAGTCAGCTCCAGGGCTGCTATTTCTTGCACAAAATAAACAATGATGTTTGACATTAGCCTACATGCAACATGTTAACCCATGTTCCAACAGAGCAGAGCCATGCCTAGAGTTCCACTGGAGCAGGCAGGACGATGTTTGATCCCGGCTCCACATCCACATTCATGTTTCTGCAAATCTTACACATCTATAAAATGTTTTCCACAGACTGCAGAAATAAACACGGATGCAGCAGTAGTGTTTAGGTTTCTGAGAGGAATTTTTGAAGGCTAAATTTGGGTGTATTGCATGCAACAATCCTGTCAATTTGGAGACAGAAAATCCAATTTAGTGTAATGAAGTGAAAATCAGGGCATACACACCGAAACATACTGTAAGCTTTAGTCTGTTTTATTGGTACAACTGAGTCTGTAACTTCTTGTAAGGAATTTAAAGGTTTTCCCATTGACTTCAATGCACCTGCAGTGTTTATTTGGAGCCAGCATGTAGCAGCTGGAACAAGACCTGCACTGGCTTTGTTTACCTGTGCTAGTGGCTGCTGGCCTTGTAAAGACAGTTGGCCGATGTTTTATCAAGATGTTAATTTTTTTCTAAAAAAAAAATAAGTCATGGAGTGCAATGGTTAGCGTTGTAAATAAGGGGGAAAGTGTGGATTACTTTTAAAAGTCTTGTGTTTGAAATGCTGCAACAGAACCTTCCTCTTTCTCAGGAGCATTTGCATGCCATCAAGTTCCTGGTGGTAGTAGAATGACTGAGCAATTCAAAGAAAACCTAAAAAAACACTATTTTTGTTATACATTAGAAAACTATATTATTTAATAAGTATAGTGGTTGCTGCAATGGTAATATGTACATGTGGAGTATTGTTTGTACTTTTTTTTGAGCAATTATTTCAAAATACAGTTTTTTTCCACCTATTAAAATAAATTCTTTAACACACTGATGAATCCGTTCAGGGATTAATTTATGTTAACGGCTGCCTAAATTCCCCTTTATGATAATGTACTGTCTAAAGATTATGCAGCCATTGGAAAAGTGATATAACTGTGAATAACTAACATCATACTGTGTTACTGTAGCATGCAACACATCAGTGCTGTTGACATTGTGGAGTACATTTCTCAAGTGTTGTGCATTGTCAAAGTAACAGTCTTTGTCAATAAATACATGTGTTTATTGATAAAAACTTCTCATAGTTTCTCCTGATCTTTTTCACTACCAAGTCCTGGCTGGAGACTTGTAAAAGTCAAATAACACACACTTTAAATATCATCTGTGGCTTCCAGCTAACGTGGGGGGGGGGGTGTGCACAACCTTCATGATAGATTTTTGTCATGAGCAAACACATTTTATCTTCCACGTTTTAATATTTATTTCTGCAGCTTGCTTTTCTTTTCATCCTGGATGTGACAGTTATGACTGGAGGCTACGCTCAACAGGTTTCTCAACACCAGAAAACACAAGAAGATCGGAAGATAACACAAAAGAGAACAAGGTCCAGACCCATGTGGCTAAAACCGTAGAAGATGAGAAATAAAGAGACAGAATGGTGAAAGATTAGCCCTTCCTTTCGGAGTACAATAAGAAATGGGTCTTGTCACTCGTCATAAGCATGATTCACCTGCGTTTCACTGTGCAGTCTGCTAGGGGGTTCCATATTTTGCAAAAAGTTCTAGACAACCCCACCTCTTGCTTTGGTCAAGCATGGGTTTATTGCCAGAGGTACCCAGTTCCTTCAGAAAACCTCTTTCTGAGCAGATCCCAGAGACGTGCGCCTGAAGGAACTGGATAAAGTTTGAGATTTGGCCCTAAAGGTAACCCCACATCTCTCTGCATTGGAGACTGGTTGGAGACCTCCTGGTGTTCAAACCACCTTTCCAGCCACTGTTAGCTGTGCTGGCTAAAGCTGTGCATGTGGGTGAGGTACTGGGTGAGATCGTCCCCCCCCTCTTCCTCCAGGTGCTGTTGGTAGCACTGGAGCAGCTTGGCAGTGCTGGCCTCTGAGGGGACCCCACCAGCAGGCAGGCAGGCCCCTGACATCTCCACGACAACCGTGGTTAAGGCTTTGATGTAATTCTTTGCCAGGGTCAGTGTCTCGATCTTGGATAACTTCTTGTCGGTCTTGACATGGGGGATGGCCTCGCGCAATGCTTGGAAGGCGTTGTTGAGTTTGTGCATGCGCTGGCGCTCCCTCTCGTTGCTCTCTAGTCGGCGGACGCTGCGTTCCTTGGTGCTGGATCCACGTTGCCTACGCCGCCGGCCTCCACCTCCTTTGCGCTTGCCGTCCCCGCCCCTCAGCGACCCCCTCCAGGAGCCACCGATCCGGACAGAGGCCTCTGAGCCTTCCTGCTCACTAGAACCTGGTTCTGTGTCTGGTTCTAGTTCCAGTTCTGGCTCAGGGTCAGCCCAGGTCCTCCTGGATGGTTTCACGGCCTTCCCTTTGGACTTCATCCTGCTGCCTCCCTCACCTTTCTCTCTCTGACAGTTGTAGATCTCACAGCTTCTACAGGCCTGGAAGGAAAGATGGGGATGGTAGAGAAAGGAAGAAGAACTTACAAAAGTGGCATTTAACATGGAGTCTTGAAAGTAGTTTTATAAAGTCTTCTCCCAGTCAGCAAGTAATCCCCAATCACTGAATGAGCCTCTCTCCAACTCAAACAGCCCTGCTTCCTGTTGTATTTAATCAGCCTCTTGCAGTGTGAAAACTCCATTTCTGTTAATCTATGCCTCTCTTATCCCCACGGCCCTGCGATAATGCCCATATCAAGGTTACACTCACAAAAAACACAGAGACCAGCCAATAACTCAGCTCATTCACCTTCACTGCTCTTTGACTTCATTTTAACCAACCAGTGGATGTTTAGCTTAAAATATTTGACTGATGAATGAACCTCCTGAAGTCAGTCAGTCATGATGTTGAAATCTACCGTAGCATTAGTTGTAAATTCAGTTCAATTCAATTTGAATAGATTCACTCCACTGGGTTCACAGGCAATGGAAATGTCTTCAAACCTTATCATTAAATATGCTAATGTTTTCAACTGCTGTAGATAAAGCTACTTTACATTGATGGGTTCACACAATAACAAGAAAAAAAAAATTCAGAGTTTTTTTCAATCAACATCCTTCTTTTTAAACTCGAGGTTTAATCACCAATACAACAGTGTTGTAACTTTTTTGAGATAAACAGGGAAAAGTCTGTTTCGTTCACTGAAGTACATGAAGGCTGAGTGGTGCACGCATGGCAGCCATTAAAGTGAATGAAACAGATGAAGAAAATAAAAAATAAAAAAGTCTTACCTTGGAATTTAAACCGACTTTAATCCTGCTTCGTGTTTAAAGCAAAATCATCCACCATGCAGCCGGTCATTCAAAGCATCATCATAGCAAGTAAAGAGCGGAGAGGACAGCAGACACGCGCGCGCGCAGATAACTGTCACAAGCGAGCTACCTGGAGCTGACTGATGTACACGTAGCGCTGTTCAGCCAATCAGAGAGCGAGCCCACTCCTGCAGCTCTGCCCTAACTGTGCACACAGCCTTCAGATGCTGCGCAATGTCCAATAAAAAAATAAAGGCACTTAACCAAGCATTTATTCACCATTTTATTTGATAATCTAGCACTTGATGGTGTAACAAATATTCAGATAATTTTACTGAGCCTAAGTAAAAGTAGCAATGTTTACAATGCAAATACATTACAAGTAAAAGTCCTGCATTAAAAGTAATAATATTAAGAATCTAGAATGGCTCCAATCTCCAATTATTCGCTCATCATCATTGATGCGTTAGGCAGTATACTGTTGGGTAGTATCAGGGCATCATATTTTAGAAACTGATCAAATGTTTTGTGTGCAAGGTAAAATCTACAAGTGCAGCTATTAAACAAATGTAGGGTTAGTGTTAAAAAATGAAATGTTTCTATAGTAGTTACTTTAGTTACTTTTGTGCTGATAATCAGCACGGAATAAAAAAATACAAAGATTTTATTCTTTTCAAATATTCTTTTTCATCATATCATCAACATGGTGTCGCATCACAGTGTTACAGTGTCCATTAAAAGACACGATTATTAACATTATTAACAGCCTATAGCAAGAAAATGAAGGAGTACAAGAAAATGAAAGAGTTCAAGAAAACACTACATTTTGGTTCCTCGTGCACTCCTTCAACTCCAGGCAGTTAACATAATTTCCATTGTGGCTTATCACCTTCCACGGCTTCATTTGAATACAGTCCTCCAGGCTACACTTGAATGTACAGAAGCAGGGCCCGGTCTTATTTTAACTTTGTCCCATTGTTTTACTTTTCAACCAGACAAACAGTTTTAAACTTTTTACACTGCACTGTTGTTTTCCCAGCGTTAATATAGACCATCAATCTACTGTGACCAAAACTAATGCACCAAACACACAAGGACAGAACACAAGTACAAGCCTTTTTGAATAATTAGCGCCCACACACCTCTTACCCACTTGTATGTGTGATCTGAAGTAATTCCTCCATGTCTGTTTGATCTGGGGGCCAAAACACAACTGTTGGCAGTTGGACTTATTTGTCTGTTCCTACTGTGAAAGATAGTGGAGTAGAGACAGTGTGGTGTCATGGCACTGAGACATGCTGACTGACCATTCAGTTAAATCATGTTTCACAGTGTTTATATGGTGCTAATCAGAAATACCCCACAGTCTCTAGGTCTTTTCCAGATGCATGGTGTATTCTTAAACTATCAAAAGCTACAAACAACTGAAAACATAAAAGAAGTACATTTTTTAAACTCTTAACTCCTAAGGACACTTCTAGTAGCTATAGACTTTTACCTCTGCTCTTTGTCTCTACCATTTATTGTTTTTATTTGTTAAAATTTTGACTGATCATAGATCAGTTCAATGGAGTTTTCTTTAGTTTAGTTGGTTTCAGTTTAAAGGAGTTTTCTTCTTTACTGTTTCAGAAATGCCTTTAAATATTCCAAACAAAGGTTTTACTCCAATGCTAATAGTGCTAATGCTAGTGTTCTTTCTATGCACATTTTCACCTTTGTAACAATTTCTAAATTGAATTTTTTTTTTTTTGTAATAAAACAATTAACTTTAGGAGCCACAGTGACACACTGAGGGAAAGGTTACGCGATTACGCAAGCAGCTAGCACCGTACAACAAGCAACGTAACTGCGTGGGAGCAGCAACTAATATATTTAATTAACTCATATTTTAGTGTCTACCAAAATAGAAAGTGTTGCTGAATAATTCAGATTCTTTCTATTTTTTAATGCTAGTTTACATTCACATGAGCTTAAAGGAAACAGTCATGATAATAAACTGTCTGGTAACCTGCAGTTGAAAACAGGATATTACCCAGGAGCAGTTCATGAATAATGTCAAAGAACAACATAATCATTTAGCTATTAGCAACACTAATGAATGTCACAAACATAACAACAATGACAGGCAGCCTACAGGTGTGACACTCCCAAACACTTTTAGCTTTTGGTGTCCTTGAACAGTGTGTGTGTAGGTGTGTGGGGGGGGGGGGGGGGGGGTGTGTTCTCTGTTTCTTCCTCAGGTACACTGTATCTAATCAACCAAACCTCGCTGATGCTGGCTCTGTGGAAACATTATCTATTACTTTTAGTTTGTTCAGTTTCGGGCTCCATTGGCCCTAAGGCTTACACTGTTTATTCAGTCACAGCCGCTGATAAACTCTAAACTGAACACACTTCAGTAATGAGGCAAGCAAACAGGGCCTCCACAAGCATGCTGTTTGAGCAAAACAAACTGTATAAACAACAAATACTCCTTGTATTTCAAGATTAACTTGGAACCTTTTGAATACAACAAATTAAAGATAACAGAATTTCAGACAAAGATGACAATTTCTTAAATTTAGTTTATTAGAATTGACAACATGTATGTTTCCATTTCACATCTCAGATCCAATGACATGAAAAGCAGCTTCCAAAGAGGTTTTCAGCTGGTTGTGTAACACATCATAGCCTGTGATCTTGTCATACAAAACAACTGTGAAAGCTGAATGCACTGTCACACAGTCCTGCGTGGCTGTGATGTCATGAACGGCAGGTGCTTTGAATCCATTTGGACCAGAGAGGGAAGGAAAAAAAAAAAGCCATTAAAATCCCTGACTCATCATAAAAGAGGAGGGAGGTGGGGAGATTAGTTAGATGTGAAGAGGATGAGATCTGGACGATTAGTCAGTTTTTCCATTAGGTCCAAGGCTGGCTGTCTGAAAGAAAAACAAGTGTGGATGTCACGTTGGGCCATAGTGACAGTGAGCTGGCCTTGGCGGATGACAGATGAGATGTGACAGAAATACTGCGTTTGACCATTACGGTCATAAAAACCAGCACCTACAACTCAATACGTGGAAATAACCCTTCATCTTTTTAAAACAAAAATTTAGACCGCTCAAAAATGCATAATTAAAGGCCCTTATCAAATCTTCACATTTCTGCGAAAATCAAAAAGGCAATTTTTCATCAACTCAGCACCTTCCTGGCACTAATGAACTGTTTTGATGTTTTCCAATCTGGATTTTGACCTCATCGCAGCACTGAGACTGCACTCATAAAATTACTGAATGGTATATTTTGAAATACAGACAATGGAAAAGTCACTGTTGTTCAGTTGGATCTCAGTGCTGCCTTTGACCACAAGATACTGTTAGACAGACTTGAAAACTGGGTCTCACTGGCACAGCCCTTAACTAGTTTGAATCCTATCTGCATGATAGACTATTTTGTGTCATTTGGTCCTTACAAATCTGAACAAACAGCAATGACATGTGGAGCTCCCCAAGGTTTCATTCTTGATCCACTGCTTTTCAACATCTATGTGCTCTCACCAGCTCACATCCTTGAGAACAACATGTCTTACCATATATTCATGCAGACGACACACAGATCTATATCACCATGAACCCAGAGGATTAGGAACCAGTTCAGTCACTGAATAAATGAATTGAACAAATCAGTGATTGGATGTCCCAGCAGTTTCTCTAGTTAAATAAGAACCAAACTTAGACAATTATTTTGGTGAACAATCAAATGTTAGGGCTCTTGAATCTTGAAGCCCTAATGTTTACGACCTCAAACCATGTCAGTAATCTTCTGTATAGTTGTGGACTCTGACTTAACCCAGAACCCACTGACAGAATTACAAAATCAGCCTGCTGCCATCGGACAACCATAGCAAGACTTAAAGGACACATGTCTCAACAGGATTTAGAGAAACTTGTTCATGCTTTTGTTAGACTTGATTACTGTAAATACATGTCACATGTATTTAAAAGTTTGGGACCAAAATACACGTGTGACATGCTGACATTTTCTGTCACAATCCATCCGGAGCTCTAAGATCAACTGTGAAAGGCCTACTCACCGTCCCAAGAGTAAGTACAAAACATGATAAAGCAGCTTTTAGCTTTCACGCACAACAGGTATGAAATAAACTTCCAGAACACTTACGATCTGCTCCAACACTGCTCTTTTAAATCAAGACTCAAAACATGCTTATGTAAAGCACTTTGAATTGCCTTTGGGTATGAACTGTGCTGTATAAATACATTGCCTTGCCTTTATCTCACAGCTCAAGGTCTGACTCAGTGACATGGGTGAGGAACAGGCAGGTTTGGGACAGAAAGAAACGCCGGGACAGAGCAGTGCTGGTCTGTGTCGCCAGGGAACGGGGGTATTGCTGAGAGTGTCTGACACACTGAAAATGGCAGTTCTTCTCCAAAGCTGAGAAGTCGTCCTCCCACTCCAAGCCTGCAGGAAAAACACACAATTAGTGACAAAGAAGTGTCAATAGCCTGCAGCATCTGGGTTTATCAGGACTTACAAAAAGTAAAGTTTGTTAACCCTTGTCGTGTCCCGCCCTGATCTTGTTACATTGTCAGACGCTTTTCAGTTTAAAGACATCAAAGACACACCTTTCCACATTGTCATCAAGTTTTAGTGTCAACATATTACCATATTTATCCGTAAATTACAAAATGATTGTTTTTGTAAAATAGACTGTACATTATAGTATAATTCTGATCACCCTGGACCAGTAATAGAAAATCTATCCATTTCCAACCAACATTACACATCACTGATTTTAAAACAATTGTTTCAACAGAATTTTCTCTTTTTCAACAACAACCCCTCATATTTTGAATAATCTGTCATGACATCTTGTTCCAAAATTCTTTTTCACCCACAAATGTATTACAATCTTAAAGGCTGATGCTCATTTCAGTGCAAAACACTGACACTAATGAAAAGAAACCATGAGTCTTCTTGGGAAGAAGGAAATAAAAGTTGAGGCATTGAAATATGATATCCCAAAGTTACTGCAGTAAATATTGCAATACCACACTGTAAAAAAAATCCTGCATCAAATATGTTGTTTTTAAACCCGATCTGGTGAGAGCCGCGAAGTGACTGCAGAAGTGCCGTTCACCCTGTCATGAGTTGGTGAACCACTGAAAGGATTTTGGAAACATCATTTTAAGATACAAAAAGTTCTCTAGTGTTGCTTTAAGTCATACTTGAGTTAATGAACTACTAAATTTAATTTTCACGCCTGAAAAAATGGTAAGCAGTAATTTTAGGTATGCACGGTGTGTAGCTAATATGATAAAAAGACGCAGAATCCCTGGTATCGTCCTTCAATACAGTACCACTGTCTTCTAACGCGACATCTGGCAGAGATGTGCAGGTTTCAGAGTGCGGCTCCACGGTGGGACTCTGGGGGAAGAATAGGAACGGTATATTAAAACAGGAAACAAAGCAAGTGTCATAACATTGGTTCGGATCAATAGCGTGGTCAGTAAGTATTCAACCTTTATGTGCCGAGTGAAAAACAAAGCCCCAAACCCTCCAAGTGACATTGTAACAGTACCTGATCAAACAGGTAGACAATGACATCATCATTAAAGGACACACTCTTCCTCTTTTTTAGATTTGTGTCCCTCCCACATAATACTCCTGGCACGTCATAGATTTGACAGGATTTCTGAAGCATTTTAAGGTTGTTAAAACTGTCACTGATAACCAGTTCACGTTGATTGCCATTAGGGTTGTTGGTGTTGGGACCGTGGGCAGTGGAGATGTTATCGCTGATATGCCAACCAGTGTCCCCTTTAGATGGCCCACAATCCTCAGTGTAGCAAATGTCACCAAAACGTTGTAGCGGTATGTCCTCATCACAGAAAATGATCAACCTGTTTTCCAGATCCGTTGTAACAGTGTCCTGCTCAGTCATAATGTCTACATCTTTTTTGATCAAACTGAAAATGTCCTTCATATTTAAAATAAGTCTTGTCCACTGGGCCTCCTTTGGGCGCTCTGAGACAAAATAATTGAGAGTTGAATGATGTGGGGGCTCCTCCGGAACACAACAATGTTGAGGGGGGGTAGAGAAGGCCGGAGGCCTCGTTACCAAGCTTGATCTGCAGTCGCTGTTCCTCCATAACTGAGGGGCTGCCCTTCCTCTTTGCTCCAGGATGCAGGTGATTGCCCGCAGCTCTTCATCAGCCAGGATCATCTGACCTGAGGATATCAACAGCTGGAGCTCTTCATTCCTGTATGAATGATGCACAATGACTCATTCAGACTTGTATTGTATTTCAATTGGTTCTGTTCATCATCATCTTAGCAAGTAAAAAAAGGAAATCTAACTATTTTTGGAGTCAAACGAATAATTCCAATGTACTCGAAGCATTTATTTTTTAGCATTTGCTGTTCCTATTGATAAAAAGCTTTTTTCTCTTAATACATTTTGACATGTCACAGTATGTAAAGCACAGTTGTAAAAGATCAAATTGACAATTAACGCTGATGATTTCTGTTTAAAGCCATTGCTATTGTTGTTAGTAACACCTGTGCTTTTCCTGCCCCCATTTAGCAGTTGATAGAGACCAAAAACAGAGTTAAAAGAGAGTAGATAATGGACTTACATTTGCCATGTGGACAGAAGCACAAATGATTCAAATGAGATTTAATATTTGTTTGGTCATTTAGACCATGTTTGAGTCCAACAAGCATGCTGGCTATGTTAGTTGTAGAGGACCAATATTTAGCCTGGTCTAGCTTTAGAAGACTCAATTACCACTTAAAGTAGGGAATCATGTGAATGACAGTTACATCAGAGGAGTGGCCATCTGTCAGTACAATAAGCCACCAGTTTTAAAGGGCGTCTGCAGGAGATGTCATTGCCACCAGGGGACAGAATGTTTGTAATGGCATATATCAATAGAAGAGTCGTGTCATAACAATAGTCAACGGTGTATGTGGCATGTATCTTTTTAAGGATTTTGCCCAACACTGACAATATCACATTGTATAAAGTGATTGTCTGTTGCCTGGCCTAAGGTTATACTTTGACCTCAGATCACATCTAGGCTTTGTTTCAACATAATCTCATTTTACAGACAAATATTATCTCATTGCAATTTCTTGTATCTCTTATGTTTTGAATCCGTTGGACATTTCAAGAGGCAGTGCACAGACAGCCCTTGAGTGTCTGTTAACAACAGGATGTACTGAAACTGATTCGTCAGCCTTTGTCCGCTGGAGGAAACAGTGCACTCACAAATGCATGCATGCACACAGACACATACATTGTTTGGCCACTCACTCCCGAGCCTGAATAAATATCGGGGCCCATCCATCCGCGGAGACAAAGACGCAATAGGAAACTTTTACCTCTCTGCAGTAACCAAGCAACCGCTGAATGAGTGACTCAGGAAAGGAAGAGAGTAGCTGACTCACAGCAGCTATGACGTAAAAGATGTAAAAGGACACACACACACACACACACACACACACACACACACACGCACGCACGCGCACAACCATAAAGCCTGTAATCTGCCCCTGTTTTCGGGTAAATTAACACCTCATTGTGTAACAGGTGGAGGGGGTCTGGGGAAAGGGAGATTATAATAACAGTTATAAGTCCCACTAACACCACAACAAGCGAGAAGGACACAATAACATTCTATCAACTACAGTGATACAAATCAAAATAATACCTTTTCTTGATTCCTTTGTCACTGCATCTCCTTTTAGTAAGCCAATCCAAACCATCCAATGAAATCACCAACGTAGCTCCATCCCTGATGTATTTTAATTCTTTGAAAGGAAAGAGAGGAACAGGGACTATCAAATGATATGCAAGGCTTCAAATTCTTGCTGCATCATGATGCTGCAAACTGTGTTGCAACACATTTATTCTCTGCATCCAACCCTGCATGACACCAGCATAGTTCTTTTCCTACCTTGCATTCTGCGAGCCCCACTCATTCCCCCGGCTCGTCCTGCACGGCAGACACCTTGTTGACGACACGGAAAGAGACAAGCTAAACATATGTATGGAGAAAAAGGAGATAGATGGAGGGATGCACAGAAAAAGAGGGGGGGCTCGGGCGGGGTAGAGAGTGAATAAATGATGGGGGAAATGAAACAAGGGGAGTAGATCGGAGGTGGTCAGGGGGTTGAAAGAAGATTAAAAGAAGGTGATAAAGAGAAAGGATGAAGAAAGAAAAGATGTGAGGACAGAGAAAGGACAAAGAGCTCCAGTACACTCTCTGGGGGCTGCTGGCCTTTCTGCAGCAGCAGAGCGCAAGATGGGGATCAATAAATTATCTGGTCTATTGCAACACAACTGCCTGAAGAGTGGATATCACCTAAAACTTCTACTATACATACATTATACTTCATGCAAACAACAGTATGGTTGAAGCCGTACAATTTTCTACTGTAAAATGAATGCAAGAACAAAAGAATCATTTGGTTTCCAGGATGTGAACTCGCAATGAATTGAAGGATTCCTCTGATTTTTCGGTGCATTCTTTGACAATATTACCAAAGCTACATTTGCCTTAAGGAGCTATGTTTCCAATCAAAAGGACCCCTTTCATGCATTTATAAAATCATTACTAATTATCACCGAACCTACTCATCAAAGCATCTAATTTCATTCTTTGGATAGGAATTGTTGTTCAAATTAGATTAATTCTGCCAAATGTGCATACCAGAGTTAAGTGTTACCATGTGTGATTATGTCCCTTGCCTTTCATCCCACCTTTGATATGATGAATATCACAACACATCTTTAATATAGAAATGACTTGAGTTCAGTCTAAAAGAAGACCATAATCTCATCTTAACAGGAAAAAAGATCATCTCTTTACCATGAAAAATCGGATTTCAAAGTCAACTGCATACAGGAAAAACAAAACGTTTGGGTTCTAGAAGTGTGTGCTGTGTTTGAGCAGCCACTCAGTCTGTTTATGGTGCATGGTCTCACCAGTGCAACCGTGAACGTTGGCTCTCTCCAGAGGTTGAAAACAGAACAGCAGTTGCAGGCAGCTTTGGCCAGTACTAAAGAAAGAACTGCAGCAGACCAGTGTTGACAGGCTTTCCACAACAGCAACAAAAACTAACCAGGAACTAATACATTTGGCTAAGAGATACTTGGCCTGCACATTTAACTACTACTGTTGCTGCCACTGATGTAGCCATCACATCACAAGTTGTACTAACACTAACAGAAATATTACAGCTGCTACTGCTGTTACATAATTTCCTTTGTCATATTCAAGGACTCAATCCTTCTCACCTGACTTCGTTCACTCCCAATCATGGTCCAAACTCACCTGACTTCACTCGCTACTAATCATGGCTTGCTCTAAGTCCCACCCATTTCCTTTGTCCTGGCTGGCAGCAACATGAGGCAGTGTGTGAGGGCCCTCTGTCATCCCGATTCAGAGGCAAATCCCATGGTTGTGTGTTAAAGGAAAAAGTACTGCTTCTTCATATGTTGTGTTACTTTAATGGTTATTTGCAAAGTGGATGTGATTTAGAGCTTGATGTGTGTGTTTGTGTGTTCTGTTATTATAGAATAGAATGGCTTTGTCATTACATGTATAACAGTGAAATTTCAATTGCACTGGTGGTAACACAAATGACAAGACAACACAACATGAATTAGGACATGATAAAAAGAGACCTTAGCGGCATGAACACAGTAATAAGTATATCAATAATGAAAATGGAAAAGTAGCTAAAAGAAGACACAGTCCATTTGGGTCATGAGATCAGGTGTTTCATGCACTTGGACAAAAACTATTCAAAAGTCTAGAAGTGTGACCCCAGAAAGATCTGTAACGCCTTCCAGATGCCAACAGAGTGAAGAGGTTGTGTGCCGGTGTCTCTTTGTCAGCAGTGGTGGAGCAACTAAACCACACCAGAATGCAGTGTGAGATACTTTGGACAGAACAGTTTTAAAAGGACAAAAGCAGCTTCTGGCAGAGGTTCAGTGACCTGACAAAGTACAGTCGCAGTGCTTTATTCACAAGGGCTGTTGTGTTGGTTGCCCAGGTGATGTCCCATGAGATCTACGTCCCTGGGAATTTGAAGTCTTTAACCCTCTCCGCAGTGTCCCCATCGATGTAGACCGGGGCAAGGTCAGTCCTTTTCCTGTGGAAGTCTACCACCACCTCTTTGGTCTTATAGGTGTTAAGAGACAGGTTGTTGGTGGAGCACCAGGTGGAGAGTTTTTGGATTTCAGTCTTTAAACCATCTACGGTTGACATGTTTGCTTTGTAGGTAAACTGGTGCTGGTCAAGTGTGGAGGGGAGGCGGTTATGTGATTTAGCAGCAGTCTTTCAAAGCACTTCAACACTTCTAACAGTGGAAGTGAGGGCCACTTGTCTTTAGTCATTGAAGCTACTCACAGCGGATTTGTTCGGGATAGGCACAATGGTGGCAGATTTGAGGCACTTAGGAATGGGACAGGTAGACAGAGAGAGGTTGAAGATAGAGGTGCCAGCTGATCTACACTGTCCCCCAAGGCCCCCCACCGTCAGGCCCGGCAACTTTCCCGGGGTTCAAGCCAAGAACTGGAAGAAATTATCATCTTTGACATCATGTAACTTCCAGAAATCCACATTTATTGGGTATGTCCTGCTGGTATAGTCCTCCCCCTGGCAACAAAATCACTGATGCTGGAGTTCTGCTTTAAACACCCAGACAGCATCAGGACGTTGTTCCCAGAAGGCAACAATGTTACTGTTCTGTCCACCTATTGTTCCCAATAGAGGGAGAATGAAAGACATGAGAAGGGAATTGAAGCAAAAGAGAAGAGATAATAGACATTTTGATTGACAGATGGTGTTTCAGAATTAGTCATTGTATTTTCTTCTTCACTTCCTGCCTTTACACTTATTTTGCTTTTTGTTAACCTTCTTCTTTCCCTTCCTAGCACTTCCCTGTATAGTCGTCCTCCGAGGTATTACCCAGCAACCGTCTCCCATGTCAGGTCAGCCGGTGCCCTCTGACTGCTTATGGTACAGTGTTTCAATGTAGTCAACTCTTTTTTCACTGGACTTAGCAGTACATGTGAGGATGTGATACAGTCGCCGGAGCAGAAAGCCTTTCTCACTGTAAGAGTGGTCCGACACATTCTATTTTCACATTGGAGGAATGATTGATGTGTGCTGTCTGAGTTCCTCATAATCTGATATCTCGACAACTTCTGCATCCAACTGTCAGTTGAATGAGTGATATGAGTGAACGAGTCTTTGGTTTCAGGCTTTCTGACTGACTGGGTGGAAGCTGAGGAAGTCGAATACTTGTATTTTATTATCTGCTGTAGTTAATTTAAGTCGGAGAAAGCAGTCAATATCGTTTCTCAACTGATCTGCTTGGCCATCAAGCAGGCTTATATTGTTTCCAATCAGCCAGTGATCCAGATTACTAACTCTCTCATCATGCCTACAGAGAAATGTCTCAATCCCACAATTCCTTGCAGCATACAGGGAAACCTGACCCTGAGGATATCAACAGGTGTACTACAAAAAGAATGTGTTTGTTGTGCCAAAGAGGGTGAGAACAAGCCCAATCAATTAAGTGACACTTTAGCTTGAATTTTTTTAAGTAATTGCTTTGGTCCTGATCTTATTGCTCCGATTGAGTTGTAACGTGCACAGTACACGCCCAGAGATCTGGAGAGCTATCCTTTTACACTGCAGTCGCAGAATCATCATATCCAGCCAGCAAGTGACACCAAACAATCCTTGAGAGGAGAGTAATTGGAGATCCTTGGGCTTATTCTGAGCATGCAGGATATACCCAAGGCCCGAAGAGGGACACATGGACCTGAAGTCCAGCGCCAATGGAATGGGGCACTGCAAAGCACTGTGGGTAAGATGGGAAATCGAAACATCCAGTCAGAACGCTGGTAGTGTTGCTTGCAGGCTTTATTTGGACACAGCGGGGTCTCACGGCCGCAGAGGGGAGAGGGGCCGAGAGGGAGTGAAACGGGACACTAAAATAACAACACACAGAGCGATAAAAATGTCACAGTTGTGTACATATTTGTTCATGGTGATTGGCTTTAATGTAATAAAACTGTAGAAATGCCTTCTTTAGTAAGCATTTAACATAAGCTGGGGAAGTGTTTATGCATCCTTTAAATTTTAAATGTCAGAAGCCTGGTGCAGCTCTGCATCTGGTTGTGAATTGAATGAGTAATTTGTTGCAGATCAGCATAAGCTGTGCTGTACAGAGGTGAGCTGTGTCATAAACTCTCCGTAGACTTTTCTATTAGGCGGGAGATTATAGGATCTTAAAAGTGTTTGCTGACAGAGTGTCTTTAATATGATGACATAAACGTGAAATCCATCTCGGATTGCTGGTGGAGTATTTATGAGCCTCTGTTGACAGCAGCACACCTGCTCTTCTTCAGTCCAGAACTTGCGACTCTGCCTTCCTGAACTGGCACCACTCCTGCCAAGGGCACTGCCATGTGTGTGTGTGTGTGTGTGTGTGTGTGTGTGTGTGTGTGTGTGTGTGTGTGTGTGTGTGTGTGTGTGTGTGTGTGTGTGTGTGTGTGTGTGTTTGTACTAAAAGATGTGGAGAGACAGGAGGAAAGAGAAAGAAAGCTGGGTGGGGAGGGTGGGTCTGGATGGGTGGGTGTAAGTCAATCTGCATTTATTTACTGGTGCTATAAGAGCATGGATTACTGAGACTCATATATTAGTCCATCATTCACCATATAGAATCCATTTCCTGACAGAGGGAGCAATGCATATCTTGTTCACACGAAGTGTGTGTTTGACACGGCAGAATAAGACCCTGCTGAAAGACAAAAAGGAAAGTGTTGGGCTCAGTGACAAAACAAACCGATTAGAAGTTCTGCTTGGTGTAAAGTGTTTTCAGTTAGGGTGTTTTCATGTAATTTCTGGATGATTTCATTACACTTCAATCATTAATAAATAATAATAACTTGCAATTGCAGCACAGTGGCTCAAAATGTAGTATTAGAAATTGAACAAAAATGCACACCATAAAGCACGTCCTTTTCACTGACTTTTATTTCATCTGTGACACTGTGATGGACACCGTCTTATTAATTCACTGAATACAAGTTAAAAAGTTATGCAAAAAAAAGAAAAGATGTTCAGTACTTACTGTACTACACAGTAATGCATAATAATTACGTTGATAAAATTGTAATAGCAGATGCATGTTTAAATTAAGTTCTCAGTTCAACAAATATAAAAACTTTTAGAATGTAAAAATAAATGCTTGCACCCAGAGCTAAACCTACATTGAGTGGAAGGTGTTGCTGCGCCTGAATTGTCTAGAGGACATCTTTTGCATGTATAAATCATTATAAATGAAGTGCAAACACACACACACACATTAATCCATCAACATGTTTTCCATCAGTTAAAACTTTTTCTGTTGCATTGCAGTGTTCAACCACTAGACTGCAGAAGAGTGCAGCAGTTGGCCTCAGTGTGGGTTACAAAGTGGAGGATGTCACAACTGTGACCCTTAAGGCCATAGCAACGGTGGTGTTAAAAAAAAAACAAGAAACCAAGGCCCCTAATGATTAAGGGATGAAGGAAAAAAATATCCCTTTGATTAAGACTTAATCAAAGTCAAAAATGCCTTTCATTTATTGCTTTCACACGCACAATTCTCTGATTGCACATGCACTAGTCATGTTACTGAACAAGCAGCAAAGAGTAAGAAAGACAGCAACTTTTAACACTCAAACTACAATATCAGTCTGGTGCTATAGCCAGTGTTGAAAGGCCTGTGCCTGTCTGTCACTTCACGTTGGCCCATTTCTAGTTCAGCACTCTAAAGGATTGAGCAATGACTGCAACTGTGTATGTATGTAAACACTTACCTCATCCCGGCCTGTAATCAAACCACAGCTAAGGGAGCAGCTAAGCAGGGTGAAATGATATTTCGGCCATAAGACAGATTTAACACATGCACACACACACACACACACACACACACACACACACACACACACACACACCCTCAAGTGAGGAAGAACTGACTTGAAAATGTCAGGGCTGCAGACGGGTGAAACAAGAAAGACTGTGGAAAAAGTGTTGAAAAGCTTGGCCCTGAACTCTGACCTGACGCATTCACATGGGCATACACACTTGAGCATTCACAGGCCGAGACAGCTGTGGGACTTCTTGACTGGTTTAAAGTGTTTATGGAGGAGCTGGGTTTGAGCGCTCGTTGACAGAGCGCTCATTTACACACACGCACAGAACCCTGATCAGATAAGAGCGGATCTGTTTCAGCAGCTAATCTTAAATGTGATGAGGTTTACACATGTGGCACTGGAATATACATAAATGTCTTTATTTGGGAATCAGGTGCCGCCCAGGGGCATGTCACACTACCTCATGCTATAGGAACAGGAAACAGGACACCATGCTTTCATGTCAAACCCTTACTTATATGGAGATTTGATTTGGCTGGCAAATCTCTTGTACGTAACTGTTGGAGAACCAGCTGTTCACAAAGAATATATTCAAGGGAAGGTCTTTGCTTCTATATCTTGACAATCATGGGCAATTTTAGACCCCCCAAATAGTACAGAATTAAAAACATTCTTTTTTTTAATAATCAATTTTGGTGCTTTAAGTGAGAGTTTGCAAACTTGTCTGTTAGTGACAGAGGCCAAACACTCACACATTCAAAGGGTTTAATATCTGGCACCAATGCTATGCACCTGTGACCCAGTTAAGGAAAGGGTTAACAGAGAAGTAGTTTTAGCCAGTCGGGGGTGGTTGCGCCAGACTCCCGCCTTTGGCTGAGTATCTATCAAATCTGTCAGAGGAAGAGCAGGAGTGTGGTTGTTAAGTTAAACATTGGGGATCCCCAAATAAGAAAGTGGTAATTCCATGGCAGATTAGAACCCAAATGTAATGTGTGCAACAAAAATTGCTGAATGTTAGAACATTGAGTCAAATTGGTTGTATTAATGTGACATATTAAGTATTGCTGTCAATGTTTAGTTCTTTTATTATGTTACTAGTGTCAAAAACTGTTAGGTGACGTTGTCGCTTTGTAGCTAGTTTGAAGATTATCTGCCAATAAAATTACCGATTTAGCAAGGGCGGGGGGGCAGGGGGGCGGGGGTCAACACTTTTGCAATGCACTATGTCCGTGTTGCATTCTCATTGGGGGCTCAGCCCTCTTAGAGGTTTGATCCTAGAATTGCCCCATCAGTCCAGAACCCCCATAAATCCAGACCAAGTCTCTCTTCCCGACACCACTATCTTTGCTGCAACCTCCTACACCCTTCTCCAAAGGGGAGACGCCCAAGGGAGTCCCTGATTCCCCCCCGCCCAAACCCACCAAGCCCCTTACCCTGTCGTGTTCCAGGTATATCACTTGCATCCTAAGCTGGCTGGTATTCATTAGGCCCTGCTCCAGTTGCACAGCAGCGGCACATTTAAGTCAAAAATGCAATGAGTCAGCATTTTCTCCTAGTTACAGCTGAAACAGTTACGAAATAGAGCGACCAGGAATCATTAGAGACAAATAGCTGCAGGGAGGACGGAAGCTGCCCATAAAAAACACAAATAAATGACTTGATAAATTAAAAATGAACAGTTATTTTGATAACATTTTTAGTTCATCAAATGAAACATTAATTAATGATCAAGTCGTTTATTTTTTATGTTTTTTTTTATTTTGGAAGCTCCGTTCTGGCTATCACATTTTTACAGTAATTTTTACATACGTATTTTTACATTTGGTAAAGTGATTAAAGATGCAAGTGTCTTAATATTTATCCACAGGCTGACACTGAAGAGAAATATAAAAATATGAGGCAAAATGTCAATTAAAAGGCAACAGCATGCACACTGTAGATACAAGCCCGGGCCCGTGTAAAGTACAGTATACATACACAAAATATGTTATGCATGAACAGATGCAAACTCTCACCCATCCAGTCTTGATTGATTCATGTCAAAACAGAGTAGAAAGGAGAGTGACATGCATGCAGACACACACAGGCAAAGACACAGTGAATGCCACAGACAACCACACAGATTGAAAGATTGGTGCCAAAACAGAAGAGTGAGATAAAACTGTTAGGTAGAGTGGGCGGTGGAGGGTGGGGCTCGAAGCGGGTGTTGGAGGGATCTTGGCTGAATTTGAGACGGTCACAGCTGGTCAGATAGAAATAGAACAGGCAGTAACTGAGCCCAGGAAAAAGGAGGAGCAACCAATTTCCTTGGAGACGCATGTACAGATGAACAGGTCTTTCTGTCTGTCTGAGAAGTCAAACACTTCAGACATTACAAGTGGACTAGAGATTTAGTTTAGCATGCAGCGGGACAAGTCTAACCTTATGACAAAGTCAACCATCTGAATTAAAATGGCTATTAAGATAAATTGTTTCCACTAAACTTTGACACATTTTCTGAACACCTTTTTAAATGTATTCTTTCCACACAGAGAGGGTTAAACACCAGTGTGAACACAGAGGAAAAAGGCCAGTTTTCTCATGAATGGTACATAAAATTGATTTATTAGTGTCAAGAACTGTCCTGTTCCAGAATGTAGTTATGTAAAGATACAGTATGTAGGTTGTAAACAGGGCAGTGAACCCATCGGGATGTACAGGAACAGGTGTTAGGGAAGATAGTCGCACACTCTCTCATCAGGATAAACAGCCACAACCACAGCCACATCAAATAACCAAAAGGTTTACTGACAAATATCCATTTTAAGAAACATAATCTGGGCAAATATTCTCAACATTTTCCCATCCACGTGTTCCTCCTGTTTCTGTTCTAACTTCACAATATTTTAGAAAAAATAAACTTGATACAATAGCTCACTATTTAACTATCAGACTTTGCAAACACTTATTTTAGCATGCGCAAGTGGTGACAGACAGACTAGCCTAGCCGTCTATACGAATGAGTAGCAGTCAAATGTAAATGATCATGCAGTAAACAAAAGCTTAACACATAAACACAAAAAATCAAAATAAATGTGTCTTTGGGGTGGACATCCTCCACAAAAGTTATCTACAGAAACATTTGGAACCAAACCAGCGTAGAAGTACTCGACAAAATGATTCAATGGCAAATGGGGTACACTGATTCGGCACTTTTTAACCTGAGATGGACTAATTCCTTCACAATGTCTCTCACTTACCCATGGGGAACTAGTGTGCTCTCTGGGAGCAATTTGGGGATCAGTGTCTTGCAAACTACCCCAGCCATGTTCAAATACATCTATTGTAAAGGTAAGAGCACTAATGATGCAACATAGTCTGCAAAAGTCACCTAAGCTGTGATAGAAAGAGGAACAAGGAGAAAAAGGCAAAAACACTGGTGAATAGAGGGAGAAACAAACACCACAGGTTGTCTCCACTGTGAATATACCATGCTGCTCATTTGTAGTCGATCTATTTTGTTTTTTCCGCAAAAGATAAATTAAGGAGACTAGTTCATTTAGGACTGATTCTACAAGGGAAAGCCGCCCTGTAAGGCAAATCTCACACACTAAATCCCCATTAAATCCAGAATGTGTGAACATTCTCATCTGTGACACATCCTGTCAAAGTGTCCTTGAATAACACGCTGAAGGTCTACCCGCACACTCAATCATAGGATAAGCTTTGCATGCTTTGTATCTATGTATCATGGATACGCAGACTTGTACAAACCAATTTAGTGCATTTAGTGGTTCTTTCATTTGTGTAAAATGCCACCTACTATCTGTTTGTGTAATACTCACCTCTGCTGGTTTCCATGCCCTGTGCTGATTGTCCCATTGCTCATTTTTTCCCAACACAAATGGAAGGAGGAAGCACGATAGTTTGCATGTCAGGGATGTAAAAGTTCCATGTCCATGTCCCTGAGTGATGTCTGCATGTACACAAAAAACAGCCATTCCCCTCAAATTAAGCCCAGTGGCACATTGGGCTGCTCCCTGTCCCTTGCATGGACTTCTCTCAGTTAAAAGACATAAATGTAATATTTTCCTGTGCATGTTACCTAAACTCCTTCCAGCTGCCTGTGCTTGTCAAGAAAACAACCAAAGCAACAAACTCCCCCAAATCAATACGTGCACAGGACCGGCACCCCCATCCCTATCCTTCTTTTCCTCTTTGTCCCTTCCCCCTCTTCCTCCTCTCACCCACCGCTCCATCACGCAGGAAGCCTGGTCTTCCTGAAAACAAGCATCGGAGCGTGGAAAAGGGACGAGGCTGAGGGGGGCAAGTGCGTGAGGGGGAGCAGAGGATGTTTGTGTCGTTTCTCTGCCCCTCTGGTTGCGCCAGGCCTCACTATAGTCCATCCTGAGGAAACCAGGTTCACGTCAGTCTTGCTAGGCCTTGGGCCCACACACGCTGCCTGTTCAGGTCGGTATGACGCAGTCATCCCAGTGCTTCAGCAGCCCCTCACACATGGGAGCCATAACGACACATGTGAATTAAAGCTGCTTTTTGAATCATGATGGCATTTGCAAGCAGGAAAGGTTGACAACAGTCCCATCGAGTGCATTTTGGTTACACAAAAGGGGTCAAATGTGACGAAGAGAGACACTGTGAGGAGGGTTTGTGTTTTGGCAGAACAAACGTTTAGAACGCCAGCTAACCAGACTCCATTTCCTGTATGTAACAGTTGCAAACTGCCAAGCCACCTGCAAATGTGGGAACTCCCCATTAGTTTTTTTTTTCCAGAGACTCCCTTTGACTGATTCATCGCGATTACATTTTTTTTCATGAATGCCTATAGTTGATGCTGTCTTGTGTTTGCAGTTTTAATGGGAAACCCAGTGATCATCAAATATACAAATTGCCTCACAAGGCAGCATGACTCAATGTGCTGTCCCCATCAGGCCATTTGTGTTGTCCACATGGTGTTTTATGATTTTTATTTCAACCGTTGTTCAGTAGGTACGACATTTACCCTGAGACATGACTTTACATGATGGCTTCTAGTCCTTCAAAACCAAAAAACTACAACTTGTTAGTTTCATTTCAAACTCATATTACATAAGTCACACATTTGTTATTGTCAAACCACTGAAGCTAAGCTGGGTAGTGCATGGAAGCACAGCAGAGAGGGGTAGGGGACGGGATGAGGAGGAGGGAGGGGCAAGCCAGTCTCGTTTGGTTTGAAAACACTTCAAACGTCAACAAGAAGTAACGTCACCCTACGTTGCTTGGAGCAAATATAATCAAACGTTTTGTTCAAACATATGATTCATCCATTTTGAACCTTACTTCCTGATTACCGCGTGTTAAAAAGCAGTCGCACCATCTCTTTTACACACAGACTTAGCCTAGTTATGACATGAATCATCTCAACAACAAAACCTGTGTTTCCCTGCCATATTTTTCCATGTAGATGATACAAAGTCATACCTCCAGTTACAAATGATTGGTAGGCACCCCAAAAAATGTCCTTTTTGGATTCTATGTGTGACTTCCTGTTAACATGGTTGACTGCTTTGGATTGGACTAGCAACCCGTTTACACCAATTTACCTTTTGCTTATTAAGACACTTACACATTGCTCAAGTTTTAATAGTGTAACCTGAGTTAGTAAGTAAATTAGCTAATAATTATGTACATTCGTTTGTGTGTGAGTGTGATTGTCATGTTTATACAACATGTACAGTATTTCTTTTAAATGAGCACCACTCTTTTGAGAACAGAGCTCTTCATATGCTAAATGCAGCATGTGGGAACAAGGTGGCTGTGAGTGCAGACAGCTCCATGGAGCGCAGCCTGAAAGTGACAGAGGCCATAATAACAGGATGTTTACAGCCTGAGGAAACACTGCCAGGGATGACCACGAGCAAGCAGTGACTGTGGCTGGCTGGCAATATGACAGAAGAGGAAATGCAGGCCAGCCGGGTTGCCTCGTTCCCTCCCAATGCAGCAAACATAACCTCCCTGACTGGGAGTTTTACTCACAGACAGACGCTGTTTATGTAGATTTTAAATCAACCATGACTTCTGACCCACTCTTGAAGACACAACTGTGCAATGATAAGACACACACAGACACATACACACACACACACACACACACACAAACAGTTTTTGCTAAAGTGGTCAGCTGTAGGTGACAGCAGACAGAAGGGCACTAGTGGTTTCTGACACCAGGGGGGGGTGAAGCCTATTCATTGTCACATATGGTAATACTTTTTGCCCGTCATTGGTCATATATTGCACCAGGCTGCAACACCCACAACAACAGAGTATCCACCACCATGTCTATCAACGACTTTCTCGCATCCTCGGACATCACTTTGGCTATCAACGCCTGTAAAGGTGAGGAGATGATTGGGGCATTGGAATGAACGTGTCTTGTTCTTTGTCACAGGATGCAAGCCATTTGTTTCTGTGTGTCACCGTAGTTCCAGGAAACCTCAAAGTATGGGACATCATCTATTTAACTGAAAGAGATCTAATCTAAAGTTGCATCTGTGATTTCACTTTCAGCGAAGGATTCCTTTAGTCCCAATATGTTTTTCAAAACAGTGGGTTTATCCAAGAAAACTCCAACAGAGATCGACAGGGTCTTTAAGATTTTGGACCAGGACAAAAGCGGCTTTATAGAACAGGATGAGTTACAGTTGAGTTTTCAACACAGAAAATGACATAAATACATTCTGTTCCAAGGATAGTTTATGTGTCACGCTGTATTTTACCAAACTGTTGATGGTGTCCATTCTGTTCCTCTTTGTTTTTTTGTGTGTTTGATGTATTTTTCTAAATGTGGGGCATCATTCCTGCTCTTCATCAGACTGTTCTTGCGGAACTTCTCCAAAGGAGCGAGGCTCCTGACCGCAGCTGAGACCAGAGGTTTCCTGCTGGAGGGGGACTCGGACGGAGACGGGAAGATTGGCCGGGAAGGTATGTGTGGGTCTGAGGAGCACTTCACAGTAGATGGTGATCAGGGGTCTGCTTTTTTCTGCTTTACCAGCAATTATGTTGTGTTGTCAATGCATTTCCTACAAACTGAGATTTGATCATTTGTAAGAAATGCAAAACATGTCTCAGACGGTGTGTACTCACCTTTGTTCTGTACTGCATAATGTGATGAGTGTTTTTTTAAGTTTGTCAGTGGGAGAGAGAAAATAAAACATATACCTTTCAAATGTATCTCTTTTTTATGTTATCTTTCCAAGTCTAACATGTTTAATTCACTTAAATACAGGCGCTGGTGTAAATTATTTGAAAACAAAGTACCAGAAAGGACTTAGAATCCATCAGCAAAATAGTAAAATCTGGGATGAAACCTAAAATTAAAAAAAATTATTATTTTGCTGTCCAGTTACCACACTTACCCCCTCTATGTTTGGTGTCAGGCAGCCTAAGAGCAGCTACAACAATCATCTCATACAAAGTGTCATTGCCAGAGCTACACACTTTAGTATGTTAGGTCATGTTTGCAGTTGTAGTTTGATGAAATAAGAGGATGATTATTACCAAATAAATTTTGAATAGCAGAATACAAAATGCCTAAAATTTTCTCTTTTTTTCCAGAGTTTTCTGCACTGGTCAGGTCTTCATAATCATCTTGTTGGATGGTGAAAATCTCAGGGTGGACCTTTTTCATCATGTTTACTTGCTACAGTACATTACTAGACTGATACAGGGATCTTGTGTTTGGAGTCGTTAGTTGTACTTTTTTTGGAAAGTTCTGCAATAAATCAATAAATTCAATCTCGTCTGTCTGTTACTTGTCTTTCCCTGCCAGGAAGAGAGTACAAATAAATATGTTTTTTTTCTCGCTTATACCCAGTGAGACTCTTGTCAACAGATGAGCAGATCCTCTGATGTGCCTGGTGTTATGATGTGAAATTGAGCACTAGGAGAGGTCCAGCCTGTCCAGGGGGCGGAGAGGCTTTGGCTTCTCCAATTAACAGCCTGAGCAACTTTCCACTGTGCAAATGAAGTGTTTGTCATTCTGGCAACCTCAATTTAACACCTAAGATGGGGTCATTTGGTGTGAATCACATGTTTACACTCAACATTTGTTCAGCCAAGGACCTCTTCAAGACAGAGAATATACTGGGGACCCTCTCATGTAACTCCTTTGAAATTCTCCGTTGTAAAAGAACAACACAAGAAATCTATTAGAAAGATGTTGAACATGTAGCATATTAAACCCATCTGCAGACACTAAGCCCTGTTTTAACATCTATTATAGAGCAAGGCGTAAAGCGCATGGCGCGGGTGCGTTTAGGGCTTGTCTCATTCCACTTTTGCTAGTCTGACGGTGGGAAAAAGGGTCCGTACGCTGGGCGTGTGGTTCAAAAGAGTTCTACTTAGTGTCTCCATTGATTCATAGGTGTGTTTGTGCGTAACATGCAATAAACCAATCAGAGTGTCATCTCCCATTCCCTTTAAAAGCCAGGCGCATTTGTACCTTGGCGCATTGCTATTATGATGGCGGATTGGCACCGTCATATTTTTATTTTTATTTTCATTTGCATGTGTGTGTGCTGCTGCACTTATGTGTGTGTGTGTGTGTGTGTGTGTGTGTGTGTTTGTAATAAGCATAGTCCTGTGCCCTGTGCACAATCCCAGACGCATTGTGCCAATGCAATGAAAAAAATTCTGATGAAATTCTGATGAATGAAATTCTGAACTCTAAAGCTTTTTGTTTGTTAAAAAAAGGTTTTTCATATCACGATTAACACATTATTAACACATTTGAAATTGCTTTTTGAAGATATATAAACTACATTTCAATCAGGAGAGACGTGTTTGCAGATGTGCAAATAAGGTTTATTGTAAAGCTCATAAGTGTACAAAGTCTTTGGCGACTCCATTTATACAATATTTTGTATACAGTACATCTGTATAGGGGTAGAGAACCATCACCCCCCAGATGGAATCCAGACACCGGTGGTGGCGACGAAGGAGCCCGAAGATCAGAGAGAAGGAGGCTCTGGACCAGTCAGCTGGAGTAGATGACTGGAGGTGGAAGAGGAGGTGGAGGGTTGCACTCTTTGCCTGCAACGACAGCTTAATAGCCCAGGAAGAAACAGATTTTTAAAGTAGGGTTGTGACTCTGTGATTGGCCCTTGCAATTAGTGTATGATTCTGATTGGTTAGGCAGGAAGGTGAACACCTCCAACAGCTGATTTGATTAAGGTAGAGCATTGATTAAGAGTTAAGTCTTCCTAAAATAATTTACACTGAGCTACATATGTTTGTAAAGATTATTTTAATATTGACCACCATAAAACCAAATCGTTTAGACTTTGCTCATGCTGACTTAACATCATTTCAAAAAAAAGCTCATCATGGCCCTCAAACAGTCTATGATGTATTTGCCCTGAGTTATTAAACTTTTGGGGAAATGTTTTGAGTTTCGTACGTTAATGTCACGCTAAAATACTTTAACTGTATTGTAACCAAGACGTTCAAGTACATTTTCTGCTTTCAAAATGAACTTAAGTAAAAGTGTCAGTATTAGAAACAAAATGTACTTGTTAAAAGTAAAACTACTCGTTATGTAGAATAGGTCCTGTCTGTGTTATGATCTTGTTGGATCTTTATGGCCCATACTGCATGTGGGAGTCATTTTGACTGCTTTTTAACACTGTTAGGTAGTTGTCTGCAGCTATTAAAAAATACATATATACATGTATAATGTATAATATTTCCCACTCAAATATAGTAGAGTACAATGTAGCATTAAATGGAAATACTCAAATAAAATACAATTATCTCAGAATTGTGCGTACAGGTGGTAAATACAGGGAATCAATACTGATTTGCTTTTAACTTTCATTGAGGGCAGCAGTGACTGGTTCAGTCCCAGTAACTGTTCCAGTTCTTTGGCACGGTTGGCTTGACCACTACAGCCCAGAAATATTTATTGGAGGGGATTTCAGATCAAGGGGTGGGGACACAGATGGGACACATCTGCATCAGAGGCTCTGGCGGACAGAGACGTAGCGCTGTGACGGGAGGACCGCGATGTCTGGCAGAGCTTCAGCAGTGGGCTGGACCGAGGAGTTCTTGTAATGACCCAGGAGAGAGACTCTGGGACAGGATTGAGTTTCTATGCCAGCCCATTTACAGGACTTCTGTCAGTGAGGCACATTTATTTGCAACTTTATCTTAGATGGCAGAGAATATGGGTCGATTCTATTTCTGCTGCAGCATGAAGGAACAAACTCTCAGATGGAGCGTTAGAGAAGGTTCATTTCAAATCATACATTAGAAGAGAAAAATAAGTATCTGCTGCCCCTTCAAACTACTTGACCTCATGTTTGCTTGTTGATTTCTTCAAATATAAGTGTGTTTACCACTCCTAGATACTAACTAAAGTTTTTGTTGTTGTTTTTTACAAATGTACATTTCTAATGCAAAACTCAGAATTCTGATGGGATGGTATCGTCCTTTGCTGTCTCAAATTGCAAACTTTCATAGCCTTGCCTGATGGGTTCCATCCCCGCTGTGACATATTTGTAATTTAAACCTGATATTGAAGAAGGGCAGGAATAGTTCAGTATCTATGGCCAAGTCGTTTGAGGTGAGAGACCTTGCTTGACCAGAGCAAATGTTAAAGGCCAAAGATGAGTTTTACAGAGCTTTTAAGAAGTTTTGAAATGAAAAAGAATGTACAAATAGTATGAGGTGTACTGAGGTGAAGGTGACAAATTAGACAACTTATTTAAATCCTTTTATGTGTAGAACTGAAGCTGCAGTTCAGCTGAGAATGTCTTAAACTCATAGGTTGAACTTGTGTTTAACATTAAATAGGTTTCATGAACATTTGCACTGACAATTCAATATTACTGACACACCAGTCACAGACTCATCTCAACACTGCCATCTGATGTATGATAGGCACATAACACTCTGAGCCTGCCCCAGAGCAAATATGGGCACGGAAAGACCCCCTGGACTGGTTACTTGTGTAATTGCATTGTCTGGTGCAGTGTGAGAACTTGGTGTCATTAGGCAACCACATGGTGGTTTAACACTGAAGTGCTAAGATGATGATGGTGGCGATGGTATCAGTTTTTGGTGTTTCCTAAAATAGCATCACAAATAGTTTCATCGCCATAAGGAGAAATGGTCTGAATGGGTGTAAGAGATCCAAAAATAAACCTGGCTGACGGTGCTCCGCTGCATGTCAGTAGATTATGATTAAATGTGCTATTAAATGAAAGCATATCTATAAATCCCACTGGCTGTCCAATCGAACCCCTCCACTCTTTGGCCCTCTTTTAACGCCCTCTGACAAAGACTTGACATGAGGAAAAAATGCATTACACTTTGCAGAAAGTGACACTTTCTGCAAAGTGTAATGCATTTTTACTAAAAGTTATTTAGTAAAAATAAACTACACTTTCAAAGTGTAGTTTATTTTTACTAATTAGCTTTCTGCAGCTTTCACACATTCCATTATAATGAGCCAACCTCAAGAACCGAGAAATCTTCCCATCTGCTTAATAAAAAAACATACAAAGATTATAAAGACTTTTCGGTCACTTGAACGCCATTGCAGACATTTTACACATGCCAATTATGCACAGGGTTAGGGTTAAGGTTTTGACCCAAACTGTACTATTCAGAGACAGGTTAATCATCACAGGTGATGAAGTATGAGGTAGCTTGTGCTTTGCTACATAATCAATAAACCCTTCAATAAGCAATGCAATTTCTTTATTGAGGAACTCTAACATTATACCATAGAAGGCTTTTTTGGCCAAGATGGCAAACTGACATGTACACACGTACTTTATACACGTATTTCACGAAAATCACGAAATTTAAAAGTCACATTGGTAAATGTAATAAAATCCTCTCCATTGCTCATGAGAAAATGATTTGCATTACACTTTGAAATTTGTTATAGACAATATAAAAGTATACCTTATGCTTTACTCTGTGGCGCTATGCACAGTTTAACAGATCAAAACTACATGGCTACAGAGTGTGTTTCACTCAAATCAGCAGCGTATATTATTAGCCTTATGCAATATCAAGCACTTTTGCCTACACTTAGCCTACCATTTAAGCATCTTCATTTATGAGCATATAAATAGAACAGCTCTGTCTACTGGACACATTTTTCGACCGACTGCTTTGACTGCTTTGCACACAGTGTCCATTACATAGCCTATGCATCATATTTCGGCCCAGTGAAGGTATATAAGCCTGCAACAGCAGCTGAGGGGTTCACTGCAGTGAAAGGTTTCATCTGAGCAAATCCACTCTTGTCTTAGAGATAACCCTAAGGTGAGTTTCACTGAGGAGCTGCAGACCTTAAGGCAAATCTACTGCCTGACTCAAAGAGTTTTTCAGGGCTTCAACTTCTTGCAATGGGATATAAATCGAGGAAAGGGCCAGATTCTGAACATCTGAAGCTAAGGGTTTGGCTTTGGACCAACTAAGGAACCAAATGGGAAAAAATCTATTTGCCACCCAACCACAGATGCAAAGGATATTTGATATTTTGTCTTGCCTTGGTTTTGGGAAAATTGGACTACCTTTTCTGATCATTTGTACATTTTCTTTTGGGGCTCCCAGAGAGGAATACTCAAAGAGAGGAACTGTAAACACATATTGCATGAATGAAGATTACATGTAGCTCTTTAACTATGAATGCTGTTTTCTAAAGTGAAGTGAGGGAATTTAACATGCTTAGATTCAAAGTGAAAATTGCTTAATCCTGTCTGAATTGCTACAGCTGAACTAATGACTTGTCCTCTGCTCTCCTCCCTCAGTTAACTAAAAAAAATGGCATTGGCAGCATCTCTGAAGGAGGCTGACATCACTGCAGCCCTCGCAGCTTGCCAAGGTAAACCCCACCATTAACATGACACAGCATGCTTTATTGTATTTTGAGAAAGCCTAAATGCTAGCTATACATGCACAAAATCATTCTGTTTATCAGATCTGTTGTAAGTTTATAATTTGAACTCATTTTAGCTACTGCAGAATTCATTTGCTAATACAGAATCACATAACCAGATCATACTTGCAGCTAGTAGAAGGTGCACCTTGCATCTTTCCTGCATTTTAAACTGCAGGATTGTCTTTTTAAACACATCTTGCGGCTGGATCAATAGTGCAGCAAGCATGCAGAATGGGACTTTGATGCCATTTCCAAATGTCTTAGCATGTTTCAGTATAGCTACTGAAAACGAAGCTAAAATGCTGAATGACAGCCAGGGCAGAAGTTGGAGATGAATAGCAACCAACTGCCAGACCTTGCATACAAAGACCAGTGCAGCTGCAAAACACTGTTCAAATCTACAGTGTCTGATACGATCTCCTCTCTGTCTCCTCACAGCTGCTGACTCTTTCAAGCACAAGGACTTCTTTGCCAAGGTTGGCTTGACTGCCAAGAGCCCCGAGGACATCAAGAAGGCCTTCGCCGTCATTGACCAGGACAAGAGTGGCTTCATTGAGGAGGATGAGCTGAAGTAGGCACCATCTCTTAGATTTCACCACAAGCATCTCTGCGCCCTTGTAATGCAGGGATCATCTTTCTTTTGGACCACAGTGAATTCAGAATGATGTCAGAGCCCCGAAGCTTGAGAGAAGCTCGGGGCCACAGGGCATTCTCCTCGGGAGTAACTCAATGTCTGCTCTCTCCGGCAGTGTCTCAAGTTGTAGGGTGACATAGAGCAGAGGAAATACCAGAACAGACATAGCCAGCTTGGAATTGTGGGCCAAATTAAGTGCTTCTCATTGAGAAGCACTTAAATACTCACTGAACTGAATACAATAGGAAGAATATAATGAGTAGGCTTTGGAGATTTTCTGAAAAGATGACCTCTACAAAACTCTCAAAACCAATCGCTTCATGATCTTGCAGCACAAATATTTATAGGTCCAATTTCTGGTCTAAAAGCATATTTAGTGTAACACAGCATTTCTCTCTGATTGTCTTCTCCAGGCTGTTCCTGCAGAACTTCTCTGCCTCCGCCAGAGCTCTGACCGACGCTGAGACCAAGGCCTTCCTCAAGGCCGGTGACGTTGATGGTGACGGCATGATTGGAATGGATGGTGAGAAATTAAGAGAAACTTTCTCTGGAAGGAGATTCAGTGGCTGCAAATAAATGTGAAGCCTTCTAAAGATACTGAAGTAACTCTCACTCTTTCTTTGTCTCCCTGCAGAGTTTGCCACCATGGTCAAGGGTTAAATGAAGAAACTGACCAACATCCTATTTCACTACTCTAAAGGAACAACTTGAGCCAAGACAAACCCCTCCTCTCTTCTTCCTCTACTCTTCTCCCTCACTAATTTTCTCCCTTTCAGCCTCTACACACCACTTTTATACATTTGACTTTTCACCTCCTTACTGTAAACAAACTGCTCCCTCTCTCTCTCTCCCTCTCGCTCCCTCTCTCTCTCTTTCTGGCCATGTTCACCCCTTCTACTGTCCACGATGAATGTACCTGACTAAGTGTATAGCGTGGTGGTTGACTTGTGTCTTTCTCTCTCTCTCTCACTTCTGTCCTCATTTTACTATGTAAGTTTTTCTTACTGTGAGATCAGCGATGATGCACTTTTATGGGAAACGGACAGACGATGAGAAAATAATAAAGGTTCTTTTTCAATAACATCTGATCCTGGTCTTTAATACGGTTGTAAATCAGTAAATCGAAGTTACAAAACAAATTGTTTTGCCAGTAAACTGACCAAGAATTGGTCCCAACACTCCTAAAGTTTTACACCACAGAAGACAATTTTCCCTAAATGAACCTGGGAACATTAAACACATTCTACCAAGTAAATCTGATCAACCCTCCACATGACCTCGTTAGAATAAGTGATCTTTTAAGGAAAACTGAAGTGCATTTTTCATTAAAATGCCACTGAGGCCACAGCAATAATGTGAAATGCTAAACACTTAGCCAAAATGCTGATCTAATGTACTGGCTGCACAAGTGGAGAAAAGTCAAAGCTTCAGCAAAGCGACTCAGAACATCATACAGCAATGTTTATCTAAACTCTGCTCACATTAGCTAACATTGGCCACAATGAGCTATTGGTCACACACCAGTCATACCAGATCAAGTAGGGCTGCTGCAGCAAAATTACTGATGTGCTGAATTGCTGTTTGCTTATGCTTGCGAATTCAACTTTCAAGGAATGTGTTATTTCTTCCTTCAAAAGTTACATATTCTTACTTTCAAAGTTACCTTTTACCCTATCAACCACAGCCTGTTTATAAAGATGGATGACTCGTCTCCACCTCCTACCACTGTACGATCACAGCATCAATCATGACGTTTATCCTGCTTTTATATCATCAATCAACTAATTCAAAGTAAACTTATCAGAAAAAAAACACTTGAACATGCATCAGTGTGATCACTCAATGACAGAAACTCTCTTTGAAAAAAAAGTATTTGATGTGTCCTCTGACTTTTTTGTTTGGTCCGAGGCCCATCCGCTTCCAGGGAGGGGGGGTAGGACATTTACTACAGTCAGCCACTAGGGGGCAATAGAGATGTTTTGGCTTCATTTTTGAGAAGCTGTCAAGCCCTCCTTAGTGAACGGACTTTTTTGGAGGCATCCAGCTGTGGTGATGCAATATTAAATTAAAACACTGGAGATTTAAACTCTTAATCTAAACTCCCATAGAGAAACACACTCTTGCCCTACTTGATCCAGCTCTTTTCTCATACAGTAGCCTATGTGGTAAGCTTTGAATCCCCTGGGCCCAGTTAAAAAAAAAAAAGTAATCTGGATCGAATTGGTCCGGATTTGGAAATTCCATATTTTGCTATCCAGGATCACCTGCTCCACCTTACTTTTGTGTCGGTTTTTTAAAAGGAACATTGGATTGGACAACTGTGATCCTAATACCAAATTTCAGATTTACCAAATCCATTTTACCAGGACCTTAAACGGAACCAACACTGTGGCCTACTGGCTTGGCAAAGACCAACAGGTAGTCGAAATTCTGGTGGCCACAAACAGTAAACACTGCAACGAACAGAAACATTTTGCATTCCTTATTTTTTTTATAATGATAAATAACAAAACAAAAAACACATTATTCAATAATCCAAAATCATTTACAGGACAAATACCAGCTCATTCATTTAATAAACCCAAAGGGCAGTGTATGAGCCATTACAACACTTTTCTTTTGGTTATCTACCACGTTGGTTGTGTCACTTAATCTGCAGTTTTATGTTTGACCAGTGGGTGGAGCGTTGCCTGAGAAGGCATTAAATTAATCAGCCAAAGATACACAGGTGTGTGGAAAAACAGGGAAAGCGTACAGGTTTTCACTATGCCAATCGTTTCATGGTTTGAATTGTTGACAAGGAAAATGAATGGAACTAAACCAGAAATGAAATGGACTAATGCTTGTGCGACGGTGAGCAGGCCGTTAAGGAAAATAAATGGGTCACAGCACCGAAATGCAGCCAAATTGTGAACATTGATCATTGGCACGCAGAGCACAAGTCCAAGCAAGTTTTCCCCTGATTCCACCTCCTTGGCCTTATGTAGGAGTCGATAAAAGACTCTACAGGCAGGTTTGATCTTGATCAATTTAAATAGGATTACGTGGTCTTATTTTAGTTCGAAATCCCTCTTTTGCTTTTGAAAAACTAATTTCCAAGATTCGATCCAATCCGTGATCCAAAATCCCGCTGGAATACTTGGCGTGGAAATCCAGAGTTCTCACAAGAGCACAATTTGAATTTGCTCAGCGAGTTACTCTGGCATCGAGTAATGCTGCTCATTAACTATGCCCTTGTTGCCGATCTGCACCAATCACATTGATGTATCTGATGTAGGCGGGCAGAGGCAAACTACTCAGATTGAGCCAGTTGTTCAAAGGTAAACTGATCGGATTTTAGTCATTGGATTGGATCAAATCTTGAACATGTGTTATTCAAAAGGGAAAGAAGGAATCTGAAATTAGATTAGATCATGGAATCCAATCCTAGTTTTAATCTGGATCCAACCTTCAGTTTGTATTGTTCAAAACTTGTCAGTAGGATTTTTATAACTTTGATCCAAAAGAACAGGATTATCCTGATCCCAACAGGGGGTAGGATTTCAAGGTGGATTCCAAGAAGAAAATGCAGACATTTTTTATTTTTTATTTTTTATACTCTTTAATTTACAATTTGCACTTGACTTGTGTAACCGTTGTAACATTGATAAAGTAGATATAGTAGACATGGCCTATTAAGCTATTTAGTATAGTAAAGTAAAAATAAAATTAAAATTAAAATGATCTTGTCCCCATGAAACACTTTTCATTGTTCAAGTCCCCATTTTTTTCTCATTCATCCCCGTACATTAATTTCATAGAAACAATCATCAGAGATGAGCCTATCAAAAGTAATTTCTGGTCTCCCCTCCTCAGATGAATAAGAACCCTGAACATTCTTTATTTTGTTAACTATTGGACTTTTAGCCCTTTTTCAAGACATTATCATATTTGTTGTAACTCAGATGAGGGGTCTTAAAAGAGTTTATGAATGGAAGTGGATGGTTATGTTATTTTTGTGTTTTGTCTCAAAATAAGAAGCACTTACAGTGACCCCATGCTGGCTCTTCTACCTGTTCTTACATGGCTGGTAGCCCAGAATTGGGATATGTTGTCCTATTTAGAGCACTGGTAATCCGGATTTGGTCATCTTGAAAACTGTGAATCTGGATCAGGGTGATCCAGTCCAATGTTGCTTTGAAAAAACGGCATACAAGTCAGACAGAGTACTTGATCCTGAATAGCAAAAAAATGGGATTTCCAAACAGATTAAACGATGATTAGCCCCTGATGACAGTTGGCTTCGCTGGTAGCTAAGAGCATGAAGCTCTGCACGCATCACCCTGTGTGTTGTTGTGATTGGTTGCAGTATTATCTAATTGCGTGCAGTGAGATTTTCAAATGCTCGCCTTGTGCTGCCCTTCAAGATGGGCAACTTTCATTACTCAATGCGAGACCCTTAATCCTGTTGGATTTGGGTCTGGATTTCCAGGCTACCCTTCTGATGGGATCAAGATAATCCTGTTTTTTTTGGATCAAATAGATCCTAAACCAAGTTCAAAGTTTTGAAAAGGTTTGGGAAGGTTTGATCAAGATCAAATATAAAATCGGATTACACGGTCTGATCTTAGTTCAGAATCCCTCTTTTACTTTTGAAAAAAAAAAATCCAAGATTTTATCCAAGATTTTATCCAAGATTTTATCCAAGATTTTATCCAAGATTTTATCCAATCTGTGATCTGTAATCCCCAAATCTGGGCCTAGCATGTTGTGCCCTAAGTAAGGATGTCTCTGCATTATTGGGAAGCGGCCATAAGGTGGCGTCTCTGATCTGTCAATGAGTCACCAAAGGCTGCAGATGCTTGGAGGTTTTAGAGTGCAATACTTGGAAGCTTGGTGATACAGTAAATTTGTTTTCTAAACATATAAATTAAATAGTTCACTTTTTGTTAAATAGGTCTAGGCTATTACAAGTGGCTTTGAGACTAAGCCTACTGAAAATGCTATCGCTCACAAAGTGTGAAGTCAAAGCTTCACTGCATGTGAATAATGAGATGTATTCCCTTGGTTCTCATTACAAAACTCATCCCTCCCCTCTTAGTGCTGACTGCAGTCATCATCAGTTGTCATGGTGAACAGGTGCAAACCTTAAACAACTTTTCCTTTCTTATACCCCAGTCCCCACCTAACAACCCTCACCTATGTCAGGTGTGTGTGTGTTTGTTATTGCATCTCTGAATGAAAACCATCCCCATACATGCCCTTCTTACACATAAGCTTTAAGTGAATGAAAATGGGCCTACTTATGAGTAGGAGTCCTAAATGTTCATTTATCTTCAATTTCTTTGTACAGTAGTATTCACTTTTTACTGTCTCAATTAAAAGTTTGTATTTTAATTGTATTTTTTAGTTAAGCCCTTTGATTGAAAGTGCTCTATAAATAAATGTATTATTATTATTAGTAGAAGTAGTAGTATTATTATTGTCATTATTGTCATTATTATTATTACTTCTTACAAAATTTTTGTAATGCACAAAACAGCAGAGGTATGACTCAACAACTCAAATTATTTTAACTGAATGTCTTGTTGTTTTGGGTGTATTTCTCCTCCACGGTCACTGAAAAAGATTTTTAACGAAGTAGTTTAGACAGTTCTAGTTAGGTTCATATTCCATAAAGGTCCTTGTTTTTTCCACGTCCTAGTGACAAAATCATGTTATACATGATGTATGATGAGGATAACAACAAAACTATCTATGACCTGTTTCTGTGGTCACTTGAATTTGGGTGATTGTTCACTAGAACCAAATAAAGAAAAAGGGCTTGATTACATTTGTGCACCTGCAAAAGGAGAGAGAGAGAGTGAGAGTGAGAGAGAGAAAAAGGATGGAGAAAGGAAAAGGGAAAGGGAGGGGCGAGAAATGTAACACAGGGGAAAAGTTGATTGAACAAAACCACAGAAAGAGAGAACTGTGTACAGCGGATAAAAACTGTTTCGGTTCATTTGGCAGGTGAGCAGGTGAGAAACACGAGAAGGAGGCGGCTGGCCACGGGAACATTTGATCTGCAGACAGGGTTAAAACTCAGGCATCTTTCAGCGCATCCACCCCGCTGTATATATAAGCTTGAGCCAGCTGTCAGCGGGCACCACAAAGCCTTATCCATCTCCTGCTGCTTTGGACCGGGACGGAGAGGAAGTCGAGCCAACAGCGGTGAGTCCCACAGCTGCATGGGGGAAACAGGTGTTGGCCAGGTGGGCTACCTGCCTGCTCTGTGATGCTTTGCAGGAAGCTGACTGAGTAGTGGTCCCATAGCCTATTCTTTTGTTTTTCCTATTTGCATGGATTCTGTTTTTATAGACACGCTTACCCCTTCTGAAATTCTTTGTTAGGTGATTTACGGAAATATTCTGCTTGCAAATCCTCCCAACTGTCAACTTAAAGGACTAGGACTAAAAATATTTTCTTAAGCTGTTGGGTCCAAAATAAGATTTTTTTCCGGCTCACTAAACTTGTGTGCCTTTTAGGATATTCCCATGAAATGAAGAATAGAAAACATAACAAAAACACTATTTATAGAGACTCAAGATAATATTTAACTCTTTAGGCTTTTAGGGACTGTAGTAAAATTATTAGAGAGGTGACAGAGGTCAGAAAGGTTATGCATTTTCTTTTTCTGATGATGGACTTATGTTGTTTTCCTTTATTTTGGGACAAAGATATGTGTGCTTTACTCTAAGAAAAGGGGACTAAATGTTAATAACACTGTTGAGACTGTGCAGGGGTTCACCCGATCCCCATCCCCTTCCAACCCCAGTCATTTTTGCAGTCCCAAAGTGCCAATCATCTTGCACAGCCCAGTCAATCCAATTAATGTAATAACTTTAAAAGCAGCAAATAGCCTCAGTGATCTGGAGACCCCCAGGGGAAATCCAACCAGGAAGACGTACCAATAGATCATGACATAATATGAATTTATGAAATGGAACAGATGAAAACACTCTGGAGTAGCTTGGATGTTGACTTAGCTAAATGTAACTTTGTGGTTTCACTGAGTCTCTACATTTTCTTCAAACAACTTAAGCAATGATTTTTTTAGCCAAAGAATCATTAACCGGAGGAGTTCTGATGGGATCATGATATTAACCTAGATACATCTGCAAATACAAAAAAGGTTAATCTGGCAGGTCACAAAAACGATCTGGGAGCAAATCACAAAGACTGAAGGAGGTGAAGAAAATGTATCTGAAAGTGAGAGAGAGAGAGAGAGAGAGAGAGAGAGAGTCTGTGTGTGTGTGTGTGTGTGTGTGTGTGTGTGTGTGTGTGTGTGTGTGTGTGTATGTGTGTTAGTGTGATTATTTTACAAAGCTTATCTTTGACCCCACAGGACCAACATGTCACTCACCTCCATTCTTTCAGCTGAGGCCATTGAAAATGCTGTCAAGGACTGTCAAGGTATCATCTCCACACACACACACACACACACACACACACACACACACACACATACACACACACAGACACACACACAGACACCAGCCTTGACCTACCTTTCTATTTGAAACTCATTATTCATTTGAATGCCAGCAAGTCAAATTATTCAGAAAACCTTAGTTATCTATGCATGATCGTCATCATGATAATACCTTCATTCGAACAATAGCGTTATTAGCTTCAACTAATTCAATTCACACCTGATTATGATAAAATGCACAGTTGATCAATCAACATACTCTGTAATAATGTATAATCTGTGTTGCATTGAGTCACTCTCGGATCATCAAAACACTCTCCGACATAATCTTCTCTACAGCTGGCCAGCATCCTCCCCACTGAAGTAATACCTAGCTTTCACTGAATTTGAAAAGGGTTTCAATCACCTTGTCTGCTTTAGTGGAGGCATGTGTCTACTGGACTTGCTGTCCACTTTAATGACAACAGATAAAAAGAAACAAAAGGTGGAAATCGCCCAACTGGACAGAAGCCACATGCTGGTGTAATCACCACATCAGCTCCCAACCTGCTAAACCTCTTGGGTCAGCTCGATCAGCCCTAGTTCTTCTTCTTCTTCTTCTTCTTCTTCTTCTTATAGAATAATATACACTATATGTACATGGTTGGGTGTCAATGTAGGCCCATATGTGTGTTGTGTATTTCCAGCTCCGGAGACATTTTGCTACAAAAAGTTCTTCCAGCTGTGTGGCCTGTCCTCAAAGACGCCTCAGGAAGTCAAAGACGTCTTCCAGATACTTGATGAGGACAACAGCGGCTTCATTGAGGAGTCTGAGCTCAAGTGTGTGAAACAATGAGAGTTGGGATGTATTATCTAACAGTTTCCTCTGAGAAATATATATCAAACCTTTAACTTTGATTCCTTTTCCATGCATATACACCATTATCCAAACTGCAGCACTGCTGTAACTCAGTACAGTAATGCACTGGAAACCATCAAATATCTCCCTTTTCATACAAAAAGAACTACTTCAAGTAACAACATTTTCAGATAAATTCATCTGTGATGAGTTACAATGTGTGTGTGCGTGTCTGACAGAGAGATTTAGTAGAATAAATCACAGAAGTGTTATCGGGATGGCACCATTAAGCTGTCTCCGAATAATCCACAATGGTCAAAGTGTTATTATTGCATTTGTGTTATATAATTCACCCTGAGGGTCGCCTCAAGCCTTGCAATTTAGGAATTGGTGCGGCAATGTGTTTTTAACAGTGTACAATTGTCTCATATAGTAAAGTATGTGTGTGTGTGTGTGTGTGTGTGTGTGTGTGTGTCTAGGTACTTCCTGCAGAGGTTTGTCCCTGGTGCGCGGACACTGACCGAGGCAGAAATCAAGAACTTCATCTCAGCAGCTGATGACGACAGTGATGGCAAAATTGGAGCAGAGGGTTGGTATCTGATTTCTCAGATTGCATTCATACAAACTCATGATGTAGGCAGAAATGAGCTCATTGGTTGGACTAAATCTCAGTGGGTGTAGTCAGAAAAACTCGACAGAGAAGAGACAGCCATTAGTACAACTTAGTGGGGAAAGAATGCATCGTGGACATAACAAATTATTCCACAGACCATCTACATTTAAAGAAAGGGGTTACCTTGTAAAACCCCAGTTTGTAGCTGTACACTGCAGCACTCTTCCAATGTTGAAAAAATGTGGGGTTTCTGGGGAAAGGCAAGCTTGTTTACTCAATTTTAAATAGATTACTTCTGCCACTGGAAAGATTACATAGCCAGTTCTCTGTTAAATGAAATATAGTGAGACTTGGGAGATCTTGAATCACGCAGTTAAGCTTTTAAGTGATTTACTCCTCATGCTCAACGAACCCCAAAACAGTTGTATATTTAATTTCATCACTGTAGTCTGCCTCAGGTTTCTTTACTTACAGGCAACAGAGGACTGAACACAAGACTGACGAGCATAAGTTGCATTAGCAGGGCTCTTCATGTTTGGTTTAATTACATGTGCATCCATGAGAAAAGGTGGTGTTTTGTTACAATGTTGTGAGCTTCAGCATCAGATGCATAAGCATGTTGTTTCACTTTTACGAGTGTAGAAACCATTTGCATCGATACCAGAAGTTACGACCTCCAATGCGTGTCCCTGTTTCACCTATCGTCAAAATAATGAGCCCAGATTATGCTATAGCAATTTTGCAGATGATTTATAGCTATTTCAACATGCTTTTTTCCCTCTAGAGTTCCAGACCATGGTCCTGTCGTGAGATTGACAGATGATAATTGGTCCTTGAGTCCTCAGGTCTTCAGTCCTCTCCTCGCCCCTGGAGTCTTCTGATCCCAGCTTCCATTCCCAGTGATTTGCGCAAATAGTTTTTAAATTACCTTTTGTCCATTTAAAGACAACAGACTTTTTGGTGTTTTGTGTCTTTCCTCTATGTTGGTCCATGTTTTATTTTATGTGCACACAACACCTCTGTCAATAAATGTGAAAAATAAACACGTGTGGAAACAAAAGATCACATTTTTGTGTTTATCTCCTCTTAGAATATGTAAGATGGGTAAACAAATGCTATGAAAATGATTGCTCATATTATAATCTATTCATGTGCAACAATGATGCATGAATTTGCCATAAAAATGAAAGCTGACTGCAAACCCAATGAATGTCAGCAGGGAACAAAAGCATTTATCTCCATATAACAGTATTTGATTGTTACCTAAACATAGAACACAATGTTGCTCATCAAGATTATTTATACATATATAATATATATATGATTTGTTTATAAATAAATACTGTATATATAAATGGGATTGATGTGGAAGGACATGTGGTATAATTTAAACAAAGGAATGAATGTGGAGATTAAAGTAACAAATGTCTTCCAAAAGTATAGTATACGATCTGTCAACAAACAGCACAGGGTGCTTTCATTTTCCCCAATGTGGAGGAGGATCGAAGTGGATCTCAATTGATATTGAGACCAATTCGATGTTTAGCTGGGTGTGTACAATGAAGATTATAATACAGTACAGATTAAACCAAATATTATTGTATGAATCCACATCATTACAATCTACTTCCCAGTGTGGACTAGGAACCTTTATGGCTTCATACCGATTTTACCCGAACAATTGAACATGTGACACCGCGCTGTCAAAAGCAGGAAGTTAAGAATGTGAAGTATGATGCGGCATCTCCTCTCATTGATCTCATTTCCTCATTTATTAATTTTTTTTACGCAGTTTCTAACCACGAGCACCTGGGCGTGCTGAGTGTATGCTCTGTTAGGTGAGTATTACCGTTTGTTATCTGTTAGCGTCACGGTTCACTGAGTCTTCCTCCGCCTGGAACACAACTCTGCTGCTAGCAGAGCCAGCTAACGTTAACTAACTAGCTAGCTGCTCAAACTGACCTCACATCGCTGCTTGTTGACTTTCTAACAGTTTATGTTAAGAAGTTGTACTCGTGGACTTACAGAGCTCCCAGTTACCACGTGTCTATTATTATTATTATAAGTCATAATTTACAGAAACAGCGAGTGTGTAAACACATTGAGGGGTTTCTTGTCTCCGTTTTTTAGCTCACCTCGCAGACTTCACCATCTCAACGACAGCAGGTACGTTGCTAACTTTACAATAAAACAAGTGGACACAATGGCAGTGACAACATGTAAAACAAGTAGCAAAGAAACGTAGGCCCTAGACGCAAATGGGAAAGGTATCCAAGCATGGCTGTTCAAATACTGTAGCTAGGTAACTGAAGAAAAAAAACCAAAGCAAAGCATTAAAATGTCTATCCTATTATAATGCAATCATAAATCCCAAACGATTAACTTGGTTAAGTTACATTGCGTTTCCAGTTTATCAGACACACCTAGGTTCAACTATTTTGTTGATTTTTAGTTGATGATTTAAGAGCGAACCACATTACACTGCTCAACAGTAATTACATAGACACATTACATTAAAAATCACCCAGGATAAAAATCCAACGAGTCCATTGGGCCCTCTAGAAAAACACATATACCACAAGATAAATCAGAACCACAGGACAAGTGCAGACAATCAACATAAAAGCAGTCCAATACACCAGCCCTGCTATTAAACCTGATCCACCTATAATGGTTGATATGGGGGAACATACTACTGATGTGGCATATCAGATCTGACTGTACTTCCAACTGTGTGTGTGTGTGTGTGTGTGTGTGTGTGTGTGTGTGTGTGTGTGTGTGTGTGTGTGTGTGTGTGTGTGTGGACCCTTTCAGATTATTATCTCTAGATTTGTCATACTACAGAATGTGATGTACCTGTCTTCAGTCTTCAGGCACACGGCATGCTAACCAAACTGTCTTTGGAGCAACGGAAATCCAGACCAAAGTGACCCAAATGCTGATGATTAGGTAAAGCTGACATGAGTGTGATGATGAAAGGCTGACATTGATATCTGGAGAGCTTTAATCTGTTTATCTGTTTCTGTAAGCTTTCTCTTTGTGTCTGTTCCAGTCCCAGAATGGCCTCAGGAATGCAAGAGAAACAGTACACACCATCTCTTCTCAATTTCTTCATTTACAACCCCACATTTGGACCGCGGGAGGGAGAGGTGAGGTCGATTCCTTGATTAAAAAAAAAAAAAACGGAAAGAACGTTTTTCAGCTTTTAATTCAAGTTGTTGTTTTTTTAAGGAAGAGAAGAAGATCTTGTTTTACCACCCAAGTGAAGTGGAGAAGAACGAGAAGATACGGAATGTGGGCCTTTGTGAGGCCATTGTACAGTTCACCAGGTAAAGAGTTTAGTACTGTACTTGCAACAGAATCAGAGTATATCTACTGGGGCTGCACAATAAATCAGAAAGCAACTGGCACAACAAACACATGGCGAAAGGCTGTGACATATCACTAACTACACTCAGAGATTTTTTGTGTTGGTCGAAAGAAAATGTCAGTAGAAAACTGCACTTTAAAATGTAACTGTCATTCTTTTTTTTAACGTGGTGCCTTTTTATATTCAATTCGATATGCAATTTGTTCAATTAAACAATGTTGGAAATATTTTCTTTTAATTTGTTTTAAATTCAATTTATTGTATTTTAGCAGAATGCTGAAAGCTGCAAAAATGCAGAACTGAGTACACTTTAATATCTGTTTATTTACGACAAGTAATTGCAATATTCAACAATGTTATTGCATATTTTCCTCATATCGTGCAGCCCTGATATTTACAGCAGCATTTTCCCTACCATTGTTCTGACTGTGTGGATTTTAGTGTGTTTATTTAACCTTCTGGAGTCATGTTAAGACTTGAGGGCATGAATCTAAAAAGTGTCTTAAATAAAATGAATTTCATGACTCAGTTCGGCAAACTGTGTTATAGAAAACCAAAACGAAAGTGGTGTTTATTTTAACCTAAAGTATAACAGAATAGGGAAATGTTGCAATAGGTGGTCAGATGCACACTGATACAAATCTAATGTCTGTAAAAGCGCAAAGTGAAGTGGCTGATCATCCTGTTTGCGTGTGTCTCCTTTCTTTTCACGGTCATGTCTTCTATCTTCCAGGACGTTCTGTCCAACAAAACCAGCTAAATCCCTGCACACACAGAAGAACCGGCAGTTTTTCTTTGAGCCTGAGGACAATTTCTGGATAGTCATGGTATCTTAAAGGCTTACATGTCCTGTTACTTTGTTGACCATCTTTTGTAGCGTAGTGTAATAAAGCTAATCCGTTTTGATCTGCTGTTGAAACTCCTTTCCAAGGTGGTTCGAAACCCAATGATCGAGAAACCAAACAAAGATGGCAAACCTCCCACAATAGAATATCAGGAAGAGGAAATACTTGTGAGTACTGCGAGATACTCATTAACATCGGTATTTCTTTCACTGAATAGCGTCATTTTAAAGTTTCACTTACCATGCCCTTGTTCCTCTTTAGGACACTGTTTATGGTGCAGTAGTGAGGGAATGCTACAGCATGTACAAGGTGAGTTCCAATAGGATTTAGAATCTGTCATGCTTCATTTGTCAACATCATTTTCATTTTCCTCCTCCTCTAAAAGCAATTAAATTACACACCTACAGTTAGGCACGTATCATTAATCGTTATAAAATTGCAATCTCGATTTACCGTGTTCACGGTAAAAAAAAAAAAAAAAAAAAAATGTATGACTTTGATTCCCATTTAATTTTACGAGCCAACTGCATCACAAACGCTACTACTTCTTCTGTGAGTTTTAAACACAATGCTCTCCCTTCTCTTCATTGAAGCCTTTATGTTTAGAGGCTTGTGGATTGTGCCGGCCTACTAACAGTACTTCAAACTACCAATGTATAATCCACAAAGAAGTATCATCTTGTAACGCTGATTATTTTCTTTGTGCTGTAGCTCTTCAATGGTACGTTTGGCAGAGCAATGGAAGCCGGCGGAGTGGAGCTGCTCATTCAAAAGCTTGAAAAGTTCTTCTACAGGGTAAAAAACTCAACTGTCCATGATATCCTTATAGTGGATAGGTTTTTCTGTTATATAATATCATTAGTTTTTCTTTGCGCACATAGCTTATATTGACCTTGCTTTGACAGTAGGATTCATTTAAATGTACACACACATAGTTAATAGGGAGTCAGTTGAGCCTGAAAGTCAGTTTTGTTTTTTTAGAAGGGCTGGTCCCCACTGACAGTAGCGGGATGTTCTTTCTTTGTAAATACTCACTGGGGAACGCTGTTGAAGAGATGTTTGCAGTCATGCCTCCTTTAGTTCTGCCTACACTAGCTGGCTTCACCTCATGCTACAGTCACCTCACTGGTGACTCCTGGCATTAGGCAAAATAATAAAGAATTAATTTCTAAATAAGAAACACCCTCCTTAAGTTAACACAGGCCTCCCTCTCCACTATGTAACCCAAAGACAGAGAAGAAAGCGAGAGGCTGGTGGTGTCAGGTAGCCGGTTGAATGTCAGGGGGACGTGAGCGTCTCCATAGAGCATCAGTTGGAGTTTCTTAATCCTCTGTCTTTATTGCACTGTAAGCAAGCACCTTCTAGGCAGGTAAACTAACCCCTTTCTCCTTTCCTTCTCCCGTGTCTCTGGGCTGTCTCCTGTTATTTATCGGCATGTTTGTGCGTCCGCGTGTGTTTCCAGTATCTGCAGACTCTCCACTTGCAGTCCTGTGACTTGCTGGACGTATTCGGAGGCATCAGCTTCTTCCCTCTGGACAAGATGACCTACCTGAAGATCCAGTCCTTCGTCAACAGAGTGGAGGAGAGCCTCAGTCTCATCAAATACACAGCCTTCCTGTATAACGACCAGCTTATCTGGTACGGAATGAACACTGTCCAAACTTTGTGTGTGCTCAGCCTTCAAAATCCACCTGTGGTTTTCTAATTCTATGCGTTAATCTAGGCCACAACCTCATGACACGCATTTGCAACCATACACCAATATCAAATCCCAGCATTGACATCTATGCACAAATCATGCACGGTACACAGATGTGGCTTTAAACACAATCTGTAATCATCTTTCCAGTGAAAGTGCTCCCTGCCATATCACTTGCCTTTAATTGCACTGACATCCACCTGGCCCGGTGTGTAAGCACAGGGGATTACTCGGCTCCTAATGAAATGACTCGAGAGCGATGTGATCTTTCATTGTGAACTGTCACTAGACAAACAAGACAACGGAAGAGCCGTTAAATTAGTGTCCAGCTCAAGCAGTATTGCTCTGGAGTATTTATTGAAGCATAATTAGAGGCAAGGGACACTAATCTGTGTCAATATCTAGCCCGTGATGTGTTACACACTGAAATATACCAGACACAGCCACACCTTTTTGGTTTTGCTTTTTGGCAGGGTATGTTGTAAAGGGGTCATTTTGTGCTTGGGTTTGCAGGAGCGGACTGGAACAAGATGACATGAGGATCCTGTACAAGTACCTGACTACCTCGCTGTTCCCAAGACATTCTGAACCAGAGGTAAGGAGGCGGGGGTGCACAAGGGACAGATAGTAGCGGAAGGAATAATGGGAGTCACATTAAGGGGAGAAAGAAACAAAGGAGGAGGGAATATTTGTATAGGACAGGGAGAAGATCCTCACCTTTGCTGCCTTTCATTCCCCCTCTCTCTACCCTTTCATGTCTTTAGCTGTTCCGTCAAAAATAAAGGCTGAAAATGCCCATAAAAATAATCTTAAAAAAGAGAACAGAGTGTTTACTCCAAATATGATGTTTCTTTTTTATATGAGAATGCAATGTGATCATTTTGAACAGTTATGATCCAGACAGAGCAAACAAGAACAGTGACCTGAATATGAGCTGTGGATATTATTTTTCCTCAAACCCTTCCTCCTGCTTGTCTCTCTGTTGACTTCTCTCCCTTTAGTTGGCTGGCAGGGACTCTCCTCTGAGGCCGGAGGTCGCCGGGAATCTGTTGCACTATGGGAGGTAAGTCTCTGGTCCCGTGTTATGTGTACATACTTCCTTTGTTGAGGGTTGGGTTAAAACCCGAGTCAGGGGAATTAAGTTAATTGGCGCGTCAACAGAGCCAGAGCGACTATCGCTGCACCTTTTGGGGATTCAGTTTCCGTGCACATATGTAACTAGAGAAAGTTTGCTGTCTGACCAAACTTGGATCTGCACGATGCTTGAAGTGACTTGTTTCTGCAGGTGAAGTGGAGCTGCTGCAGTAGTCCAAGTCTGACTCCTGGTGACCTGTCATGAGACAGGAAACACAGCTTTACACCTCTAACACACTACAATTTAAAAAAACACATTTGATAAAGGCCAAAAAAATTGAGTCAACTATAGTAAAGTAAAATATGAAAAGAAAAGATCCATGCAGGTAAAGCTACACGGGAGAGTCACTTTCAATAACACATAGTGATTCCACATCCCTGGACTCCAAAGTATAACCAGGACAACAGAGAATTCCTTGTTCAATTTGTATTCTTATCTTTTAGATCAGTCATAATGGAGTTATGGCTCTATAGCCTGTGACCCTTTTTTATATATATATATATATATATATACAGTATATATATATATATATAAAAAACTGACATTCTTTTATGTTTAGCATGTTAATTGCTTGATTAGGTTCACTTTATGGTGCCCATTGTGACACCGTCAAGCCAAACCTTCCACCTTGAGCTACACTCAGGTCCATTACATAAAAAAATGACAAAGGGCCTGACTTCCTTGTAGTTTGCTGTATTATTCAGGATCTCAGGATGCATCTAAAGCTGAAAAGCATATGTCACTTAGCTGAACGGCAGAAAATGACTTGATTTTAATACTGATGATTTACTAGTCTTCAATCACGACATATTTAATGTCTCTGGTTTTGTTATTGTTGGTTAGACTAAACAACACATTTGAACACTTGGAAACTTTGATTTCAAATTGTACCCTATTTTGTAACATTTAGTAGATGAAACACGAGTAATTGATAAATTGAGAACATAATCAGCAAATTAAATGATAATGAAAGTAAGCCACAGAAGAAATAAGTTTTAGGCCTTTCCCTTAGTGGTCACCAGATTATTGATAATCTTTTGGAAAAAAATTAAAAAATGTTCATGAATTCCAGCATATTATTAGCAAACATAAATCAGCCTATTTTGTGAAAAGCATTAATGATGTGCTTAGTAGCCTATAAGTAAGGTAGTCACTAAGTTAGCCACCCACAGATCCAGTTCATCCTGAGGACTCCTTGTGCCACATGTGTGTTTAACGTTAAAACATGATTTATAAAATCCTGCCAACAATTTGTTGTCTTAATAGCCTAGTATCTTTTACACTAAAAAGGTATAAAGGCTTTAGGCCGCCCACACGTTATTATTTTACACAATCTATGTAGTAGGGGGTCCCTGCTCAGCCTCCCTTTCCGTTAATGGGTCCTTGTCTTTAAAAAGGTTGAAGACTCCTGGTACATAACATTTAATTCACTTTTCTGAAATTTGCTGAGTGCATCTCTAAAGGGGATAAACTTTTTATTTTAATTCCCTGATGGTCTCTCCTCTAACACCACTACCAGGACAAGCTTTTTCACTTCCACTCAGGCTCTTTTTTTTTTCCTTTTCTTTTTTTACATCGTTACTAGCATCACAGCCTTTCAGGGTCCTAGTGAGCCTCTCAGATCCCTCCTTTTTACTTTGACACTCCTCCTTTGAATATTTACTGAGCCACATTCTCCTTTGTCCCTCCAGGTTTTTGACAGGACCTACCAATCTTAAAGATCCGGAAGCCAAATTCCGATTTCCTAAAATATTTGTCAGCACAGAGGATGGCTATGAGGAGCTGCATCTGATTGTTTACAAGGTAAAGTAAATATGATCTGCTATTTCGTGACAGTCTACAGGCTTAACCATTCATACGGGAGTTTTTTAATGTATTAAAATAGCAGGGAAGTTGTTATTCATTTTTTAGAATGATTTTTATAATCTGTGATTTATATTGCACTGCTCTTTCAAACAATATGGATTTGGGGGATTAGACAGCAAAATTTTAAAATGATGAAGTGCATCCCACGCCCATCATCACATTAAGGTCATGTCTAACCTGTGTGACCCTGATACTGCATTTACCTGCACTGATCTGCTCTTTTCCAGGCCATGAGTGCTGCAGCTTGTTTTATGATCAGCGGTAAGTGTGCACCGTCATCTCCTGTACTTACAGTCAAGGATGCCGTTAACTTTCACTTCATTTCCCTGTATTTAGACCATTCCTAAAATATAACTTTTTCTTCAGCTCACGTCCCATAACGACTGACTTTATCTCTCCTGCGTCTCTTTGCAGCCTCCGTGGAGCTGACGAGGGACTTCTGTGAACAGCTCGACGGCCTGGTGGGCCCTCAGCTAACTTTACTGGCATCTGACATATGTGAACAGTTCACAGTTAACCGCAGGATATCAGGGTCAGTTGAGAATCCCCCCCCCCCCCCCCCCCCCCCCCCCCCCCCCCCACACACACACACACACACACACACACACACACACACACACTTTCCTAACTAACAACTCACCGCCCCACTGTGAAGATAACTTATTAAACCAATAGCTCACAGCAGACCGTGGAATATTGCAGTTATAAATATTTAAAATATATATATTCAGCCTGACCATTTATTTTAGGAGAGAATGTCAGTGAAATCCATGACTTCTTTCTGTCAGTATCATCTTGTCGTTTGAAAACATGCATTGCCTTAATCAAAGGTTTAGTGCTGCTTATTACAGTAGCCATGTTGTTGGTCATCAGTTTACAGTTAACCCTTTTGAAGGAACTCTGCCTGGCTGTCAGCATTAGTACCATAGTACAGCGACACTACTACCACTGGATAACATTGGGGCACTACATAGGGGTAACTCAAGCAGGGGAGCTTTAAAGTCTGGCAACCTGGCCCGCTCTCCTTTAACCCCGGCAGTAGCATCAGATACATCCTCGCCTGAAATCCAAGATCTTGTACAGCTGTACATAAAATAAATAACTTTATAGGGGTCATATTATGCATTTTGGCTTTTTCCCTTTCCTTTATTGGGTTACATTTCTTTTTTGTGCACGTTATAAGTTTACAAAGGGAAAAAGCCCAAAGTCCCCCCCCCCCCAAAGGGACTAACCATCTCCAACAGAAAACACTGTTCACCAACTGCTCCAAACTGCTCTAGTGTAGTGCAGCTTTTACTTCCGTAATGTACGTGAGTCACTCTCTAACAGGTTCTAGCTGCTACCGTAGCACGCCCTCCTGCTCTGCTCCTGACTGGCTAGTAGTCCTTACCTAGCTAAGGCACATGTGCAACTCCCAAAACAGATGGAATAGTAGTGAGATGCCTCACTCTGTAGATAAGACGGAGAGCTCAACACACAGGGTGAAAAGAGGAGCTGCAGCTATGTGCAGTACAATAAAAATATGTTGTTTCCTGTAAATTAAACCATGTAAACCTATTCTGATACAAACTCTAAACACAATTATGAACCTGAAAATGAGCATAATATGAGCACTTTAAAGCAATATGTAGCATCCAAAAGGGAAGGAAGGTGCTTGTTTCTTTCTTCACTTTAAATCATTTTTTAATTTTTTAATGTATCTCTTCTTTAATTCTGGGTCCATTCAGGCCAGAGAAGGAGCCCCAGTTTAAGTTCATCTACTTTAACCACATGAACCTGGCGGAGAAGAGCACCATCCACATGAGGAAGACTGCCAGTGTTTGCCTCACCTCTGTCCACCCTGACCTCATGAAGATCCTTGGAGACATCAACTGTGACTTCGCCAGGTACAGCTGTCCCTGTTTTTATATTGATCTTTACCGAATGCCTCCATACAAGAGTTTGTTGGCCAACTGAGTAGAAGTAGAATTGATTTTGTAAACTCTCTTAAGTTGCGCAGTATTTTCACATTTCACAAAGCCAGGAAAGAATGTGTGAAATTACAATTTCTCAATCTCATCCCCACAGCACCGCAGTGTCATATTCATCCATAAATGTGATGCTCCTGATAACTTTGTAAACTCACACTCTTTTAAAGCAGTCATGAGACTATGGTCATGTGAGAGTCCCATTTTCAGTACATGTGGAACATACAGTTGCATCAACATTCATAGCATTCATCCCAGTATCAATATCACTTCCTCTTTTACTGCAGATGTTGTGAAGGTTTACCGCACAGTCCAAACATACAGTGATATTTAATTATTAAATATTAGGTAATTCATTGAAGTATGTATGTTTATGCGTTTTCATTTTGTAGAATTGTAGTATTTGAAGAACCTGTGTCATTTCTGACACAAACCAAAGAAATATTAAACTATAGGATACTTTTAATGACATTTAGGTTTTTTTGTAAGTAAATACGTAATCTTGGAAGAATTTTCCTCATATCCAAAGAACCGTCTGTAAATTTGATGGTTGCCTCTTTTTTGTGGTGCTTGGTTCTATCTATCTGCCTCCCAGGGTTGATGAGGATGAAGAAATCATCGTAAAGGCTATGACGGACTACTGGGTAGTCGGCAAGAAGTCAGACCAGAGAGAACTGTATGTGATCCTCAATCAGAAGAACGCCAACCTGATCGAAGTAAACGGTATGTCTTCACCACCTGGCGATGAGTAAATCTGTGTCATTACCGCCACAGTAGACCATCTGCCTTCATACTTAATCTCTGCTTCGCCCTTAATGCCCCTTTGTCTTTTCTTCGCTACAGAGGAGGTTAAGAGGCTTTGTGCGACGCAGTTCAACAACATTTTCTTCTTGGATTGATGGAGATGACAGACTGGGACTGTTTCACCACACTAAAAACTGTCAGTGTAGCAGGATATCATGACAGCATCAGCGTAATGCAATAATTGCATTGTAAAATAAAACAGTTAAAAGCTTTCTCACCAAGTTTTTTTTTTTTTTTTTTTTTTGACCCCTTAAAAATTGTAATTATCTCTTGTAATTAAGTGTAAATCCACATTTTTAATGTACATGTACTTTTATTTTATATCATTTTCTTTGTACATACTTGTAGATTTTTGTTCACTGTCAATTTGGATTTCTTTCAAAACCATTTGTTTGTCTTTTTTAATGAACACATCACGACAATGTCTCAAATTAATTTAAAAACTGACCCACAGAACAGTTTACTCCTAGTTCCTTTGATGATCACTGATACTTTTCAAATAAGATGGCATGTCAAAAGTATTGTGGTCTGTAAACCACTGCGCTAACTTTAAATAAATCAAGAAGTAGTTTTACTCGGTGTAATGTATTTTTTGTTGGAAGATGCATATCAAGTAAAAGCTTTGGGCCACCTTCCAAATGGCAAAATCAGAGATCATGTTTATCTGAAATCTATGAGTCACATTTTCAGATCACAAGAATAAAAGTGTACATTATTTCTGTGGCAGTTTTTGTTCAAATTAGGACAACATATATTTTGTAGGCCTGCTTTTGTTGTGGAATTACTTTAAAGGAATTGTAAAATAGACACAACAATATTGTTTCATAGCATTAATTTCTGCATAAAAAAAACTAATTTGAACATGCCAGGAAATGAATTATAGATACTTATTATGTCAGGGTCAGTGAATATTGAAATATTTTGTCAAAGTCGAAACATACAAAGAGATCGAAATTACGTTTCCCTCTATCCCACGGTGAAGACAAGACATATTTAACCAACTAAGTCCACGGACAAACATAACATTCAAGTAAACAATATAAAAAGTAAAAATAAAAAGACACATACAAAGAGAAAAATAAGAGCAGCAAAATTTGAGTTAAAAAATTTGCAATTATGCATACAATAGACAGTTAATATAGTATAATAGTATAATAGTGCTACAAGTCAGGTGGGAGCATAGTGGTGCCAGTTTTGTAAGTGCAGCAGAAATGTGTTCCAAAGTGTTTTCAGGACAACAGGACAACAACAGGTTGCAAAGTGTGCAAGTGTACAAGTGGAGTAGTGCAAATGGAATAGTGCAAGGTAGCCATTTTGGGTCCAAAGTCATGGATGTTATGTAACTGAGGGGAGAGGGGGGAGCTCAGTTTTGTGGGAGCTAAATTTGGCTGGCATCTAGCCCTAGGAGCCCAGAATTCTAGCAGTACCCCCAGTATACCCGTTTGATGTGTTTTCACAATGGCAGAATCAGCTTTATTTGCCAGGTACAAGGACACTTACGAAGAATCTTTCTTTGGAGCGTCTTTGCTCACGATGTGCTTACACATACAAAACAACCAAAACAAAATATACGGACAATATATACACAATGTATTCATGCTCTAAACAGAAAAAATATAGAGGCATGAGTGCAATGAAGAGTTCAATAAAAAGTTATTTAAATGTGGAGTGTAGTGCAAAGGATACTTGGATAAATAGCAATTCTTATTTTACAGTATGAACAGTATAAACGTTATGAAGAGTTCTGAAATAGGAAATGAGAATGATGAATAAATAACAAATAATAAGTGAGATGTGAGAATGGGAATGATGAGTATTACTAAATAAGTGGAATAATAAGTGGAACCAGTAACCAGGTGCTGTAGATGCAGTGTTACTGGGTTACTGACTGGAATTGAACCTGACACTGTGGGTCAGAAGTCAGCTGTTCATCAGAGAGATGGCTTGTGGGTAGAAACTTTTCCTGAGTCTGTTGGTTTTGGCGGACAGTGCTCTGTAGCACCTTCCAGAGGGGAGAAGCTGGAACAGGTTGTGTCCGGCGTGAGTTGGGTCTGCAGTGATGGTTCCTGCCCGTTTCCTGAATCTGGAAGCGCATAAGTCATGAACGGAGGGCAGGTGGGCACCGATGATCTTTTCTGCTATCCTAACTGTCCGGCTCCTGTCCTTTTTGGTGGCAGATCCAAACCAGACAGTGATGGACGTGCAGAGGACAGACTGGACGATGGCTGTGTTGAAGTGGACCAGCAGCTCCTTAAGGCAGGTTGAGCTTCCTGAGCTGGCGCAGGAAGTAGATCCTCTGCTGGGACTTTTTGATGATGTTGTCTGTATTGGGCTCCCACTTCAATTCCTGGGATATAGTGGATCCCAGAAACCTGAAGGATTCCACAGCAGACACAGGGCTGTTAAGGATGGTGATGGGGGGTAAGACTGTCTTTAGGCCGACTCATCACCGTTCCGGATGAGGCCGATAACCGCTGTGTTGTCAGCAAACTTCAGGAGTTTAACAGATGGGTCTCCTGAGGTGCAGTCATTGGAGTGGAGGGAGAAAAGCAGTGGGGAGAGCACACACCCCTGGGGGGCGCCAGTGCTGATAGTCTGCATGCTGAATGTGATGTTCTCCAGCCTCATCTGCTGACTCCTGTCAGTCAGGAAGTTTGTGATCCACTGACAGGTGGAGGCTGGTACAGTGAGCTGGGAGAGTTTGGTGCTGAGGATGTCCGGGATGATGGTGTTGAACGCCGAGCTGAAGTCCACGAACAGGATCCTTGCATAAGCCCCTGGAGAGTCAAGGTGTGTCAGGATGTAATGCAGTCCCAAGTTGACTGCATCATCCAGCGACCTGTTAGCCCTGTCGGAAGACTGCAGGGCGTCCAGCAGGGGGACTGTGATGTCCTTCAGGTGGGCCAACACCAGTCTTTCAAAGGACTTCATGACTACAGATGTCAGGGCGACAGG
>NC_048427.1:13255992-13278274 GCF_013103735.1 Etheostoma cragini | reverse complement strand
GAGTTGTTGAGTTGGTGTGGGGGAGGGGTGTGACTGTGGGTTTTTCAAACCTATAGCAAGCTGTTCAGCTTATCAGCCAGTCGTTGAGGACCAGCAGTGTTACACAACATTACAGACCAAAATTAACCTCCGATACTACAGGCCAAATCGTTTTAATGTGTGTATAAATAGCGTTCCCACCATAGACTTAGGTGGGGACGGTCCCGACTGACAGAGTACAGACATAAAGTTAACACTCCAGACCAATGGGTGGCAGCAAATCTTACAGTTGTAACCACATCAAAACAATCGGACGAAGAAGAAAAACAACCAATCAGCACTCATTATTCGAGTCTAACTTGCAGCCATAGACTGTATATATGTTAACGGTCTATGCTTGCAGCCAATCAGCGTTTCTAAGGAATTTCAAAAAGTCACCCGCCATGTATGTTGTGTTTTCAGGCTGGACTGAGTCCGTTGTGCATTTTTGTTACTGGTAGACCGAAGACAACATTTGTTCTTTTAAGGGTTTTTATAAAAGAAAAAGAAACAAAAAAAAGAGCAAGGTAAGATGCGTGTGTTTTTTATATATTATCTGAAAAGACAGTGTACATCTTTCGTTGCTAACTGAACAGGAAACTATAAGAATGTAGTTCGAGGCTTCCTGCTTCCAGATCAGTCGGTGCGTTGGCGGTAGCTTAGCTAACAAACGTTATCTCTTTAACGGAAACGTAAGTTGATTATTTTTTGACGGGTTAAACATTTTTTTTTTTACTAATTCAAGTTAGCTTTTGCCGTTCGCACGGACTGTATAACAACAGCTAAAACATTTAGCTAGCAGTTAACGTTAACCTGTCTAACGTTAAGTAATCATAACGTTAGGTCCCTTAACGTAAGCTAACTTTAGATAGATATTTCACTAGCTAGCGTTAGCTAACGTTTGTATTATTGTTTAGAGGGGGCTGCTTGATTCTCGTAAATCCTAATTGATATTTGCCATCATCGTTATGACAAAGTAATTTAGAGAAAAATATAATAGTCAGTTAAAATAGCTAGCCCTTTGTTTAGTTAATAGTTTGTTTACAAAATCCAATCCACAGATGTGTTGAGTTGTAATAGCTGACCACAGGTCAAAGTTGGATGTTTAACATTATAATTTAATTTAAAAAATAATTTAAATTTTCATTTCCTTTTTTGTTGTTGTCAATTATCACTCATATTTCATAACAAATATAATCTTTGTCAGTTGGCATTACTACTAACTCATAGGATACATCTCAATCCCTCCTAATAACTGTCATATGCAGTGTGTAATAATAATAATAATAATAATAGTAATCCATTTTCTGTTCCCCTTCACTTCAGGTACCTTATGATGGATTCTCGATTTGCTCACCTGCGCCAGCGGGACACCAGTGTGTCCATGCTGAGGGTAAAAATGTCCCGTAGGAGGTCTCACTCCCAGAAGGAGAATCGGGAGCGGACCGTGAACACACGCAGGCAACTGGCCAAGCTGCAAGAGCTGGAAGTGTCTTGCCTGGATGCCTCCATCATGGCCGACATGTCAACCATTCAGGAAAAGACACAGAAAAATGCAAAATCTGCTAAAAGTACGGCTTCATGTTCCAACACAGCTACATCTCAAACCTAATAACAATGAGTTAGCCTCAGCACTAACTCTATTTTCTTGACAGACGTGGCTGTGGAAGAGAGGTTGAAACAGCTTGATCGCTGGAAAGAGCGTAAGGCTCTGGAGAAGGAGAAAGAAAAGAGAGAAAGGGAGCGTAAAGGGGTATTTAAGACGGGCATGTATCATCCAAAGGACACCCTTATCATTCCCTCTCTACCTGTGGTCCCAACTGTCTTAACCAGAGCTAAGGAGGTGAGGACTTATTAATCGACTAGTATGCACTGTTTACTGTAACTATCTACCCCACTGCTTTTATTCTTAATGAATATGATGACATGAGTTATAACAGGATAGCTCTTTGTAGCAGTTGTATTGAAATTACTCAATCATGTGGGATTTTGGTTTGCCCTCAGACAAAAGGAAACGCAGCTCCATCTCAGAATACAAGGGTAACTCGTTCAATGAAGCAGCAGCAGCAAGTCCAGAGGGTACTACTTTCTTTAAGATGTATCTCATATGTTCTATATATATTAACTTCCATAAGCTAAAATGTTCTTTTTTACACTGCTTTTCTTTTGCCCAAATTTCTAGACTCTGAAGGTGCAAGATCCTAACACTGTGGCAAAGAAAGGTAAATAAATAGATTTTCCTGTATTGTAAATGAAGCATACTGTTGTCTATAACACGGCGTATTTTAGGTCTGACCCCTTACTCCTCCTCTAGCTCAGCCTGCTGTGGAAAGAACAACCAGGACCCGGGTCAAGCCTGCACCTGCAGCAGCTTCTTTTAACCATGTTAGTCAAGGTAAGCGATAAATGAAGACAAATCCTTGCACACAACAGGACCTCTAGACTGGCTGTCATGTTGGTTTTGCTCTATGGTGTTTTAAGCCCCCGTTGTTTACTTCAAGGCAGCGCTGCGCCCGTTTACTTCAAGGCACCTAACCCTAAAAGCGGCTTGGCCAGTGGGCAGTCGGACTCAATGACCAATTACCGTAACTGACAAGTGGAATGAGTGTGACAAACGCCTCAAAATCTGACAAATCTTTTAAACTGATCTTTGACGATCTGAAATGAAGACACATTCAGCAACTGCACAGCCTATTTCTCGCTTAAAATGTTTTCAGGAACACGTTTTGGTGACCTTTTTTTGTAAAATACAAGACTGTATTCCAAACTTGCTGCCATTATGGTATTTGCGACAAGCTCGACCCACTTGACGCACGCACAGAACATACACTCAACTCGTTGTCGCTTCTGTGTGTTCCAAGGCACCTTTTTTGACCAACTCGGGGAGACTGATCAGTCAGGTTGGTGTCAGAGTCTTAACCCTAACCATTGCCTAATCCTAGTGTCTATTAGGCAGCGCTGCCTGGAAGGCGATTTTGGGAGGGCCCTTATTTCTATCCCCATCTGTGTCCCCATGTCAAGCCATCGCACTGTAGTAGAGCCTGTTGTATGAGCTCTGTCAACCAGTTCAGCCTCCAGTTAAAGCAGTTCCTGTGGTGAGGAAAAGTCCCAAAACAAGTCTGCAGGAAAAATACTTTGATTTAGCAAAGTACCTTGACTCCACAATTTTAACGTAATTTTTCCAGATCACACCATGCCTTTTTATTTGCACAATTAAGTGTTTTTCAGGAGCATTCAGCTGTTGCGTGTGCGGACTTGACTCATTTTTCTTTGAATGGACTGAGTCAAGGCCACAGTTTAAGCAGTTTATTATAATTTGGCCTTAAAACTATAAAGGCGCAGGAGATGTGACCATCAAAGCAAATGGAATGAGGGCCTTTATCTTTTTAAATGCCTCTTCTTACCCCTCAGATGTAAGGACCACAAGGAGCAGAGCATTTGTCGACCATGTGGCCCCCCCTTCTGACAGAGAAAGGAACTTTAAAGGTATTATTAAATGTTAGAATTTCGATCAGTTTTACATTTCCAATATGAACAATTGTTCCAACTTTAACACTTTCTTTTTGCGAATCTTTCAATATGCAGCAACTGCCAACACTATCAAGCCTGCTGTGCCCATGGTGAGCATTTCTATACGATTTACCGTGTGTTAAATCTGCAACTACTTACTTTATTTATTTTTCCCAGTGACTTATTAATTAGTTTACTGTTTCATTCTTGTGTAGAAGCCCAAGCTGACGGTCTCTGAAATGCACGAGACAGAAGACAAACCTGGTCCCCCGAGCCCTGTACCGTGCTCTGAAGAGGAAGCCATGGTGGTGGACCAGGCTCCGGCTGACTCTCTCCCTGCTGCGGATCCCGTGGAATCGGCATCGTCTTTTGCCCCCAAGGGTTTTAAATTCCAGGCTCCTACTGGTTTGTCGTCCTTCAAGTACGAGCCTCTCACTCCTCGCTCAGCAGACTCCTTCCTCACACCAAGGTCTGTCTTGTTTTTCCTTTGTTTTGTAGATTGTGTGTATGTTTAAAACACTGCAGAACTTGAATAGTTTTATTTTGTTGAATGTATGCCCAACTATTGTCGTAAATATTGAACTACAATGTACCGGACTAGTTTTTTTTTTTTTTTTTTTTGGAGTGTTTCCTAGCTCAATGCTGTGTTATCATTATTTCTATCTAGCCCCAGCTTCATTCTTCCAGAGGTTCCCGCTTTCAACGTTGAGCCTCAGGCTGAGCCAAGCGAACCCTCACCCTCCCTACTGCATACATCTCCCACAATGCACCCTCCAACTCCAGGCAGCCCTCTGGAGTCAAAGCATGACGTACCATACTTTAGGTGGCCTTCCTTTTTCTTTTCTTTTCTTTTCTTTTTTGAATGATTGATTTTCTATCTACTTTTCCGTTGATTCAAAGTTTTTTTTAAATAATTTCTCTTTTGTATATTGTGCAGGTCGGAAATTGCCAACGAAACAAACAGACTGACGGCTCTGAGTGTCCTCTGGGAGTCTAAAGTGGAGGATGAGTCCATCCCAGAAGAGAGTGAGTGTGTCAAGCTGAATATGTGACTATATTTGGTAGTAGAAAAATAGCGTTCCCTAAAGTGAACAGTTGTAATTCGGTTACATTCTGGCTCTTGTCTATTTAGTGAGAGACTGTATGCGCACTGCAGTAGGACAGGCCAGGCTGTTGATGAAAGAGCGTTTTACGCAGTTCAGCGGTCTGGTGGACGACTGCGACCTGGGCCGAGGGGAGAAAATCACCACCTGCACAGACCTGCAGGGATTTTGGGACATGGTGTATTACCAGGTGAGTGCCCACACGAGGGGGACAACATTGTTTCAGACTCCAAACACATAGGCGACTGGTAATTATATACGGTATATGATCTGGACTTATACCATCTTTCAGGTAGAGGATGTCTGCAAGAAGTTTAACACTCTCAAAGAAGCAGAGAGCCGGGGCTGGGTGGAGGAGCACAAGCCCCCACCACCACCACCGCGACAGAGGAAAGGAGTGAAGGTGAGTGCGTATGTGTAATATATACGTGCTATGTTTAGGGGCAAAAGTTGTCATGGTGTGGAGGTCAAGACAGTGTGCCTTTTATGTGCTTTTTACAGAAACCATCGGCTGCACCGGCCAAGACGACAGGAACTAAAGTAGCAGCCAAGTCCCGCCTGGCGGCTGTGAAAGCGGCCATGAAAGCGAAACAGCAGGCAGAGAAGGCAGCAACGGATGCTGGAAACAATGAGGCAGAGCCCCAACCCGCTGCCACCGTGGTCTTTGATGGAGGCTTCTTCCAGGTGGAGAGCCCGGCCAGGCCATCAGGTGGGAGGAAAATACTTAGGCCAAACATGCAATCTGTCAGTGTTTGCTTGTGTACTCTTACCCCCCCCCCCTTTTGCACAGCTAATAACAATGTTGTCGTGTAGTTGTGTCTACAGGTTCTGCGAGGAGATCCAGCCGTCTGAGTGCTGCAGTGCTGCCTCAGGCCTCTCCCTGCTCCAGCTACCTCTCTCCTAGAAGAGTCAGTCGGCGATCCCTTGCACTGGCACAGACTCCCCTTGACGCCACTGCCTCTCCTGCTCAGCCCGTCCACACCCCTGCCCACCTCAGTTTTGCCCTCAACAGAACCCCGGCGCCAAAGTCTCAGCGTGGCACTCCTCAGTCATCCCAGAAGAGAAAAGACACTGTAAATGTCTCCCTTTGTTTCTCACCTGTCAAGGAAGTGCTTTCAGATGACAGCCAGCCTGAAGGAAGCCCTGCACGCCAGTCAGAAACAGTCCCCACACAGGAAAACCCGGCTCCTGTTCCTGAATCAAGCACGGCCGCACCTGTACTTCCACTTCCATCCATTTCTGTAGTCGAGGAGCAAGACAAGCCAGGTGAAGCTGTCGATGTTTCCCTCCCCCTCTCTCCAAGACTTTCCCTCTCTCCGTGCAAACCAACTCCAACAGTGTCCCAGGCCTCTGAGCCCCCATCTCTGAGTTTCATGTTGTCGCCCTGTGTGACTCCCAGCCAGCCTTCCATCTCCTTCCCTCTGGCTGCGGGGGCCCAGGAGTCTGAATGTCATACACCAGGCAGCTCAGTTGTTGAGGTAATCACATTTTTTGTTTTTCATTAAAAAACCGAAGCCTCATAGGACGCCCTTTTATTAAAAGGCCTTTTTATTTTCTCTTGCTATACAGCAAACATTATTCTTATGTAATTTCAGGAAATTCCTGGTCTGGACTTTGAGCGTTACCTCCAGCCTTCACAGAGATTCAGCCTGTCACCACGGGAGACAGGTGCCTTAGATACACTGTCCCCCATGGCAGTGGATGTAGAAATGGAGAGTCCCAGAGCTCAATCAGAGCACTCGCTTACTCTTCAAGAACCAGGTATGATTGCTGCCCATGATGAAGTAAAGTGCATACACACACACACACACACACACACACACACACACACACACACACACAGGGTGTACACCTGGGCTTTATACCTTAACAACCTTGGCCCCTATTTCCTGATGTCTGCTATAAAGAGAACCACAGAACCTGCCTTGTTGACTTCAAGTCTGTCTTCACCCATTATGGAATTTTCAATGATCTGCCTTGACCATGGAGTATTTTATTTTGAAAATTAAGCGGATGTTTTATTTTGTGGAACGAGCAAAAAGAGAAGTACCACCAATTGACTCAAATGGAAACCTATTGACTCCGCCGCCATTCTATATGGTGGAAATCAGGGGTAATGGATGCAAAAGCTGTAAAAGCCCGGATTTCCTTATTGAAATTTGTTTTTGAAGTTGGCAAAACTAGATTTTATATCAAAATTTGAGTAGTAGTTTTCGGGGGGCATTTTTAATTTATCAATGATTATATTTTTCCACACAAAACTTTTAGAAAATGTTGTGATTGCCTGGTTATAAGGGAATACCACACTGAGCTTGCTTGGGCAAAGGTTTTTTTTTAACCTTGTTTTAAATGCACGTTTACAGTCTTCACTCATTGTTCTACTCACTTCTCACTGTTACCACAGCACATCCGGTGGGGCCTTCGGTGTTAACTCTTCAGTCACCAAAGGTCAACGTTTTTCCTTATTTTTTTCCTTTCTTCCAAATAGATTGGCCTTTAAATCCACATTTACCTATTACGTCCATGTCTCTATTAAGCCTCGTCATTGCTGAATATATTGTCTTTGTGCATTTTTCAGGCCCAAACAGTCGAGTCTGCCTTGTTACTCTTCACCCCGGACCTGAAGGACCGGATACGCCAGTCTGTCTGTCCAAGTGACCTCATGGTCTTCACCCCTCCCCTCTAAAGAAATGTTCTTTTAAATATTTTATTTTTTACATATAGCAACTACTTTTGATCCTCAAAAAAAAGAAAATGTATCTGAGTGATTCTGGCTTAATAGAAATTTGTTTTGTCTTCCCAATTAAAGTTCTAGTTTTTAAAAAGGAAATGGTGATTACTCCTTATTTTACATTGGAGCACAAACTGGCAGTTCAGTCAATGCTTTTATTGCTCACTGTACTTGAAGGCTTTAGGCATTTTGTTTGTTTGGTGTGTGGGTAGTTTGTCATTGTGTTTCTAAGATACTTGTGACATTTACCAGCCTCCTTGTTCCCTGTAACACAATACAGTACAACACAGACCACTACATGTCTGACACATTCATATTAGTACAGAAGCAGTAGGGTGATTTGGGACTTGGGTAAAAACAGTTTACATGCAAGACAGAGGTAATACTGGAATGGGAGCCACAGGTATGGAAAGTGATAAGCTGCCATCTAGTGGCTGTGTTTATGGAGATGCTTGGCTTTAATTTCACTTTCAAAGCTGTATGTCAAATCTTTCAGCCCCTACTATAGAGTCCTCAGACTATAGTTACACCATAAACCCACAATACAAAATGTAACGTGTAAAGGAATCTTAAATTGAGTGCCACCCCTACTGTTGTACCTGGTTAAATATAACTAGGAGTTATAATACATACATGACTAAAACATTGACTAATATTTATACTGTAAACTGACCAAAAATAAATCAATTTTAGCTGGGAATGGGTAGAATTCTAGAATTGGCTGGAAGTTTCTCGGGCCTTGGCCAGAGCGATGCGTCTCCGGGCCTCCTGGCGGAGCTGTTCCTCCTTAATGTTTTTCAACACTAACTGGTTACGTTCAAAAGCCGGGAAGAAACCGTGGTGAAAGAATTGATGGATCATCTGGTTCCAGAGCTCCACGTCACACTCTTTGGCCTTCACTCCTCTGGTTAGCGCGCCCTTTCCTTCACCTGTGTGCTCGAGAAGAAACGTGACACATGAGCTATAAATATTAATATATGTATAATCTATACAGTCATTGTAATGAATGTCCTTTTCATTCATCTGAACATGAGTCCCTTTCCCTTCTACGATTTATATGTATGTAAAAATTCTGCCGGGGACTCTGGGATGGAGCGGACCTTTTATGTGAGTGTGTGAAAAGCGCACTTTTACTTTTTTTTAAAGTAATAGTAATACTACACAAAGAGACCAAAACAACCCAACACAAAGTTGTACAGCCCTGCACTCTGCACTTGTACCTTTCACTGTATCTTTGCTGGTTCCTCCTGCTTCATACTCCTGCCAGCTTGCCTCTTCTTCATCATTTTCCTCCTCATCACCACCATGACTGGACTTAACTAACAGTAGTGATAATGATAAACTTGAAGACATTGCATACTGTATTTACATACAGTAAAAAATAAAAGACTAGAATTATCGTAATATATTCATGAATTTTGGAAGTCATTGTTATTATAGCATAATAAATGCATATTTCCTCTTAACCCTGCTTTGACAATGGAGGGAGCGGCCGTTCGGTTGTTCCCCCACCCCCCTCTAAATTGAAAGTATTAACTGCCCCAGTTTTACGGCCGGGCCAGAGCTCCGTTTTGCGTTGCTGCTAATGCAACAGCATGCCCAGAGAGCCGTCCTGTCACCCGCTCTAACAGGCCTACGTCTAGGACTGTAACTGATATCTGAAATTGAAATATGGCGGCCAGGATGGACCGGCCTTCCAGGAAATCTCCCAAACGTGCCAACGGCAAGTCTGCTATATTCTACAAGAACAGACAACTCGTTATTTGACCCAGAACCTGAACATCACCCAACTAAACATACCTGCTGCCTGAGGTTTCTCCACTTCTTCAGCAGTGGATAGTCCTGCTTTGTCCCTTGTCTGTATGTGCAATTAAATGTTTTTCAATATTTCAACAAAGACATAGCCAAGCTCATAGCATAGTTCAATAATATCAACAGTAGGGGTGTAACAACACTGACATTAATACTGGATTTTTTTCCGTGCTAGACTGCCTTTTGCAACTGACCTCCACTGACTGGGAGCTGGAAGTTTCAGGAGTGATGGCGGAATTCCCCGGAGCTGCCACCTGGATAGAAAAAAAACAGAAAAAGTAAGTCCTTCGATTTGTGTGTGCAGAATTTACGGTTTTATCCTTTTTCTGTAATTCCCAAAACAACCACACTCTACATAGAGTGGGTAAGGGGTGAGGGGGTCACAGAGGTTTTAGAAAGAATCTGACCGACAGGGAAGGGCTGTTTGGCGTCTGCAAGATGTTCTCGCTGGCCATTTCAGGGAGATCCCTCCTGGCCTCAGGGTCAGGGCTGGACGGTGACTGGCCCTCCTCCAGGCCTGCAGGAACAGGCTGATCCTTCACCTCCAGGTCTTCAGAAACTGGCAGACCCTTCCCCTCTAGATGTTCAAAAACAGGCTGACCCTTCACCTCCAGGTCTTCAGAAACAGGCTTACCCTTACCCTCCAGGTCTTCAGAAACCGGCTGACATTTCACCTCTAGGTCTTCAGGAACAGGCTGACCCTTCAACACAGCAGAGCCCAAAAGTATCTCAAAAAACTCCAGGAATGTAATCTAAAGCAGGAGTGGGATCAACAGAAGTGGTACAGAGTGAGAAAGGAATACACAACAAAAAGATAAATGCCAATTGCAGTGGCACAGAGAAATAATTAATTTGTCAACTGGTGTAAACACCACAGACAGACCTCCAGATCCAAACATGAAGACGGGTTTCTGTTGTCACGGCTCTCTGCAGTGATGACCTGCAGCAATCTTGCTGTGGTCAGGTTATTGTCCAGCAGATGGAGATCCTGGCAGAGGTAACAATAAACTAATCAACACAATGTTATCATGAATGTGCTGAATGCTGGTAAAAGACTGTTTTTCCAAACATAAAATGTAGATTTAATTCTTTCAAGTCACTCAAAATTGAACAGCCGTCTGGTTTTGTTGTAATAACAAGCAACAGAAACTGCATCCATGTCTTATATTAAGTGGTAGAAATGAATGAGAAGAAGTTGATATGTGTGGTAATCTTCGTGTAATAGTCTGTTATACCCTGAACATCCACAGCAGGTGTCGGCAGGTCATGGTCAGGTCATCTCTGGGTGCTGCATTGACTTTGCAGTAAGTCTGATAGACTTCATAGCTCTTCTTTAAGTAGTTCACAGCCAAAAGTGCACAGTCTGGCTCCCTAAACAGGAAGCCTGGATCACAGCTATAGTTAATGAGCACATCTAGTACTGCATAATATAGAACTAAGCAAGAGTTTTGGATTAGTTTCTGTAGGTGTGTCGCCTTAGACAAAACACGCAAAACACCTAACAATAGAGAAACCTGAAAGCTGAAGCCCTAACATAGACTCTTTTTGAATAACTACTTTGCTATCTGGTATCATGGTATCAAATCATAACAAGCGTTATCTCAAGACACTTTACAGATAGAGTAGGTCTAGACCACACTCTAATTTACAAAGACCCAACAATTCCAGTAATTCAGTAATTGTGTGTGCACATGATCTTTAATATTATATTGTTAGCACCTTTTACATTCTTAGCATTAGGAAGGATGTTGTCTGTCATCAGTTTGGAAAAGCAGGCAGCCAGAAGGTTATTTTGGGATCTGCGAAATGAAAAGTGATGTTTGAGCTACATGCTAAAGTCAAAATGCTAACATGCTGATGTAAATCAGCTAGAATTAGCACTGTAGTACTGGACAAATTAACATTTTGACCAGATAATGGTGCATGATGGTAAACTGGGATCGCCAAAGTTATCAGGATTCTTTCTAAGAGGAGCATGAAAGTGTGTACTAAATTTCATGGCAATCCATCAATAGCTTCAGTCTGGGCCAACTGGCTGTTAATGCCAACCCGAGAACCATGGGTAACGGCTCGACTGTTATTCTTAGATACTCCAGAGTTCATAATTAAAGGTGCTCTAAGCAATGTTGGCTGGCGTTAATTCTTGTTGACCTTCACCGTATTTTTAAACAACACAAGACTATAGCTTGCCCCTCCCTCCTCCTCATCCCGTCCCCTCCCTTCTGTGCTTCCGCGCACTAACCCCCCACCCCCACCCCCACATCCTTCTTGTTGGTTACTGGCTGGAATGCAGTTGGCGTAGTTTGTTTTTGTTGCCGATTGTAGACCCTGGCCTGTCTACAGAGACCGCGGTTTTTTTTTACAGTGTGTTCTGGAGAAAGGCATCATGCGGATAGTAAGGAGATGTTTGCTGTATGTGACGTAAAGTTTGTAGCCTAAAACAAGCGTGACATCGCTTAGAGCACTTTTGAGAGATACGTGGGTTTCATCTACTGGTGATGATCTGAAGTAATTCCTTACATCAGGTCCTTATGGTAAATGTAGTAGGCCACAGCCACTAGACAGCTGATGAGCCTATGCAGAAGCATGGGAGTGAAAGGAGAGTGAATCTCAGCTGTTGTGGCATCCTCTGAGACACAGAGTAAAAACATTAAGCACAAAAATACTGTAAATACAAAGCAATCAATGTCCTGTCTGGTATGTGTGAGGTGTGTTAAGTATTTAGGAGAGATTGTGAGTGCTGTTCCTTCTCACCTCTGATCATATGGTCTATCTGTGTGAGAGTGATGTTGTAATGGTGGATCTTACAGTCTTTGAGAAGGCGCCAGAGCTGCAGGCGGGACAGGTGGAAGGTGTTATTTGAGGAGTGGTCATGGCCAAGTTTTTTGTAGAAACTATAAATGGACCTCAGCTCACTGTCTTGCTTCATTACCTCAACCTCCACCTGTTACATGTGAGCCACAGGGCAGGAGCAGGGGTGAAAATAAGGACGGGGGTAAAAGAGCATATGTCGACAATGTTGTTGTGTGAAGTGGGACCTGACCTGTTTACGCTCAATGTCATGCTTTCTCTTAGGGATTTTCTCCAAAAGATATCCAATGTCCAAAGAGATGTTGGGTTCTAAGAAAGATGAACCTGTAATAAGATACAGAGTTGTAAGCCATTAAGGAGTTTGGACTGTAACACTGTTAATTATCTCCTTGATGGAAGGCTGAACATTTTGAATAACTGTAGGTGTTTACCAGACAGAGGAGTGGGAGCTTTGCTTCCATTCAGGTTGTGTGTCATCATCAGATCGTCCACAAACTCTACTTCAAAAACATGCCCATCCTCAGAAGTGAATTTTCCCTATGAACCATTCAGTACAGTCAATTTTAGAAATTCTTGTAATTACATAAATGTATCATATTTGAGCACTGCGTTTAAAATGAATGCCAGATCTTTCATCTTTATCTTCTTGACTGTAAGAGCCAATTCTGTATCATTGACTAACCTTCCCGTGTTTCTTATTATTCCTCCATCCGATTTCATAGATCGCACCACCAGCATAGTAAAGGGTCCCCTGTCCGTGCCTCTGGCCCTGAACGAAATCCCCTGTATACTGATTGCTCTGGGAATACAGGGATCCATCCGCCGGCCTCAGGATCCAGTCATGTGTGCCTCGGCCATGCTGCCGGAGAAGAGAACAAAAACAGGAACAGGATAAAAAGGTACTGGCGTGGAATTTGGGATATATGAATATGTTGGTGTCAGCGATGTGCTTTCTTACCTGGACTCCATTCTGCCACATCCCAACATACTGCTGTCCCAGTTTCAGCCAGCTCATCGTGCCCTCTCCATGTCTCAGGTTGTTCTTCCACTCACCAGAGTACATGTTACCAGAGGGGTAGCTGTTAAGACACAGATGTTACCCTCGGGCAGTTCAAATCCCCTCACTACATATTCATCATCATCCATACATACCGTCTCACTCCCCATCCCTCTCTGTTGTTCTTTACCCAATCTCCTTTGTACCAAGAGGTCTTATCGTGGTTATAATACACGTCACCCTAACACAAAGAGAACTAGTTACAAAACAAATATCTAAACAAAAGCCATACCTGATATGAAATAGTGGATCATACCTTTCCATGCCTCTTGCCCTGATCCCACTGCCCTGTGTATGACAAACCATTCTTGGCACATTTGTAGGTACCAGTCCCATGTCGTATACCGTTGTACACTTCCCCCTTATAGGAGCTGCCATTAGGCCAGGTGTAGCTACCCAGGCCCGTGGGCATGTTACACACAAATTCTCCCTGTTGGATGAGACATTTAAAACCCCTGTCACATTCCTTATTTACAATCTATTTTATTTGACCATACTTTGTTTTTATTTAGTATCTATCACATGGGCTAATGTAAAGCAATTTTACACACATAACATTTGATATAACCTCATATTTCAATCCGTCTGCCAGTGTGATGACACCACATCCGTCCATAAGTCCCTTGGAAAACATGCCCTTCAGAAAAAACAAATGAGTGACTTTATGAAATAGTTTTTTTTTTATGTATTAGAATTTTTACCTGGGATCATAGAACCCATTTGTGATGCACTTTCAGAGAAAGCATTTTAAGCCATGACCAAATGTATTCCTGTCACTGCATTAGGCATGAGGATGCGACAACTAACTGCATTTAAAAGCACATTTTTCATGGAAAATAATGTTCAACAACAAATATATTTATAAAGTAGCTACGCATTTACTGTATTGTAAAATCAAATATATGGTCTTTCCCCCGAGGTTTCTAAATGTGTCTTTATTTACAATAGTAGCTAGCTGAGTTACCTTGTACGTTTGGCCTCCTTCAAAACAAGCAACCCCTTCTCCATGAAACTGTCCTTCCCAGGTTTCCCCTTCATATCTGGCAATGACACCCACCAAATGTTACAATGTTACACACGTCCCTGATATTTATTGGTATAGTCCAAAAAAAATTAAGGAAATAATGTGTGTGATTTACCTCTGTACAATTAAGCTAAAAAGTGTGGGGAGTTCGTAAATATCATCATCCTCGGGCTGTTCCTCTTGGAGCTCCGTTTGGTTTGCTTTTACACCCGCTGAAACCACTTTTAAACTTCCAGAGTAGCTCCCTAACTTCCTTTTTTCGCTTCTGTTCCCTGTATGTGGCAGCTCTGGATTTCCGCACATTTGCTTGTGTTCTTGTTTATCGGTTTTCATCGTTATCTTCTTCGCTTTCCCGTGTACGCTGCTTGTGTATCTCCATGGCAACAATGAAAGCAGCTCACAACTACGGTGTCCGTTATCAGTCAAAAAAGGGTAAAACAGTGACAATCTAGTACTACTAATTCTCTCGATACATCCATGAGTACTAGTGGTTTAATAATACAGACACAGAAAGTGACATATGTTGTTTATTTGCCCAGTAATTGGGTTTTTAAAATATAACAAATATAAATTTCCAATACAAAATACAGATTAAAAAGATATTAAGAAAACACGCCAAACAGTCAATACCAAGCATTTGAACCATTCAAAAATACAGTGGTTTGGACTCAGTCTTAACAGAAATAAACTGGAACAAAAGCACATTTTAGTTATATTAAGCTGGTGTAGAATAGGATCCTTCCCCGACAGGGTTAGCCTTGTGAGATGATGTCCAGGTTGGCGAGGTGTCTCATGGTCGGCCTGCCGTGAGGACAGTTCCATGGATGCTCGATCTCCCCCATGTGAACCAGGAGCTTTTTCATCTCACTGACACTCAGAGCAGTGCCAATCATCACCTGAAGAAGAACATAAGTTATACAGTATTGTTGTTCAATTAGTCTGTAATAAAACTGACTAACAATTGGTCTCATTGTAGCTACTTAAAAGTGATCATCACGGTGTTTTTAAATTTTAGAGACTCCAAAATCACAAAACACCTTACAATACTATCAAAGTAGAAGTTAGATTAAATTTGTGGGTTTTATATTATTTTATTTTCACTCATTTTTAAAGTGTTTAAAGCATTTTTGTTTTTCATTCTACTTACCAATATAATTGCTATAGTCATTTAATTAACCGTACACATTCAATTCAAAAGCTTGTGCTATATAAGGATTAAAATGACAGTAGTATTGATATGTGCAGGTTGTTTTTATAGTGCAAGAAATTGAAGGGAAATCAATGGTTACTGGAAAGACGGACAAAAGAGATGCTTTTAAAAGTAGTAGGCAGTAAACTGCCCAAGCATAGAAAAACATGTGTGTAGGCTTAAAATTACTGATGGCCAAGCTGGGAAATAACATTCTGATGCGGACTGCTGATCCTAATCAAAAAGCCCAAACATGGTCTTTGTAAATCTCTGAAAATACTTCAAAGTGTCAGTGTGAACTCACAGATTTTCGACAAGCCCGAGAGGCAAACATCTGCCTGACGCGGGACGGTCGACACATGACCCCTGGGCTGTCACTCAACATGAAGATCAGCTCTTCAATGTCGGCTGGGCCAAATGTCCAGTTTTTACTGGTGGGCAGAGATACCAGCTTAACCCTCTCCATCACCTGAGCTGTAGTCACAGTAAAAAACAAAACAAAAAAACAGTTGGTTGAGTATCAATAATCATTATTATAATTGTTCTGAACTTGAGATAAAATCAACTTATGTTGAAATGTTCTCACCGTCCTCATCGACAAGAAACTCAAAGCCATTCTTTTGGAAAATCTCCATGTTCTCCATGAGTACATTCTCACTGACAGCAGTGAGGTGAAGCTTCTGAGGACTGCAAACAGAAAGGAACACAAACTGATATGTAAAAAGGGCATTTGAAGAAGAAAAAAAAAAAAGAAGACAAAAATGAATCAACTGATTTGGATTCGTACACTATGAGTTTCTGTCCTTGGAGAACGGTGTGCTGCTGCAGCATCTCGAAGTTGTATTTCTCATCTGTGGCATGCTGGTCAATCATGAAGATGTCCGAGTTGAGTTTGGTGATGATGAAGCCCAGGTTAAACTGACCGATGATCTCCATCTCTTTGAACATGTCTTTACTAACACGGATGAAAGACAAAAATTAAGTTTCTGTCGTGGAAATGACAATATTGCCAAGTTCAACAGTTGCTATAGTAGTAAAATCCCACCTGATCTCTTTCTTGAGCTCTTCCTCTGCGCTTTGGTTTTCTCCGGGGTTGATCTTGGCCCTGAAGCGTCGATAGCGCAGATCCTCGCCTGCCCTCTGTTTCTGTAGTTCCTGTAACCTCTTCACCTTCCCCGCCAGCTCTTGTAAAGAGAACTGGAGCGGCACCGTCTTCTTCTGTAGGCAGACTGGTGCATCCACCGTTGAGGATTTGGAGAAATTGTGGGATTTGTGTTCTTCTGGGAAATGTGGATTTTCTTTCCTGGCCCTCTTGGCATCTGGGCCCACAATGCAGTCCTCATTAGAAGTGCATGGCTCAGTCTGTAACTCTGGCGGATCAGGAACAGTTTGACCACTGTCTGACGTTTCTTCAAATGTTTCGGTTTTTACACCGTCAGTGGCTGATTCAGGAGAACTGAACTCTAGGCCAGAACACTGAATATCCGGTGTTGCCATGGTGACGTCACAACTCGACACGGCACTGTCTTTTTCAGAGTCTGAATCACTGCGTGACATACTGCCGTACCTGAACTCATCTAGCGCCAACTTTCCCACCGGGGAGCATTTAGCTAGATCTCTTGTGGGTTTCAAAGGAGATCTTCCACTTGGTTTGCAGGTAGGAGGTTTGACAGAGTCCTTAAAAAAAGACTGCAGCGTTTTCTGTGTTGGGCCAGCTTTTGCCACACCTGACTTGTTTCCAGAATTGAAGCTGTGATGATTAGAAAAAGCAGCTTTTAGGCCGGCCAGGTTTAGGGACGACTTTGAGCTCCGAGTGAGTGGTTCCATGTCCTCTCCATGTTCTGGCATGTTGGCATTGGACGGAAGAACCGGACAGATTTCAGACGCAGACTTTGTATCTAGAAACATCACACCAACAGTCAAGATAAAAGCACTACAAATTTTCTCAATCTACAACGGTACATGTTATATTTTGCTATGCTGTCTGAATGTAATGATCTGTTCTCACTGGTGCCGGGCATGGGTGTATAGTTTAGGCTGATCTTATTGACTCCGGCCTCATACATGTTGATGAGAGACGTCTTGAGAATAGCCAGCAAGAGTTTCTCCTCCTGAAGGAAAATCTGTCGTTTGTCTGGGGTCACGTTCACGTCCACACACTCTGAAAAACACAGAAAAAAGCTAATATGGTACAGAAGGCAGAGTGCAGTGTGTTTCAGAAAAAAAAAAAAACTTGAGTTCAGTTATTTTCTTACCAGAAGCCACAGCTATGTTCAAGGCAACAAATGGATATTGATGTTTGTTGTACATGTGATACACTTCATTTACAAGTTTGGTCACCTGTGAATTGTAAATAACCAAAGATTAGGCTGAAAATACCTTAGATTATAGTGTGTTCAAAACCATTATAATGACTTATAAATGCTAACTTAAATTACCTTAAGGGGATCACATGGCCGGTTGTTAATGAAAAAGAACTGTCTGTCTGTGGAACTTCTCCCAACACCATGGTCTCCTCGTGACACAAACCCTGTCATGCTGCAAAAACATAACACTTTGTAATATAATATTTAAAAAAGAAAAACAGCTTTGTTTGCAGATAAGACACATGCAGTACTGCCATGCAACCGTATCACTCACAAAAAAAGCTGTTTGGGTAGCTCTGCATCTTTGAGTCCATATTCTTCAATAACATTTTCTGTAGGAGACACTTGCTGAAAAGGCAGAAGACTCTGTAGCTGCAGCACACAGGGGAAAAATATATTAAGCAAAACAAATAGGGCAATTTGACAAAACTATTTGCATACCTAAGCTTCCATCGAAGTAAATAGCTGTGTGCATTTTCTATTTAATCTGAGGAATTAACACAGCTCCTCAAAGGGTATTCTTCAACTCTTCAATTTTGGGTCTAAATACCAATTAGACTTGTTAAATAAACTCAATGAACATTAAGATAGAAGAAACATGTTTTATTTCATTCTAAGCAGCAGAGCTCAGAGAATTGAGACTGTCAGTAAAATGGTCAGACTAACACCTTCTGCAGATTGCAAATAAAGAGTGTAGTCAAGAAAAGTGTGAAAGCAATGTTTCAACCTGTTTTGGTCCAAATATAGCCCCAATGTTATCTCTCATATTCTGGCTGCCACTGGTGCTGAGGACTGGGCTGCGCTTTCCCTGCCCATTTTGGTTGGAGCAGGTAATACGCACTCCTGTAGAGATGATACAGTAGGCCTGCAGGACATGTATCATTTTGGCATACTCCTGAAAATTCAAATCAATTAAATATTGAGGATTATAGATTCATAACACAATAAAGGAAAGGGAAAATCAAAAAGCATAGCATGAGCACTTTAAAAGATCTGGTTTGAGGTAAACATGTTACCATTTAATCTCAAACCTTTATATAACATTCATAGTGTGTAAGAATTGTGTTGAGATACATTTGAAAGTATGGATTGCAATAAAAAACTCTTCTAGGTGGTGTGTTCATGTGCTGGAGGCAAGCTCAGACATCCAGGGTGTCATGCTTAATCCCAAGCATGTGGAAAGTCAATGCAAGACAATTGTATATAACATGAATGGAAACCAATGGCTGCTTAGAATTTAGAAAAAAGAAAACTTTCATGCTTGGGAAAACTCTTAGGAGCTTCAGAGTAGACTAAAACAAGCAGAAACATAAGAAGCCTCTTTTACTGATTGACCTTCTTAATATTGCGTTGGAACTCCTTGTGTCGAACAGGCAGGGTGTAGAAGAGCTGCTGCAGGCTGACTGTGGTGCCCTGCTGCCGGGGATGAGGGGACTTCTGCACTATGTGGCCCTTGTGGTCAAACACCAGTTTGGTCCCCACCTGGCTGGACTCATGGCATGTCACCACACATAAGCCACTGTAGCAGGGGGTCAAACAGAACAATAGACGATGAGTTGAAAAGCAATACAGGTTTATGTGCCTAAAAGTCTTGCATTGCCTAGTCTATATCGACGACGTGTCATTTCCGGGATTGTTCAGGTGCCGCCAGAGGTTCGGCCGGATGTCCCGCTTTTTCGGCTGGATATCCCTCACCTACTACTTTTTTTGATTTATGAGGAATATGGTTAACTGCTACTCAGATCTCTGCAGGACAAATAGAGACAGCTAGCCAGTAATAAACAAGAGCATGTTTTTCTCCTATCCAGGAATGTTGTGTGGACTAGCAAGACTTCATTCCGGGATGCCAGTCTGGCTAGTCCACACAACATTCCGGGGTACCGGTCTGGCTAGTCCACACAACATTCTGGATAGGACAATAAACAGTTTTTGTTTAACTAATCACAATCGTCTTGGGTTGCGCTAAGCTCCGGAAGCAGTGAGCGTGACCCTGCAAAATAGTCTTGGGAAGGAATTTGTTTTGGTGGAATATTTGCACACTGCAAAAGAAACCATCAAATACAATTTTAAATGAAGTTAAACGTTCATTTCAATTAGCTGGATACATGGTGAAAAATATTTTGCTTTTAACCGTGTATCGCCGTGTGTATTATGTCCATAGCAAATCTGCGCCCAGTAGATAGTAAATGCTGTGAACATATTATGTTTATCCCCAGGACAATTCAAGCAGTCTTGCCTTGCACTATTTAATTTTTCTTCAAAACTTGTTATTTTCAGCCTGTAACATTGCTTAAAGGTTCCGGTTAATATTGCTCTATGTGACCGGAGTTTAAAGTTAACTTAAAGTGAGGGAAATCTGGCGGAACTTCCGTCGGCACCGGAACTATCAGGTAAATGACCTGTCGTCGATGTAGACATGTGCCGTATGAATGTGGCTGTTGAAGTGTTTTACCTCAGAGCACATAAAGAGCTGAGAGCTTCACCTCGGAAGCCAAATGTTTCCACATGGAGGAGATCAGAGAAATCCTTTAGCTTTGACGTGTGATGCTTCAATGCTGCGGAACCGATGGAAGAAGTGTGACTAAAACAAAAGGATTAGGACTTTGACTAACAGGGTGGAGCTCAACAACGCTTACTCAGTCCTTCAAAGTTGGCCTCTTCTACTCCTTTGCCGTTGTCTGACACTTCCACTAGTTCAGCGCCACACTCCTTTAGCCTGACATCTGGAACGTGCAACAGAAACATATTGGAATTTCTGTCCCTATTTTACTGAATCTCCTATTCAGCATTCACAGATGTAGTTCTGATCAGTGATAGGTGAGCTATAAACACATATTTAGAAAACAGAAAACCCCAGCATCATGTTTCAGCTTTTTAAAAGGACGGATAAAAGTATGTACAATACTGTGTGTATCGACACTTACCAACATTGGTGGCCCCTGCATCAATGCTGTTTTCCACCAGCTCTTTGACAGCAGTGGCCAACGTCAGCACCACCTGACCTGAGCAGATTTGGTGCACCGAGTGCTTGTCAATGGCCTTGATGGCTCCTGCAGGTTCAGAACTGTTGAGAAGAAAACCAGCACTCATTGACAATGATGTATACCTTTACCTTCTGCTAAATGTATACTGCAGCAACAGACACAACTAGCAAGAAAAAAAAATCAAATGTATTATATGCTCCTTAAACCTTGCGTTCTCTTATCTGCGATGAATCCGGTGACCTTACTATAAAAATATATAGCTGCACTAAAGTCAATAAAGTTAGAGAATTGTCTGGTATGACGAATTGCAAAGTGGATTCACATTATTCATGTCAGCATATTCGTTTCACTAAATTTATAAAGACACATAATGATAATAGATAATGATGCATAAATGGGCTGATTTTTCATTGAAGTATGGTACAAACCTATATGATAACGGTGAGGACTGGACCTCAATAATAGGTGTCTAACAGTAAATATAGCTGCAAGCAAATTGACGTTAAATAAGTACTACGAACTTACCAAGCATCAGACATCTTCAAAGAATGAAAATATTCAGAAGGGAGTCATTCAAAATGGGAAATGTGCGTTCCTCTGAAACAGAGAAAGGAAGTGAAACCAATTAACGTATTACTATTTATGCAACATTAGTTAGCTAGCTAGCTTGTCTTCACTAATTGTAAGTGATACAATTTTTTGTGCAACCTCTTCACGAAATGCTGTAAACACAAACGTTAATCAGTTCCGCGCGCACTGCGCAGACTGTTCACGAGCTTCACCCGTGCGCAAAACTGCGCAAGTTGACTGCTAAAAGCAACATTATTAAACTATTAAGTGTGTCAACAGCAACCTCACAAAACAGACACAAAAGAAAAAAGGGTTAAAAGTGTCAAGATGATATCGCTGTATGTTAATAAGTAGGCCTATTATCAAAGCTTTTTCGTCACACTTTGTAACATTTCATCACTAAACAAGATGTTAGGGCGCGTGTGCATTTACTTTCCATAATAAAAAAAAAACTAATACAACACTTTTGTGCAGCCAGGGTCAATGGTTTAAGGCTGTACAATTATAATTATTTTAAAAAACATCATTCATGTTAATTTTTAACTGTAATTTTGAGGTAAATATTTCTTTTAAATGTTTGGTTTCCTATCAGTAAATATTGTTTATTGTGAGTGAAAGCGCGTACATTGTCTGACGGTCCCTCTCTTGCTATTGAATCATGTCCGTCTTTTGACTGACAGTGTGGTCGGTTAGCTAGCTACTTCTTTCACTCTAAAAGATTCATACGATGTTAACACCTGGGAATGAAGGAATTCAACCAGTAGTTTGACGCAGCATACTCCAGATATGAAGTAACGTTAGATGTTTTGTGAATTGGGCAGCGTTTTAAAAGAAGTAGGCTACTTTGTTTTGTCAAGTCATCGTTTTTTTGCGTACAAAAATGTACAGTTCAACATTCAACAACGGATTACTGAGGTCAGAGGAATGTTCTGGAAGTAGTAGTAACTTTTTGGCTGTCCGCAACCTTAAATCCATCAAGAGACATGAGGTTGAGGGTAACGTTAGCCTATTAAGTTTGGCAAGCGAAGAGGACGATGAAGTCCATTTTGACAGTAAGCAGTTTTTCTTCTTCTACGTTAATTAATTAGTTGTTTACTGTTCCTTGAT
>NC_048427.1:13172397-13255982 GCF_013103735.1 Etheostoma cragini | reverse complement strand
CCCCCCCCCCCCCCCCACACCTGCAGTAACGTGCACACTGCACACCCTACCATTATTCCACTTTTGATAGACACCCATGTTAGATAAACTATAGTAACACAGGAGACAAATGGGCCGAGCCACTGTGTCCTGCACTTTTTGAAAAGCAATAAAAAATGTGTCCTGTTGAATGGTTTAATAATGAAACGTGAGCATGAAATTGTCTGCAGTTAAAGGTCCCATGGCATTAATATTTCACTTTGTGAGGTTTAGTAACATTAATATGCGTTACCCCAGCCTGCCTATGGACCCCCAGTGGCTAGAAATAGCAACAAGTGTAAGCCGAGCCCTGGGTATCCTGTTCTGCCTTTGAGAAAATGAAAGCTCAGATGGGCCGATCTGGAATCGTGCCCCTTATGACATCATAAGGGGCAAGGTTACCTCCCCTATCTGTGCTTTGCTCACCCAAAAGAATTGGCCACCCCGTGAGAGAGAGACATCATGGCTTTCAAATGAGCAAAGTGGCAGTTGGTTAAGGCCACACCCCCAGCCTCCACCTAAATTTACAGAAGTTGTAGTAGTTGTAGTAAATTTCTTCAAGAACTGTTGCAGTCGGGACGCCCGGGTAGCTCACCTGGTTAAACGCGTAACCTGTGTACAAAAGCTCAGTCCTTACCACACTGGCCACGGATTTGATTCTAACCGGCAGCTTTATGCTGTTTTTTTTTCTTAATAAAAAAACAGAATATTCATATATAGTGTGGTATGAATCAATATAATAAGAAGAAGGTATTGTGTTATTTCCTTCTGTAGACTTACAGCTCATCCCTAATCAACAGGCTTAAAGGGGTACTCCAGTAATTTGATATAGGACATTCATAAAGTAAGAGGACTAGTGCAGGACAGATTAAAAATAGAATGGTCAAACTCCAAGCAATGGATGCTGGGACATCAAGCCTTTTGTGCATGTATGAGTCGAGGTTTTGATTGGTGGATCCTCCATGTCCAATAATGCAACTTGGTGGAATGCCAATTTACCCATAATGTCTAGTGACAACATCGGAATGTAAAATCAGGTCCGATTTTACTCCAGCAACAAATTTCTGCAACAGTCAAGTCAAGACCTGCCTCCGCTCCTCCAGCGGTATGAGAGTAAAGATGTGTGGGAAAGATAAAACAGCCCCTCTCTCCCATTAAGGTACAGTGACCTCAAGTGGCTCAACTTCGTCATGTGTTAACCGTCAGTACAGTGGGAGGAGGCTGGTGTCCGCTGGACCAGGCAGATAAGCATTACTTCTGTGCACGCCCCCTCATGTATGAACAAGATGAGCTTATGTTTTGACCCGGGGGCGAACAGGATAATCATTAGTACGCTTAATATCGCACCAACTTTGTTTTTATACGCACAAAAATGGACCTAGGAGACAAAAACATTGTTGAAATGATAGCAAAAGTTATTGAAGAAGGTAAGACTACAGAAAAGAAACAGTGTGCTTATGATATGAGCATTTTATTTTAGTTGGAGTTTATTACAGTGAAATATAATCTAAACTGTTGTTTGGTGCTACGAAAACCAAACGGAACAAAGATTCATCCTATCATAATCATTAACTACTGTTTTCTCTTTCTCATTTATATATTTTTTTGGTATGCTCAGCTTCTGACACAGATAATAATCGTGAGGTGTTAATGGCTGGTAAACATTACCCGTCCATCCAAGAGTTTGCCTCAGCAATCCCTAACCACCTTCTCCTGGGGTCTCTGCTGGAGCACCTGTGCTTCGTCTACGAGAGCAACCCAGCGCGCTCACGCACGCTGTTTAAAGGTATGTACTGAGATGTTGGGCTGGAATCGATTGGTAGTTTGAAAAGACATGTTTGCCATTCTTTCCCTACATTCGGCTGTGTGGAGTGCCTTGGGATAAGTGTTTATTTATTCCAAACTTATAAACTGTAAATTTACAATTTATTTTTTTGTTTCCTCTGAAAGTCATTGGGCAGCGTTTAGCTGCCATGAACCTCCTCTCCCCTTTGGCCATAAGTGATGAGTTCAGCACCGTCAGACTGCAGCACAACCGGGCCTTCACTGAGCTGCTTCACGCTGCCAGCTCCTCGCTGTACCCACAGGTAACTGGACACATGACCAGTATGTCCACCAGGCCAAGGGTTCTCACCCTTTTCTACTTTAAGGCCCAGCTATTCATACTAGCAACAGGACAGGGCCCATTTAAAAAGGATCCCAAATTATTTTGGCTAATCTTCTCTATTTGAGCCATTGTAGTAGTAGGTATGTTGTTAGTTTGGGACTAGGACTATTATGTAAAGTGGGTATTTGAATATAATAGACTTGTCAATAAGAGTATTGATCAAAGCCGTTAACTAACAGTTTTGTGAACTAGGTTAAGCTTTACAAATTTACTAACTGGTACAATCTATTGTTAACATGCACAGTGGGGTAACGGTTTATCCTCATCTCATTTTGCAGGGCCAACAAGTTCTCGGCTCAAATACACACAACCCTACTGTAAGGTGAGCTGTACATCAGGTAGTTTTTGAAGTTGACTTGGTTCAATTAAATATTAGTGTTGTGTAAATGATGTCTGTTTTTGCCTGCACAGACCTAAGGAAGGGCTGTTTCAAGCACAGACATCACGGTATGTTAGTGAATTTGAAGAAATAGTCAGACTTGGAAAAGGATCATATGGAAATGTTTTTAAGGTATTTTAATCTCTTCTACCCAATGCTATTTTTTTTAACAAACTCTAAAGGAGGACTAAGTTGATTAACACAAACATGTTATATTTGACCTTATCTTGTAGGTTATGAACAAACTGGATGGACAGTTTTATGCGGTGAAGAAAATTCTCATCAAAAAAGTCTCAAAAGATGACTGCATGAAGGTGGGCCATCATGGTTTAATCAATACAGTTGTTTTTTACGCCCAGAAAGATAATAGATTAATAATTACATTATTTTTTTTGGCTCTAGGTTCTCAGGGAAGTCAAAGTGTTGTCTAGCCTGCTACATGTAAATGTTGTTGGCTATCACACTGCGTGGATGGAACATGTTCAGCCTGTAGCACGTGAGTAGTTAACAGCGACAAATTAGTTGGGCTGAAATGAGTGACTGTACTATCATAAGAGACGCTTTATGGTAAAAACAACTTTGTTGTAGATCCTGAGCCTCTCCTGCATGCACTGGAGTCACCGGAACAACAGGACAGGTAGGATCCTTTTCAGATGGTATCTGGTATTTTGATTTGTGTATACTGGCAGGTGTGTGTGTGTGTGCGTGCGTGCGTGCGTGTGAAGGGGGGGGTTGATTGATTGATTATGACTTCTAATAGTCTGGGATGGATGTCCCTCAACTTCCGCTCTCTTTGTATTGCCATTCCCAAAGTGTTTGCTACATGAAACAACCAATACCTCCAAACTATTAAGCTACACGCTGAAAATGGCAAGTTTTGAAGAAAATTTGGATCGTGCAATACGGCAAGCCTGCTTGGTTCTTTTGGGGAATGATTGTAAAGACTTACAATTAATATTTTTACGGCATTTTCTCTCTAACTGGGACGTTTTGGGACCGATTGACAGGGATTTGCTATGGACAAAATACATATTGCAATACACTGTTAAGAGCAAATTATTTTTCACCTTGGATCTAGCTAATTTAAAAGCTGAAGTCACTGTATTGTATGAACAGTTGGCCTAATTGAATATTGTATGTGGCGTTTACTTTTGCGGGGTGGACATGTTTGACCAAAACAAGTTCCCCGCCAAAGACTATTTTGCAGAGCCACCGTCGTTGCGTCTGGAGGTTAGCGCCACCGAAGAAGATTGAGATTGGATTAAAGAAATGCAAAAAAAACTGTGTGTTTTTTTTCTCTCCTATCCTGGAATGTATGTGTGGAGGAGCCAGACCTTACTCAGCAGGAGGAATGAATAATACTCCTGTATAATATACAGCTGAGGAATAATATCTGGCAATGCGATACTAGTTGTCCAACAACACGAAGTCTGTCTCGTCTCTTTCTTTCGCAGTTCTAATGAGAGCCCCGACAACAGCAGTTCCAGCTCTTCGATAGTTTTCCAAAGCCTCAGTCAAGCATCGACAGATTCTGCTTCAAATGCCAAAGTACCCCCGACAGAGGTGGAGCACGTCTCAGCTTTAGTCCCGACCCAGGAGAAGGGCCAGCTGCTGTGTCCCAAGATGATGCGCCGCATTCCCGAGAACTACGTCCCCTGTGTGTTCCTGGGACAACGAGGTCCCTCGAAAAGCTCCAAATGTCCTGCCATGGGGCGGGACAGTTCAGCTCTGTTAGATGAGGATTCCAGCAGGAGTAGCATGGAACTGAACAACAACTCCTGCATCAACAAATGCACAACAAAGCCTTTTAAAGAGGTAGGTGCTTAACCACTCTTTCAGTGGTCAGACACATTTCTTCAGGGATAAAGATGTTTTTGCTTCAATGTACACTCAAAATGGATGCACAGTTTCAGTTCTGGTTCTATCTGCAGGTACAGTTCCACCTGATGCTCTACATCCAGATGCAGCTGTGTGAGCGCTCACTGAAGGACTGGATCTCTGAGAGGAACATCCAGCCCAAAGAAGAACAAACCTCAAGATGTAATTTTTTACTTGAATTCCTTTACAAAATTATATTGTTCTATTACAGATTACACATAAAATGACATCATATACAATCTTAGAAAAACATTTTTATAAACTTTTGTATTTTCAGGTCCTTACAGATGTGTTGACACTGAACATACGTTCAGCATGCTGAGAAAGATACTTGATGGAGTGGAGTACATTCACTCCAGGGGAATCATGCACAGAGACTTGAAGGTAAGATTCTCTGATAGATTATATCTGTCAATGATCAGCATATATTTGAGGTTATCTCTGTAGCTTAATAGAGGTGGGAATCTCGGCTCCTCACGATTCGATTCCGATTCAGAGGCCTCCGATTCGATTCTAAACCGATTATCGATGCATCTCAATGCACCATCGTCTTTTTATATACCTTTCCATGGGCGATTTTTTTTAAATACTCATAAATCTTTCCATGGGCAATTTTTTTTAAATACTCATAAATCTGAGTTTGCTACTCAGTTTGCCAATCACGTCCTAGACAAAGCAGCTAGACAAAGATTAGATTTTGACATAAACAATATTTGTCACACAAGAGTTTTAATGAAATATTTTGTCTACTGGGGCTTTTATTTTGTATTCATTCCATGCTTACGCCTTAAACATGCTTCTCCAACAGTTATCTTCCATGTCAGAGGCTCAGTCATGTTTAAAGGTGGAGAATTGGCTTCTTAGAACATGTCACATGAGGTGGTCAGAGGTAGTGTGATAAAGTAGATGAACAGCCTATGTGTTTTGCCTAATTATTTAATGCATGCCTTATTAGATCATGTGTATATAAACAATATGGCCATATTTGTGAGTTTTCTTCCTGCACTCTTGCCTAAACTCTAAGTTGTTGGTCATTATGCCATCCTCTTTCAGTCACTCTGTTTTCTGATTTGTACTTGTCTGGAGACAGTAACTTTTAAATTAAATTCAACAAATTTCAAAAAAGTTAATCGATTATTAACTTAACTGCATTAAGCATTGAATCGTTCTGGAGAGAATCACGATGCATGTAAGAATCGATTGTTTTTCCCACCTCTATAGCTTAATGCAAACTTTTGCAGTAGTTTGCATGGACACAAAGGTGTCAACTAGAAGTAATATTTAAAAAGTAATTAAAAGAGTCCTGGTCAACATCTGTCACGAAGGAAATCTTTTTTTCCCAGTAGTTGAATACAAAGTCAAATAGCTTCTCAGGCAAGATCTCTCTCAGCTCTTCTCTCTTGTCATGCACATGTTTTAGATAAATAACACTCTTGCAAATATCCTGGAGCCTCCTTGGCTGCTGAGTGAGATTTAGTAGCTGGTCTCTCTGTTTGAAGAAACATGGTAGTGTCAAGGTAGAGGGCAGGTTGCCGTTGTGGTTGTAGACTGTGAGCCGGGAGGTGAGGCTGAGGAGTTTCAGCAGCAGAGAGTTGTTCCTTACGTTAGGCCTGTGGTTCAGGAACAGGAACAGACAGCTCTCCCCTGCTTTAGTCAGCTTATTGATATTGGCTCCATACCTGAGCAGCAGCTCAACCAGCTCCGTGTTGCCCATGCTGCAGGCCTCCTGTAAGGGTGTCAACCCAGCTTTGTTCACCGCGTTGACCTCGGCCCCGTGCTCAAGCAGCTCAGAGAAGCAGCTAATGTCGTCCCCTGGGGTTTGAGTTGTTTTCAAAGTCATTGCCACAGCAGCTAGGTGCAGAGGAGTGTTGCCAGAATGCGTGACCCCCTTGAAAATAGTCAAGAATGTACTTGAAGTTAATGTAGAACCTAATGCACATATTTCAACAAGATTAAAGCACCGAAAAGACAGTTAGAGGGGAATCACTGGATGTCAGAGGCGAACGATGCAAACCATGTTTATATCTGCTCCATCCTTGATCAAGCTGGCCATAAGGTCCTTATGGAGGATGCCAGCAGCCATGTGCAGGGGAGTCATCCCAGTGCTGTCCACAGCATTAACATCAGCACCATAGCTGGCCAGAATGTGGACAGCAGACAGAGCTACGTAGCGTACTGATAGGTGGAGAGCTGTCTGGTGACTCCCCTCTACCTAGAGAAAACACAGAAAGAAACACACCTTTGGCAAAACATTTCGAAATGGATTTACTTGCCTTCTTGAGGCTCTTTAAAGGGTATTTTTCACAAACATGAGCTTAAGTTAGTTAAAAAAAGAAGCTAAAATATCTCAACTTTCATGTTGTATATGATGAACTTTCCACCTCTGCATTGACGTTAACACCGTGCTCACAGAGGAGCCGTAGACAGGCCTCGGCCTGACTACGCACGCCGATTACAGCAGTCCGGAACTTGGAGCCTGGTTTTGGCCAAGTAGTCAGGATGCGCGGCCAACCGGCTATCACCAAGTGCAGAGTGGTTCGACCGAGCTGGTCCCTGTGACAGAGGTAGAGACAGTGGAACCGGTGCAGAATATTTTTTCTTCGGGATAAAAGTAAATCTTTAAGTAGGTCAAATTTCTTTGTAAATTACTTTTAACAGATAAAATCACAGTGTTTTTAACATAACATAAAACATTTTTAAAACAATTAAAAATGACAATATTACATAAAGTGCAGGTCAACCACACGCCTGTTCGAACAGGTAGGTCTTTATCTGATTTACTAAAAAATCCACAGACGCAGCGGATCATAAGGGTGGAGGCAGAGCATTCCATAGTTTAGGTGCCACAGACTCAAAAGCTTGATCACCCCAGATCTTAGGCTGGGTGCGTACTGAATTGTATATGCCAGGGAAGAGACTTAAGAACAGGGTTAATATGAGACGGCCTATTTGACCTAGTGAGTAGCCCCGCAGAAGTATTCTGGAATGACTAAAGACGATCCAGAGCAGAGATACTCAGGGAGAAGAAACGTGCTGAGAGTTGTGAGATGAGATGAAGACCTGTATAGCGTCTTAAGTTCAGCAGTTGCAACTACAGATCTGAGTTTACTAACTTTACTTCTTCTTAAGTGGAAAGAACAACAAAAGGAACAGGTGTTGCATGCCATTGTAAACTATATATAACTAATAAAGCTGAGATGTTTATTGTGTTTATCCAGACCTCAGTTCAGGGTCTGCCCCTGTTGACAGCAGGCTCTGCATGCTCTTTACTCTTCTGTAAGAGGCAGCCAGATGAAGAGGAAGTGTAGTAAGACCCTGAGGCGAGACAAGACGAGACAAGACAAGCTGGAAAATACAAATATGTTGCAATCTTGAATTGCATAAATTGAATAATATGCTTCTTGTGGTCATCACTATGCATACTGTATGCATGCTCATTTATATAATTTGGCAACATTGTTATATATGAATAAGATGCTGTGTTTCTGTCCATGTGGCACTGTGAAACTAAACATTTAACACGTTTCAATTCTGTCAGTTGTTGTTTAAAAAAAAAAAAGATAGTTGCATTGTTGCATTTACCTTCCAGAAAACGTCTCCAGGTGTACCCTGTATCATGATGAGAAAGTTGCTCCCATACGTTTTTGACATGTCCTCTATACATCCCGAGTCTTCATCTATAATTCCGGTATAGAATTCATTATTGAGAAACTTGACAGTGTTACCGCTCTTATCGCCGTGTCCTTTGCTCTCCTCCAACATGACCAGGCATGGCAGCTTCACTGCTGTCTCTCAGGAGGTGTGTACCGGAGTGGTTGAAAGCGGGTTATTCTGGTTTGTCCACGCAAGCGTGAATTTATCATTTAATAGCTTATTTGGCTCTCTGAGGAGGGAGAAATTAAAATGCTACTTCTGCTTTCTGTGTTCGGTGGTTTTAGTCAGGCTGATTTCATCATGTCGGTTTGAGAGTTACATGCCTAAAGTTTGATGTACAGCCTTCCTGTCACAACTTCTGCCTACGTGCGGGGACAATTATGGGAACTGATAACTCTTCGGTTATGTTGAGGTTGTTTCACAGCTTGATGCCCCTCAGTATTTTACTTTAAGGAAAGCAGGGAAATATTTCTTTGCCAAAACTTAAATGATTGTCAATTACTATCACTAATTTACTGTAAACAGTACTGAAAACAGTTACCTCAAATTATTGCTTAATAAATGTCCAATGTTCATCATGATCTTGTAGTGGAAGTTGTTTCTCCAAAATGGAAATTTTGACAACATTTTCAATTCTATCCTCATGTAAGCTACTGCAGTCAATGGAAAGAGAGCATCCTTAAGGATCAGCTTATTCCCTTCTGGAGCAATCAATCTTTGTAAAAAATAAATTACAGACTAGGGCTGGGCAATATATCGATATTATATTGCTTTTGTGATATGAGACTAGAAATCGTCTTTGATTCTGGATATTGTAATATTGTGATTTGACATAAGTGTTGTCTTTTCCTGGTCTTAAAGGCTGCCTTACAGTAAATTGGTGTGATTTTCTGAACATACCAGACTGTTCTAGCTGTTCTCTTATTTGCCTTTTCCCCAATTAGTCATTATATTCAAATTACTGAAGATTATTTATCTTGAACCTAGGTGTGAAGATATTTTGTCAAAGCATCAGTTGTCAACACTTCAATATCGCCGCAATATCGATATTGAGGTATTTGGTCAAGAATATCGTGATATCTGATTTTCTCCATATTGCCCAGCCCTATTACAAACATATCTATGTTGTTTAAATAAAGTACACAAATTCTCAGAATTTTATCTTGATAACTGGATCTTTGCCAGTAGTTTGAAATATGCCCCCCTTGTGATTGCCTTAGTCATTAAGTGTTACAGCTTTCTATGTTTACTTACTTGGCAGTTAGCTAAACAAGAACATTGTGAGTTCAAGCCCTGGTTAATGCAGAATAATCATGCTAATACCTTCTCATGTATTGTTTGTGTGCATTAGACCACTAGATTTCAAGGGTTAATGAGAATTGTATTTCTCGTTTGTCCTCTTCCTCATTAAAATGCCCGCCCCAACTCACAGCTGCACAGCAGCTATAATTCCGATGTATTTGTTTTTTCTGCAGCCAAGGAACATTTTCCTCCATGGTGATGACTACCATGTTCGGATTGGGGACTTCGGCCTGGCCTGCAGGGATATAATAATGGAGGGCCACAAAAGCACCACCTCTCCCAGCAGTGGTAATACTTCTTGTTAGATATTTTTACATCACTGTGTTTCACAGAATCACCACTAGATGGTACTGTTTTCTTTAAAGTCACTGATGTATTTTGCAGATTCCTCACATACTACAGGTGTTGGCACATTTGTGTATGCTGCTCCAGAACAACTGAAGGGCTCCCATTATGATTCAAAGGTAAACACATTCATACTAACTAAATTATGTGAACTCAGACTTAATTTTTCACGTAATGTGATATATTTTCATGCTATACTTTTATCATTTATCAACTTAATCTTTATTAGTGTCATCGCTTATATGATCTTTTTAAGAACTTTATTTGTAAAGTTGTTGCTTTCCCAGTCAGATATGTACAGCATCGGAGTGCTGGCTCTCGAGCTATTCCAGCCTTTTGGGACAGAGATGGAGCGGATCCGGACCCTTGGGGACCTGAGAGAGGGGAAAATCCCAGACTCGTTCTGCCAGAGATGGCCAGTCCTGACTAAGTTCATCATGAAGCTGACAAATAAGGACCCCAGTCTTCGGCCCACAGCCAGCGAGCTTCTACAGAGTGAACTCTTCCACAGCAAAGACATAGTACGTGTGGGGATATTTGGGGATATTTTAGCTCTAAAAAAATAACCCCCTGATGGCTTTTTGTACTATAAAAAAATTAAAATGAACAATTTGGTATTAATATTTCTAAATCTACAAGTATGTAAATGTCTGGAAACAAATATTGTGTGTGTGTGTGTATATATGTACAATATATATATATACACACACATATAGATAGATAGTTAGTAGTTTTTGTTTGACTGTTTACGTGTGTGCAACCGCTGCATGTATCAACAGAAAGTGTTCTCTGTTGGCTTCAACAAGGCTGAATAACACTTGCATTTGCAGTACAGTTAAATATCAACCTATTTAAAGCATAATTATTTTTTTCCCTTAGGTGATCCATGGGTTGCAGAGAAGGGTTGAAGAGCAGGAGGAAGAGATCATGCAGCTGAGGCGACAGATCAGTCGGCTTCAGAGCTCTGAAGTCACAGTTCAATTCTGAGTCGGACATGTCCTGAGCCTTAAAGATGTCAGCCTTTCACAGACTGTCCAAAACTTGATTTATTCAATCTCTGCTGCACTATGTATTGGTTCATTGGTACAAGTGGTAGAGAGTGTGTGTGTGTGTGTATAAGAATATTAATGTGTGTTGTACAACTGGATGTAAGGCTGCAAATATTTATCTACATTCAGCTGTTCAATAAAAGCTATTATTGCTACATCTTGTTGGATTTCTGGGAAGCAATATGTAATTATTGAACATTTGAGATGTTTCTTTAAAAGTAGTACACTTGTAACAAATTGAAAGTGAAAAACTGACCTATAAACAGAATTGAGCATGTCTACCATAACTTTGTGCAGCTTCCTGATCGCGAAGATGAAGCTGACCATTGTCAGCAAATTGAAAACCAATTGTGGACACAATACGCCTTTCAGTTTTGATTTTATGGGTATACGGCACAGTTATTAACTTTTAAAAGTGGAAATACAGGGTGCTGCTTAATCTATTTTTAAATGGGCATTTCAGCACATATATAAAAAGCTGAGCTGTAAAGTTGGCCTGCTTATAACTAAGGAAGTATACTGTAACCACTTAAAGTATATCTCAGTGGGTATAAAGCACGAAATGTTGGTTGTACATTCTGTACACAATGGTCTCGAAACACGTTCCTCAAACAGAAACGGCCGAATGAACCAATCAGGGACCTCCTTTCATTGCAGGTACCCGGATGTACCCGTGGGGCAATTAGCTACGTCATTGTTCACCGCCGGACACCCGCTGGAAATAAGGAATGGATTTACAACCGCTATTAACGTATTTATAACATATTTTAGGTGAGTGTGTTGTTGATTTTACGATCAATGGTAACTTTAACAGTGCAGCCGTAATGTTTTGGTAGGCTTAAGCCACTGATATTTGTTGTAGTAGTCTTACACCGGTTCTCTGTCATGTCGGAGAGAGCAGCGCAGTGAGCAAACACAACCGCCGGTGTCGAGCCCCTCCGTTTTCGGCCAGATAGACGTCCTCTTACTCGGACCCACGTATTATAAATCAAATGCATTTCGAAGTGGAAATAGAAAACTGCTCTTTGACGTTTATAGTAGGTGGTTACGTTGCTCTCCGCCATGTAACTCGGCTTCCATCGAGTCGAGCTAGCTAGCGTTAGCATCAATATTGCCGTACGAGTACTGCCTTCGCCGCACGTAATGTGAGCTAGCACCGTTTGTTAGCTAGCTATGTGCCGCCGTTTCCATGGTGTTCGTGACTTCGGGAGTCGCTCGCTCCTCTTCAGTCATTCTGTTCCTGTCATCGAGGACAAAGGTGGGCTTTCTGTATCGGCGTTCTGTCTCTCACAAGGGCTTAAGAAGGTTTAATGCGTGTTTTAGTGAGGTTTAGCAACGCTGCGTGTTAAAGGCCTAGCAGCCGTCTGTTAGCAAACGTGCGCCAGTCTGCCGGAGTAAGTGGGAGGGAACAGCTGTTGTAAACGTGCTTCCGACCAGGACATTTCCTCTGTCGGATTTTTTAACTAGTAACCTTTCACAAGGTAAAAGCTTTTAACGTATTTGAACCAGTTGCCATACGTTTGCATTTTAAAGGAAACCTTACAAGTGCCCGTGATTTGCTATCACCAAGAGCTTGCTATGTTGCTGTAGTTTTTAGATACAAGTGGCTGAATGAGAAATGTCTTACTTTCATCTCAATTGCAGTCCCTGCTATTCTTTTGTTCATAGCTTTTGTTAATTGACACTTGTGTTTGGTTGGCGTGAAAGATTTCACAGTGTGACTTTTCTTCTGTGAAACAGTGATCCCCCTCCCCCTAAAATAAATCATCATATCTAATACAACATTTTCATAACTGACTAAAGGGCATAGTACTAGACAAGCCTGGCATTGTCCAATACAAATAAACAATGTATTTGAATGTAGGGATCATTTGTGGTAAATAGTGGTCTTCTGGCTATGGTATTTACTTTAGTGGCTGTAATTTAAATGTACTGTAATGTTAGCCAAATCAGCTGTGCCTGCTGTGAGAAAAAGACGTGTATAATTTAGTGAGTGTTACACTTCGAGAACAGTAAGAGAAGTTAAGAAAACATGATTACATGTGCCTAAAGCAATAACAGAAATGAACACAAAACCTTGAACTGAATCTGTATTCTCAGCAGCTCATTGTTGTATACCTTTGGGGTTCTTCTCATACAGCAATGAACAATGACCATAGTTGACAGATCTTCAGAAAAGTCTGACCACGAGTCAGTCGGGTGTAAGCGAACTCCCTTTACCAGTGGAGACGTGGGGATGGACGGCAGCTGTTCCAGCAGCTGGGCAATGGGCAATCCCACGATGCCCAGCGACTCCCCGAGGCTGAAGGCTGCAGGCGGCTGCCTGGGCCCAACGCCTGGAGCTGCAGTCTACAACAGTACACCCTCCTCTGCAGACCGGCCCAAGGAGCAAGGTAGGAGCAAGGGCTCTTATCCGCTGTTTTTAATGCATGTCTTGAAAACTGGGAGGAAAATGTATGCCTTATCCTCTAGTTATCACTCACACAGTAGATGCATGGAAGAGTATTCTGACCTATCTTTTCAAGCAGTTACAATTACAAATTAATTTGAGGCTAATACTGATCAATATTTTTCCATCCGTATTGGAAATGCTGATCTACATATGCATAATGCCACGCTCACTAAGGAAGCAAAAATTGTATGCTACTCTGTCATAAGATGATGATGATGATTATTATTATAATTATTATTATTTTTTTTATTATTATTATTATAAGAGTGTGACACAACTGGTTTCAGGGTGTTGTGGGTTTGCTCTTCCACACTACGTACATTCATCCAGTTACATAAACAAGCCAGTTTTGTGAGAGCATGATCAATCTCCTGAGCTTGTGACGCATTTGGTGTTTTGATATAAAGAGCAGCCTGACTTGTTTAGCAGAAACAAAAGAGAAACTCTTTTCTTATCCTTCAACTTGTTGTACAGTCTTCGGCTTTATTCAGACTAGATCAGTCGGCCCGGCCATTCACCACAGGATTGCGCGGCGGTGGGAGTGTCACATAAATGGTCCATTTGTGTGAAGTCCTGTTGTGTTCTTTAACCACCAAATGTACTGTAGCACAAATCCACTTTATATTTCACAATTATTGTTTTCCGTCAGATCGTTTATAGATCTCGACATTTCCGAGGCAGGCAGCTTCATTTCACGGAGAGAGAGAGAGAGAGAGAGAGAGAGAAAAGAGACGGTTGGACTGTGCTTTGTGCTGGAGCTTGTTGCTGGAAACAGTCAGCTGTTACACAAACTCCTGGGCAGTTAAGTGCTTGTGTTTCGTTTTTTTGACCTTACCATTTTTTTATTTACTGTACGGGACTTATACACCACCTCAAAACAGACTGACAAGTCTGATTGCGAGTTACAGGATTGGCCACCGCAGCGTGACGTCGGGTTGCATTTCACAAAAGTTGAATCTGTCACTTTTTTTTCGCCGCAGGCCTACGTGTTTTTTTTCTCAACCACCTGTGGCCCCCACCACCCCCATTCAAAATGAATGGGAATACTTGCGTTTTTTTGCCACTCCGCTGGAGGACTGCCTGACGCTATTTGAAACTGGCGTGATTTAGTAGTCAGGATTACGTTATATAATTCTTTGGACTGATAGCTATGACTGTAAGGTCCTGAAGGGGAAAACCATTGAATCTAATTTTAGTAACAATGTTGGCTCTGTGTGTGTAGTGATAAGCAGTGGTGATGGCATTGACTCGCCCCAGAAGGTCCTCTTCCCTCCAGAGCGGCTCAACCTGAAGTGGACCCAGGTTCAGCGCATTGGTGCAGGCCTTCAGAACATGGGGAACACCTGCTTCCTCAACTCAGCCCTGCAGTGTCTTACCTACACCCCTCCGTTTGCCAACTACTTGCTGACACGGGAGCACTCCAAAACATGTAAGTTAGGAAGTTTTTGTGTAATTTTACAGACATGCAGTATTTGTCACATCAAGCTTGTATCTATGAGCTGATTTTTGTTGTTGTTGTTGTTGTTGTCTGATTCACGTTCTACTAATCAATGTTTTGAACATCTGTCCCTGCCGCAGGTCACGAGCCGGGGTTCTGTATGATGTGCACCATGCAAAATCACATCATTCAGGTTTTTGCAAACTCTGGGAATGTCATCAAGCCCATTGGGGTGCTCAATGAGCTCAAACGTAAGTGGTTGTCTATAGACCTAAAACACAGCCGTTTTTTAACTAAATGTGTACCTGAACCGAATGACTCAAAGGCGCTTGTGTGGCTGATTAATTTTATTTGTTATTTAGAAGAAAACGTTTCTGGTGGGAGTTTGAAGTGTGCTGTTAAAATAATTCGTAACTTTACATCTATGTGTAAATGTTTAGTATATAATTTATTATAGTATATAATTTGTTAACTTCCTATATAATTTACTGTTTTGTTTTTCCCCTCACAGGGATTGCTAAGCACTTCCGCTATGGAAGTCAGGAGGATGCCCATGAGTTCCTGCGGTACACAGTGGATGCTATGCAAAAGTCCTGCTTACCTGGAACCAAGTAAGTTTCATACACTTCCAAAACTGTACACAGCTTCTGATAACATATTTATGATTTTCCCCTGAAATATGTGAAGTCGGTGTCAAGGCCTTGCCAAGTAGGTTCTGTATGCATTCAGCTGCAATATGTTGTGACTTGTCAGTGCAATATACTGTAAATCCTTTCTCTGTTTCACTACAGCCAGAATGGGTGTTTGTTGGATTATTAAGGCAGCCAGTCAGGTATGTCATTGCCCTAATTGGTTGATTTTTAACCCTTATATTTCTCTTTGTGACAGATTGGACAGGCAAACGCAGGCAACCACTTTTATCCATCAAGTCTTTGGCGGGTACCTAAGGTCCAGAGGTACGTCACAAACTTTAGTTTTGTTTGTTTTTTTGATTTGTTTCTTCTACATGAGGTCATTTTTTTCCGTTTCACAGCTTTCCTCGAATAATTAATAAACACAGATTTATCTTTTTCAGTTAAATGTTTAAACTGCAAAGCAGTCTCCGATACATTTGACCCTTTTTTGGATATAACTCTCGAAATTAAGGTAATCAGAAGATTTTCTGTCACTGTCTGATATGTCTGTGTTTTACTGCAAATAATTGAATTAAAAAAAATCATATTTTTGGTAAGATCTTGAAACTGTACCAAAATCCATTTTCTGTCCATGCAGACAGCTCCCAGTGTCTCCAAGGCTCTGGAGCAATTTGTCAAGCCAGAACAGCTGGATGGAGAAAACGCCTACAAATGCACCAAGTGAGTTGTTTTACAGACTAAAGGAATTTAGAACAGGTGTCAAGAAACAGTCTGGCAGCTAACTAACTGGATATTTAATTTCCTCAGGTGCAAAAAAATGGTCACAGCCTCAAAGAGATTTACCATCCATCGCAGCTCCAATGTGCTCACTCTCTCACTCAAACGCTTTGCAAACTTCAGTGGAGGCAAGATCACAAAGGTGCAAGGACATGTGTGGACTACCCAGAACCATGATATAGCTAAAGGAAACCACCTGGGATTTTTGTGTTTTTGTGAAGTGAATATTTAATTGATATTTGTCAACTGTTGCTGTTTTTTTCTTTTTCATCAGGATGTGAAATATTCAGAGTACCTGGACCTGCAGCCCTTTATGTCTCAGTCTCAAGGGGAGCCCCAGGTCTACGGGCTGTATGCTGTGCTGGTCCACTCTGGATTCAGCTGTCATGCTGGACACTACTTCTGCTATATTAAGGTACTGGCACTGCTTTGGCCCATTGTTCTAATCAATCATGGCGCTGCTGTTGCCAGGTACCCATGCACACATTTGTCTCTCCAGCTGTCTATTAACAACTCAGCACAACTATTGAATGCAGAGTTCCTACATTAACTCTTGCTCTTAACAGACCGAGGTCTTGAAATATAAAAGTGTTTTTCCAGGCCTTAGTTTGAGTGCATAAAAGTGTATTAACACAATATTTTTATTCTATTAAAATACTGTATGTCTAATAGCTAATTCAGAAACTGAGTAAAAGTGCAATGTGGAAATGGAAGATGGTTGACAATTATGATTCTGTTAAGCCAATATATTAAAACTAACCAACTCTTCTGTTGTGTTTCCCAGGCAAGCAATGGGCAGTGGTATCAGATGAACGACTCCTCTGTGTCTGTCAGTGACATCAGGTCTGTTCTCAACCAGCAGGCGTATGTCCTTTTCTACATAAAGTGAGTTTTAAAAAGTCCTTCTAAGAAACCTTAAAAAGTCACAAAGCCTTTAATATGAACCCTCTCATTTGTTTAAAATGATTTATATTGCTAACGTCTCTTTTGCTGATGTCACTAGGTCCAATGATGTGAAAAAAACAGGAGACTACAGCCACATGAGCCATAACCCAGGCGTCCCTGGTCGGTCGTCTCCACGACCGGTGGTGATACCCCGCATCAACACCACCGTCCACCAAAACAACATTGGCTTCATCGGCCCCCAGCTTCCACCACACATGACCAAGGTACCGCGGACTCTAATATTTGAATGCTATCTATTTATAATATATATTCGGGTGTTTAGACACTTAAAACATGTCCTTTTTTGTTTCCTCCTCAGCGCACGCTTCAACTTAATGGGAATGGATCTCTGAGGGCCTATCCCACCAACTCCAAGGCCAGCACTAGCAGCAGTGTTGTGGGAAGCCATGGACTGGCATCTTCCTCTTCTTCCATCTCCCACTCAATCAGCCGACCCACAATGATCCCAGACCACGACAAGCGCCAGAAGCTTTCATTCTTTATTGGACAAGGCAAGCCAAACCGGCCGTCCTCCTCCTCCTCGTCCTCTTACAGCCAGCCGTCCTCTGCCGCCAGCAGCTCATCCTCCTCAAGCTCTTTATCCTCCTCTCAGTCTACCTCAGACGTTCGCTTTGTTCCACGTCAGCTTAACCACATTAACGGCACGTCTTGCAGAAATGGGAACCACCGCACAGGAGGGAACGGATCGTCATTCTTGGTGCCGTACGGCCAAGAGTCTTCAGAGGAATCGGACCAGGACTCTGGCACTCTTGATAACGGCGGTTCAGCCAAGTCTCGCTTTAATGGAAATGGCAGAACGGGAGAGGCCTTTAATAATTCTCCTCAAGCCACCAACGGACAGTCGGGAGTACACCACAACGGTAACGGATTAAATGGACCAACCAATGGCGTCTCTAAATCCAATCAAAATGGGCATCATTATGGACACCGCAAAGTGAATGGTCACAACGTTCCTGATGAAGTAAATGTAAGGCTTTTTGTTTTTGCTATCTCCTTTATAATAAATGTATAAACTTATGAACAGTACTATTGTGTCTAAATTGATAATAATAAATAAATCATCTTGTTTTTGCACCTCAGATCTCTGGCAGTAATCATGGCAGTTCATCCAGTGCGGCTACTGGAGCTGCTGATGGCCTAGATAGTAACCAAAGTGAAACAAGGTAAGATTAGCACTCTAACACTGAGCTGGAAAAGCTATGCAATCTTAGCTAAGCAATCACATATTGAACGTATCCCCCAGCCTGCCTATGATCCCCCAGTGGCTAGAAATGATGATAGGTATAAGGCGAGCCCTGGGTTTCCTGCTCTGCCTTTGAGAAAAGGAAAGCTCAGATGGGCCGATCTGGAATCATGCCCTTTAGGTCATAAGGGACAAGGTCACCTCCCCTTTTTCTACTTTGCCCGCCCAGAGAATTTGGCCCACCCATGAGAGAGAAACATCATGGCTTTTAAACAACCAAAGTAGCATTTGGTCAAGGCTACCCTTCCAGCCTCCACCTTGCCCCCCATCTCAAAAGATTCAGAAATTACACATACAAAGAAAAGCTCATTGCGGGACTGGCTCTAGTGGCTGTAATTCTGCACCAAGGCTGGATTTTGGGACAGAGACTTCAGATACAGGATGCGGGGACCACTAAGGTCTAGATAAAAGCATCCAAAGAGCCCCATGTTAAGCAGTTAAAACATTACATTTGATTAGTGAGTTTTATGAATTGACTTTATTCTGAAATGTTTACACTATACACAGACATTGCACCCCAAAAGTGCGATACCAAGCAATATCTATTTGGTTATATATATGTTTTATTTTTTTTTCTTCTAGCAAAGAGGTCCGTCATTGTTCTACATCCCAGGCCAGTTCTTCTCAGAGTATCCATCCTGCTGCCAGTGAAAGCCTACATCTCTCCACTCCTGACACAAGGGCTAAAACGGTGTCTGAACCCCTGCCTCAGCCTGCAGCATCCGCCTCTGTTAGCTCTCCACCTTCAGCTACTGCTACAAAGACCCATTCTGTCACATCTAGGGAATCTGCTTTCTCTTCTGCCCAGCATGGCAGCCCTGCGGCCTTATGCATCCCGCCAGACTGCTCCCAGAGCACCAATGGGGTCTCTGCAGCTCCACAGAAGGTTAGCAGAGGTGGGGAGGAAGGAAAGGTTTCACCACAGACCAGTGATACGTCAGCAGGCACTGAAAGACGCACAGATGCTACGGAGCAACACCAGTCCAAGCCCAGTTCTAGAGGCAATGAAGGACAAACTTCCAGAGACAGGGAGCGAGACAGACTGTACTCTGACTGGCGCAGAGACAGGGAGAAACACGACAGGGAGAGACACTACAGGGACAGGAGCGGAGACAGTGACGGTGATCGCCATCGGCACAGACGGGACTCCCGAGATCCCCACCATCGCTCGTACAGGGATCGGCTGCCTCCTTACGATCGTTCCTACAGGGACTGGGAATCTGAGCGTCGCTGGGAGCGGAACGTCCACCACCCCAGGGAGCGTGACCGTGACAGGTGCTCTCACCATTACCACCACTATCATCACCACCGGTCCAGAGAGGACTGGGACCGTGAGCGGAGGGGACACGGTTATCCCTATCGCGAAGAGTCTCATAGTCGTGGGCGGTGGCAGCAGGAGTGTCGAGAACCCCGGGTGATGAAGGACAATTGCAACGGCAGGGAGAGGGACTATTGTCCGTCAAAGGAGGAGACTTCCTCGCCTGCCACAGAGCGAGAAACCTCCACAAAGTCCAAGGACTCGCCTCCTCGGGCTCGTCTCTCCACGTTTGAATCGGCTGCAAACAGGGAGGACCAGAATTACAAGGTGAGGGACGACAGTTCTGAGGGACGCCGCTCTAAAAAACACAAAAAGAGCAAGAAAAAGAAGAAGTCAAAGGATCAAGACCGACACCACGAAAGCAGGTGAGTTGACGCGATATATGCCTCTATGCTGTGGGTGTCACGATTCTCCAAATCCTCGGAGCATTTGTATCATGGAGCACTGCATGAAACAGTAAGACAAAATGGTTAATCTGTTTAGTCACGGCAAAAAAGAGTTCTGTAGTTTTATAAAAGCTTGTCTTGAATTCTAGGGGGAACTAAACTTTAAAAACACACTTTTAGAGTTCACACATTTTTTAATTGACATTATTAGCAATTTTAGGTGATGACCATTCACTTCTTCACATTCGAATAAGGCACCCTATAAAGAGTTTAGAAGTTGTAACAAATAGGTTTAACAATGGTTAATAAATGATTCACTTCATAGATCAGTTCTAAAACCTCTCCTCCACCATGATGAGGTTTCTTTTGACTTTTTTGCGATCTTTAAACCGAGGGACTGTGTGGTGTCTGTGAAATAATCACACATTCTTCCTCTTACAAATGAAAACGTTTAAGTAATCAAATGCACCGTTATTTCTGTTCACTCAGGGGTTTTGCATCTAAAGTCTTACCTGGTCTGGTATAGTTCGAGATAGTGATTTTATTTCGGTTGATTCCAAATTGAAATCGAGACACCTTTACTCAATTCAATTTTATTCATAGTATCAAATCACAACAAGAGTTATCTCAAGACACTTTACAGATAGAGCAGGTCTAGACCACACTCCAGAATCCACAAGGACCCAACAGTTCCAGTAGTTTCCTACACAGCAAGCAACAGTGCGACAGTGGCGAGGAAAATCTTCCTTTTAGGCAGAAACCTCGGTCAGACCCAGGCTCTTGGGAGGCGGTGGGATTAGAATGAAGAGATGGTTTGTAGTAGTTCTTTGTAGCATAGCAGGGCACTGTGCAGCGTTACTCCATGTTGCACATCTTTATCAACCATTCAGTGTTACATCACCATCAATTGTACTATCCTCCATTTTAAACTGCATTATTTAATTCTCATTATTTTAGGACTAAAACAATCAATTAGTCAATCAGAAAAAACAACTATTTTCATAATGAATTATTATAGCAATATTGCAAGCAAGGTTCCTGGTGTTTAGCTGCTTTTCTTTGTCATAGTAAACACAATAGTTTTGGATTTTGGACTTGCATTAATGAAAATACTTATACCTACAATATTTGTCTTAAGCTGTCAACAAAGCCTGACTCTTCAGTCAGTTTTGGATTTAGTCGTGAATTGACAATAATCATGGTGTGTTTTCTGTCTTTCCCTAGAAGCTCTGAAGTGGACTCAGACAGAGCCACTGAAACAAAAAGGAAGAAGAAGAAAAAGAGGAGGCAGCGGGACAGTGAGGCCGAGCAGCACAGCCCAGGAGCGGCTCGGAGCCACAAGAGCAGAAGCAGCGAGGAGAGGGAGAGCCGCAAGCGCCGTTACCATGACGTCAAGGACGCGAAACACGACACTGGTTTTTCGCCAGAAAAACGCCGGCGCACAGACTACACTGATGGCAGCAGTGACCATCTACTCCCCTCCATCCACACCTCACACACAAACGGTTCAGCTCACCCCCATCTCAACGGATACAAAGGTATTACCGCTTTTTCACAGTCAGTCATCCTCTAAAACAACCTAAACGCTGAAGTAAATGTCAATGTAGCGTGTTGTTCCTGTCTTGCAGGAAATGGTTATATCCAAACCAACGGCGACGCCCCCGGATTCTCCAGCAGCTTGAAACACTGACTGTGAGTGGGCGCCCTTTTAATGATTCTCCCAGTGTGCTCTGGTACGCTCGGTGCTAACAAACACTAGGAACTCTTATAATAGGTGCAAATGTTTTAGCTAACAGGTCTGCAAACAGATTTGACAGAGATCTCTGCCTTCTCGTTTCAGACACATCCAAACCATTTTAACAGCAGAGGAATGACAACAACGGTCTGACGCGGTGCTTCTTCGTTGGGAATATATTGTATTTTTTACCACAACGAAAGTGTTTTAAATGTTCCGAAATCTTTTTCTTTTTAAGGCAATGATTTATTCGCCGGGATTCTACTAACTATGGTTAAAAACAAACTATCACCCATTGGACATTTACGATGAAAGATATTAATATATATACTTGTATGAACACAAACAAAGCCTGGAGCTTAAACATCTCAACTGCTGCTCAGTGGAACTCAGGACTTGAAGACTTGCAAACATCCGTCGTGGATATCCACCCGCTTCAAATGAAACTGAAACTAAAGGGAAACGTGTTGCCGAGGAGGAAAGGCTTCACGTTGGCTGCAAGTTTAAGATGTCACCATATTTACAGAGCCGTGGTGTTTTTGAGTTTTTTCTTTGATCCCACTGGGAGAGGACAGCCTAACGGAGGGAGATCTTCACTGAGCGATAACTCCTCACAAACCCTGGACAGACTTGAGGACATTTCCCAGTTCTTTTTAAAAGTTAATTCTTTTTTCATTTTTGTTCTGAAGCCTAAGATTCACTGTAATTCAATGTAATTTTTTAACTTTTTCACACAGATACTAAGGTTTTTCTCTGGATCATGCCTCCGTCACATTCTTTTTTTTTTTTTACATTGAAAAAAACAATATGCTATCATGACTGTGGACCATTTGTGTTTGCTTTTTAAGGAAAAATACAGTTTGTGTCTTCAAGCGTCATAAAAAAATACTGTGAATTTAATTTTGGACTGTACTATCGGTTATTTTTATATGTAAAAATCCTGTATCAGGGTTATCAGTAGATGTTTGGTTTGTCCTGCTTTGTTTTTAGAAAAAAAGATGTATGTTAATTGTGGCCATACTCTGGACAAACTATGGCAAGGAATATGGTTTGTTTTTCTTTTTGTTCACCATTCAACAGAAGTTAAACTGCTGTTGTACTTTTTTTAGTTTAGCATGTCAGAATTCGCACATTGTATAAGGTAAAAGCCTTAAAATACATTTGTTCATGTCAGAAATTGTAATTTTTCTTGGTCTTTGACTTTGTTTACAAGCTGCAGTGAAATGAATGGGGAGAAATGCTAATGGACACGACTGCTGCGTTGCCAGGGATTTGTGAAATGCTCCTGTCTGCCTTTTGTATTATATACTAGGAATAGATTGATTGTAACCAAGCCTCTTGTTAAACAAACTTCCCACTACCGTTAAATTATGATGTAGATACGTTAAGTGTGGATGGAAACTGATAGCGCTCTTCTGTATTCACGTGTAGTTAAATACACACACATTTCTAGCCACTGGCAAAAGGACTTGGCTGACTATATTTTATTCACACCACTGTTTCCATGTTTGAAATAACCAAAGACCTAAGTTCAGCGAGTTGAACTCTTTTCACTGAATTCACATGCACACAAGAACTTGTTTTCTGATCAGTACGTCATTTTATTCAAAGTCTTCATCAACGTATTCAGGAGTAGTTTTCCCAAACTAAGATCAAGCTGTGTTTAAACCTCCACCTACTAGTGAAACATTAGGCTGGATGTTGTCTTGGTCTCTGTTTGGGAAAACAGTCCTCAGATTCCAGTCAGCATTGGAGTTTAGAAAATGCCAGTATCTCATTTTCAAGGGTGTTTTGAACCTGCTTGTGTCCTATACTCTTGTCCTACTCAGCATAGTGAGTTTTACTTTCATATAACATGTATTATCTGATCGTCAGTAATAACAGTGTGAGGAAGTTTTACTGCTTTGCAAAGAGCTGCACAAAGTCCCTCTTCCACTATTGTAAACTGTTAGAGGTTTAACAAAAGAGAAAAAGGTGAACGGGTATAGCTACGGCCATTATGATCTACATGCTACATTAACACAACAAAGAAAGAAACAAAAACTATGTACAATATATTCTATACATGCATAATGTAAAACGGGGACTGCCTCTTTTGTTAAACAAATTAAGAAAATAAATACAAAAGAAATGAACACAGAGGTGGATTTTCAATACATAAAAATGAGCGTTTACAGATTTAACACAGGATGGTAATAGCTTTTTAAAACTGGCGGCCACTTAAAAGGGGTCATTACAGTCAATGTACACAAAGTATTATTCGTCGAGCTGTAATTCCTTTGCCTTCAAAGAGAAAATAAGGGCACGTACTGTAAATGTTAGTATATGAGACTATTTCTACAATAAGTCAGTGTTTGCATATACAGATACAGTCACTTTAGGGCTAACAATCAGACCAGCTGATTTTAAGCTTGAGGCTTTCTGTAGTTACAGGATACTACAAAACATTGTTGGCAGTTGTCAAAGGACATGTGAGGAGAAGATAACATGTTTACTGGCATCTGGGAGTCTTCTTGGCAGACTGCAGACGACCAAGCAGTCAGGCCGTCTAGATGAAAAGAATGCCGTGTGATCTTTGCTTAGATTCCTTGTGTGTCCAGCAGTAGGCAGTCTCGTCACAGCCACGCTGCAAAGACATCCCAGGATCCCAGTCGTGGCTGCATGGCCGTTTCTTATCATCCAGCATGGTAACAATTTTGCACACAGTGCTTGCTTCCCTCATAAAGTCTCACCCAAATGGCACATGACAAGCGTTCAGAGTCTGTGCCGGATGTAAAACCTTCACATCAACCAAGAACAGATGCAGGCAATCTTCACGCGGATATAAAATTGATCCATTTCAGTCCCGAAAAAACTCCCATCTGTGTCTGCTGCTTGTCCTCCAGCCTTATAACAACAACGGGGGAGACCCTTCATGACCCCCCCCACCCCCGTGACAAAACACACATACACACACACACAAGGACTCCGCTGGTCACAGCCATGGTGTTCAAGGAAGTTGTGGTTGAAGGTGGACGGGCATCATTTTTTATTGGCTATCCTCCGCTTCCTGGTGGCCAGCATGTCATAGAACGGGTCCCTGCTGATGCTTGCTCTGTGGAAAGAGGAGAGGAAAGAATGGATCACTGGTCACACTGAACAGTTTTCCACTGCTCGTGTCAATCCTACGCTGACAACGCTGTCAACGTTATGAACAATATGTATTTTCATTACCAGTCACATGTGTTACTGAAAACATTGTTACAGAGGATCAATTTGTGATGTTTAGAACGTACCAGTATTTTGGGATGAGGTCCAGTAATTTCTCAGTGTACTAACTGGACTTTATACTGTCTTGTATCTATTAGCATTTGACTTTAAAACCCATAATGCCTTGTTGTGGATCTAGAAAGAAACTCGTTGGCTTTGATTCTCAGCGTGATCTACACAGAAAACTGACATTTACAGTGATTTGTTACACCTCGGAACCCGCTCTTCCAACAAACTCCCCTTGCTGGTGATATTAATATCTCAACATCTCAATGTGTGAATGCTGATTCAGCAACATTCACACTATTATTATCCCATTCTTCCTACTATTGCATACTTTTAGCTACAAAAAAACATACAAATATCAAAATGTTGAGCTCTGTAAGGATGTCTGTGCTTGTATTCAACTTTTTACTACCATCACCACCATTTTGTGTGTTTTCATGTTCTTTTAGACTTTCATACTTTCAAGTTAGACTATAACTTTTAAAGACTTTTTTCGACAAACTATACTATGACTTTTCTTTAACTTATTTCAACATACGCTATGACTTCTTTCAACACGATATACTAAGACTTTTTGTACTTTTAGTGACATACTATACTATGACTTTTTTGTAATTTCTTCGGCATACTATACTATGACATTTTAGGACTTTTTTGACATTCTATACTATGATTTTAGAAAAAAAATCTTTTTCAACATACTATACTATGACTTTTTTATCTACTACAATGACTTATTCAACTTTTTCTGACATTCTACACTATGCTTTTTGAAATGTTTTTTTTCAACATACAATACTATGAGTTTTTTTTAGAATAGTTATGTTATTTTCCCAGAAAGTATTCTATAGGCATAGATATACTAAACTCTTTCTTTTTTGTGATTTTTTTCAACATAATGTACTGTGACTTTTTACGACATACTATACAATGACTTTTTATAGTTTTTCGAGGTATTTAGAATACATTTTTAAGATTTTATAGATATTTTTCAATACAGTATTTGATATGCATTTCATTGGCCTTTTTTAATAACGTTTATCAACATACTATGACTTTTTTTGACATACTATACTAGACATTTTTATCGACATACTATACTATGTAATTTGTATAACTTTTATCAACATACCATACTATGACTTTTTGATGATTTTTAAACATACTAGGGTTTATTTTTAAAATCTTGTTTTCGAAATAGAATACTATGACTTTTGTCAACATACTATGACGTTTTTATAACTTCTAATTACTTTCCCTTTTTTAAGAGATTCAGCAGTGTGTCCAGGGCTGGAATCAAACCCTGGCAGCTGTGATTAGGATTGAGACTTAATGGTAAACAACCTAACCATTGAGCTACTGGGGTGCTCTAAAAGCATGACTTTTTTTAACATACCATACTAGACGTTTTTATGGACATACAATACTATGACTTTTTTCAACATGTTAAATTCTTTGTTTGCCCACACTATACCATGACGTTTTTATTGACATACTATACTATAACAATTTTTCTTCAACTTTCAACATACTATACTATGACTTTATTACAAATTTTTATGACATACTTTACAATGACTTCTGTTGACACACTGTACTATTCCATGACTGTTTTATAATTTTTATTGACATACTATATACTACGACTATTTTTGACATACTATACTATGACTTTTAAATCGTTTTTCGACATACTATACTTGATATTTTTATAAAATACTATAATGAATCTTTTCAACATACTGTAATATGACTTTTTTCAGATTTGTTTTTGACATACTATGCATATGAAATATCCGTCTCTTTGGTTGCTAAATGTTTCACTTTGTAGTTGCTTACTTTGCCTGCCCTTTTGTGTAGGCCAAGTATTTTAAGTGGCTCCATGGCCCTTCCATGTTCACTATAGGAAAATCAAAGCTTCACACCATAGGTGTCGTCACTAACACACACTTAGGATAGGAATAACACAGAGTAACCCACAGCCTTCCAGTACATACATGTATATGTGTGTGTGTGTTTGTGTGTGTTCACAAAACAGTTGCCACAAGAGCCATTTACAGCCATGCAGATGAGTCATGTTGTGTGTGTGTGTGTGTGTGTGTGTGTGTGTGTGTGTGTGTGTGTGTGTGTGTGTGTGTGTGTGTGTGTGTGTGTGTGTGTGTGTGTGTGTGTGTGTGTGTGTGTGTGTGTGTGTGTGTGTGTGTGTGTGTGTGTGTGTGTGTGTGTGTGCTGACCACAGGACAGTCTGCCGCCCCCAGCAGCAAGTGAGAGTGTCTTTGAGGCAGCACAGCTCTGTCCTGCTGAGTCCAATTTGTAAACTTTATTGTTTCAGCAGTGACCGAGAAAAAAGATCTACATTATGATGTGCAACTGCACTAAAAAAATACTTCTGGATCATACTTGTGCTTTTGCACTAAAAGCTCTGAGGCCTGCCACAAGAGTGTGAAATGTATAGTACACACAGTGTGTCATCTAATGGTTAATTGACTGAATCTCCCAAACAGAGTAAAGTGAGCACCTCTCTCCTCTCACCCATCACTCCAATTGTACATGAAGCACCCGGACAAGATTTCCAGTAACTTAGCCAACAAAAAACATTACTTTCACTTAATGGATACACAGATATGTCAATGCTAAGTGCTTTTTTAAATATCATTAGAGCATTGCAGCATTGTGTAATCTGATTTCTGCTGTTTTATTGATTATATTTGCCAGTGAAGCTGCAGCTAAGTGGAAGATAACAAGCAAGCTGATCAATGACCCACTGGGCCCACTTGGAAGTCCTCTCTCCTTCCAGCATTTTTGATATGACAAATCAGATGTTGCCAGAATACTTCTAAGACTGAGCAACGCATAGTGCCTGAGCAGGTGTGTGTGTGTTTGTGTGTTTCTGTGCTTGCCGAGCGCTAATCAAAGGGAAGTGAGCTTATCCAGCAGAGCAAAAATCACTTCTGAGTGTTATCTGTGTGGAGGTGTGAGAAACGTAATCACATTTAGTCACCAGTGTGTGTGTGTGTGTGTGTGTCTGTGTGTGTGTGTGTGCTGGTTTCTCACAGTCAAGGTCAAACATGAGAAAGTCCCACATGAGAACAGCCTTGCTTTGGCTAAGTGCCCTCTCAGTGTAAATGGATCCTAACGCAGCGTCTCTTACTTGATGGATTTGATCCACTCTTCCTTCTCCTCCGGCGTGGGGGCCGATATCCTGTAAACCACGTGGTTGCCCTCGACAACGCGCCCATCCGCTTCTGTCTTGCAGGCCTTGATGACCTGGCCTTTGTGGTTGGGGTTATAGAGCTCGAAGCAGTTCTGGGGGGACAACCAATTGATAAACATTATGTTTATAATTCTGTCTGTCTGAATATGTCTGTATTCACCCTGTGTCTGAAACTCTCAGTTTTAGTGCCTGTCTCGCCTGTCCAAATGAGCCCAGTCTGCTCTGATTGGTTAGCAATTTCTGTTTCAGACTCGTTTAAAGGCAACGTTTCTAAATACAGACTGTGAGCATTTCTCTGTGGATTGAGTGTTTTGTATACTTTCACAGTACTTATAGGGCCCCTAGACCTGGTTTGTAATTTGAAAAAAGGACATGGACATGGAAATCTCACTTTACAATATAGGTTCTTTAGAATAGATAAAGACAGATGCAGCAGGACAAGACAGCGGCTGGAGTTGCTGCTTACAGGTTTTCTGGGCTCGTCCACCTCTCTGATACTGAGGTTCTCCAGAGGAATAATCCCACGTGGCTCTTTATCCTTAAAACACATACAAGGAAAACACTCAGCTTCAACATATCACTCATTCAGTATGTACATCCACACAATTAAACATTTATTATTCAAATGAATAAATCAAAGTATGATATGTTTCAGCTAGTGACGTTTTAATGCTACATGCAGCACCTTTAATTTCCACCGCAGCAAAGTATTTGAACTATTCTTTCTACATTATATTGAGCCTGACAGCAAAGTTAAAATAAAGGTGGTGATAAAAGTACCCGTTAAGTTTTTATTCATCCTGGTCACGTAGGGGACAGCACCCATGGGAGATATAACCCTACACTCCCTACATCCTCTGGCGACTGCTTTTGTGTCTGTGGGGCCAGATGTGAGGGGGGACCTTGAGGCACAGCCTCGTGCCCTGCCTGTCATCTTCCTACTAATGAGGGGGCTCAGCAGGGGGGAGGAAATGCCCTGAGACGGCTGCTCACAGCTGGCTGTGTGTGTGCCTTTTTGAGTGTGTGTAGCCCAGCGTGTGTGCTGAGGGATTGGTGGATTGTGTTCGGAGGGGGGAGGGGGTACTCAAAAATAGGGATGTGGGTGTTGGGGTGAAGCGTGGGGTGACAGGCAGCGGGTTGGGGGAGGCACTTGGCTTGCGGCTTAGCGGTGCCAGATGTGTACTGTAGACTTTGCAGATGTTTCCCATGATGCCTCATGTTAATTGCTAGAGTGAGGTTCATTTAGGTCAAAGGGGCTTCATCTGTTAAAGAGCAGAGCTGGAAGGCAAAGACCTCGGTCTGTAGTGCGCACGTGTGTGTGTGTGTGTGTGTGTGTGTTTGCTTTCTTACAGAGAGTGTAATGATGAGAAGATTGATACCAGTCATATCTAAGAGGGGTCGCAATCTTCTCATCTCTCTTGGCAATAAAAACAAATAACCAAATTTGCTCTAATGTCAAACTATTCCATCAAGATCCACTCTAATCATCTTTTTTTTTTGGCAATCTGCAAAAAGACAAATATTTGTGTAAACCTACTGTTGTGTATTCAAAGTAATAGAGGCAGTTGTCTGTCAGAATGAACCACCGCCTCTTCCAAGTCTTCACCCTGCCACCTGCGGAGAGAAAAACAAAATATTTGAGTTCAAACTGAAGAGACAACAGCGTTTGTGACTGTAGAGGCTAACCTGCCCAAGACCTCAGCTCCACGTGCCACATCTGGTTCTGATCATCAGATCTCTGCATTATTAGGCTCAATCAGAGGATGGATATTCCTTCCAGCACCCCCTCCCAGTCTCAAGAGACGGATACCTTAGGGCTCTGCAAGTCTTGTGAAAACTCTTCAACATAGTGTGACCTTCCAGGAGAAACCCAGACCCATGTTCACACCACATACTGTACATGTGACAACTAAAGCACGAGTGCACTCAATTTGTCTGACCAGTGGGAGTGATGGATGTAATGCGCTTGATCAGCGGAGAAGTCTCCGCTGATATTTTAATCATAAAAAACAGGCAGAAAAATGTAATGATTGTAGCAGAGAAGGTTTACAGCTGGAACACGTAAATACAATTACACATCCGGATGTAGGAATATTATAGGAATATCCCCTTATAAGAGACACAATCTCTCCATTTGCTTCCATCGTCAGATTAAAGTAGATTAATCGAGATTATTGGATTTGTTGTTAATTACACCATTGGTTATGCAATTTACCTATGTGATCCAAAAAACGTAATGTGACAGATGTCAATGTACGGTCTGCAATATGTGCACCATGATGACATGTTTGCTGACTTCACAGAACGAGCACAAAGAAAGAAAGTCGTTACTGATGTAATCAATACGTAATGTTAACTTGACCCAGATTTTCGCCCTATACTGCTCTAGCTAGAGAAAAATCCAACGTCTATAGTATATTATTTATGAGCAATGTTTACTTTCAGATGCATCTGCTGCATTGTCCTCTTTAAAATAGAATGAGGATTTGAAATAAAGTTTACTGTTGTTGGGTAAATACAAAATATAAGATTATTCTGCTACAGCTAACCATATGGCAGTTTGGTGAGCCGTTTATCCCATGTAGCGTCATGTTTAATTTCATCCTCAACCCAGACATTTTTTATGGATTTCTGCAGCAAGACCTCCCATGTTTGCATGTTTCTAATGCAGATTTATCAATCACTTGTTTTTATTTGCAGTGTCAGGCGGTTGAAAATCTTGCATTACTCAATTTCCATAATTTGTATTATTGAACAGGATAAAAACAAAATCCCACAAATGTAATTTATTCAAAAGCTTATTTGTTGGATGAATCTGTAGTCCTCAAATGCGGAGCAACCACAATACTGCACACTGAATGTTCTTTTATCTAAGCTAAATATTGATTAGATGAAACGTTTGTCAGTTTACATGCTGAACACTTTGCTGAGACAAGCCAGGCCGGGACAAGTCCGGTTATAATGCAATAACATCCCATGTCCCTGTTCCATGCACCTTAGTTCAAATGAATGTGGAGGACAGGAAAAAGTAATTGTATCCATCTCTTTATTCTGTCCCAGAATACAAGCTTGGCTGAACTCAAAAAGAGGTGCTGTTTTGTGACCCCTCTGCAGATAGTAGGCCTTCTGAAATATACGTATTAATAACTGTATTTTAGGACATGCTGTACACAAAGGATGCTGATGGATTCAGGCATAGCAGCAGGCTCCTGGTTAATAGTGTAATGAGAGCTTATAGAGCTTCACAGCCTCATAGCAGTGCAGCAATATGTCATATTGAACAACCTAACATGCCAGCAGAGTGCTTCATTCAAACAAACAAAATTATTTTATTCTCATTAAGCAGGGAATCCTCTGATGAATCTTAAAATTAGCGTGTAATTTACTAACAGGGAAAGTTGGACCAAAAATGATGCAGGTGCAGCTGGTAGGGTAGAGAGTGAAAGAAAAAGAGTGGAAGAGGAGCAGCAGCAGCATGGGGTACTGATGCCTGTAGGACAGGAACAGAGGGAGAAGAATGACAATAGGCAAGAGTCTCCTTTATTTCACTGCATCACCAGCTACGCAGCAGTAGGGATGCAGTCCCACAGCCGCGGACTCAAGCAGCCCGTTCACTAAAGCTCTTGCAGACAGCTACACAGGAGCGGTGTGACGCGCAGGGCTGTCTCTAATGGTGCAGAGCATGAGGCGATCTGCTCAGCGGAACCCTGAGTGTTTGTTGCAGGGAAACTACGAAAAGGCGAAAAATGATTCATGTGTGAGCAATGCCCGTAAGCGATACTTTGAGACAAAAAATCCAAAGCATGAAGCAGTTTGTTATGACGAATTTTATTTACTTGTTTGGTTGACTGGCTACTGTTTTAAGGGTTATTGTCTAACAGCTAGGAAGAAAAAGTATGATATTTGAGGTAGTACACTTTTTTCACTTACTTGCCAAAACACAGCTGAAAAGATTGATACCACTCTCATGCCTGTACGCTAAATACGATGCTAACATTACAGCCAGAAGCTTGGTTAGCTTAGCATAAAGTAGCATAGCACAAAGACAGGAAACAGGGGGAAGCATCACACCATATGGACCTTTGGACAGAGAAAGGCTAGCCATTCCTTTCTTTCCAGTTACTAGCCGTAGCTTACAGACATTAGAGCGGTATCAATCTTATCGTTTAACTTTCAGCAAAAAATGCTAAATAGGAGCATTTCACCAAATATTCCTTTAAAAAAAATGCAATTTAAATCAGTTGTCTTGACCATGTTGAAAGTCTTTAGTGTAATTGTCTACTGCATTGTAAAACTGCACGCCCCGCAACTACAGTAGTAGGTTAGAGTAAAATAAGGTAATATGTGGCTATGTGGCTTTTCCTTCTTTATCCAGTAATCATGGTACATTCTGTAAAAAAAAAGCCTGGATAATAAATGGGATGTGGCAAATGGCACTGGGGTTTAATGTCAACAGTTATCTTTTAATGCAAAGGCTTCTTGAGATAAACATGTGTCCCTTTGCGTGTGCACCACCCGAGACGGGCCCTCTGCGTCATCCAGCCTTCTCCAGAGCCACAAGATGAAATGCAGCCAATCCCCATGCAGAATGAGAAAGATCACTGACCTCGCCGTGCCTTTGAAATAATATATAACCCATCACTTCATAATGCTCTTCTTATTTGCTTTAGTACAATAAGCCAATTAAATGAGGCGCCTAGCATGTTCAGGGGCCCGGTGTGCTAAGGAGATAAAGGCAGCCAATGCCAGCGTGAGGGCACTCTGTGATGAACTGGGGAAAATGGACAAAGGTGTGTTACCTACCTCCTTATACAGAGATTTAAGAAGGAACAGCCATCACAGAACAGAATGAGAGGACAGAACAAAAAGTGAAAGGGTGGAAGGTTAGAGAAAGGGAGTGAGGAACAAAAACAACACAGAAGGATATTGAAAGATATAACAAGCACATAAATCACAATGCCAGAGAAAAAGAGAAGTTGAACGTGTATTCACAGAAAGAAGCATGCTTTAAGTGAGAGGAGAGAAAGGAGAGGATAGACAATACGAGACCAAACAAAGAGGAGAGGTCACGAGATGAAGTTGCGTCACAGATCCCTAAGCAAACTTATCTAGCACTATCATAAAGGTGGACAGTTTTTGGGCAAAAATGAGGCTACATGAGCAGAAATCATGAGCTTACTTTAGTTTGGTTCTGTAATGCTATTCAATGTTGCTTCAAACCTTCCAAGTCTGGTGAGACAGAAGTTTACCATATTTTAGTAAACCCCCTGTTTCTTGTATAGTCAGCTCTGTTAACATGAACAACTTCATCGGCTAGCTAATTAGCCAGCAGGGGTCTGTATATGTGTGTCCACACTGGGAATGTGTCCTTCATTCACTTAATCTTTTAGTTTGGTGTTGATGCAAAGCCATGCTAGCTGCTCTGTGAGGCTATTCTTGGGCAACAGCGGTCAGTAAATGTTAACATTGGCTTGCTAACATGCTCACAATGACAATGCTAACATGCTGATGTTAAGCAGCTGGCTAAAACTTCAGACTGAATCACCAGCAGAAAACAGGTTAATGAGAACAGAAATAAAATAGCGTTAGCATCAGCTCATGACATACTGGGACAAACAGGGACTTCATGTTTAATTCAGCTGAAATTTACAAATTCTAATTTAAGTAAGTAAACTATTTTTTATCCTTATTTTTTATAATGCATTGTTGCCCAAGAGTTGCTGACCTCCAACATGGCCGCCTGAAAGCCCATCATAAACAACTTACACACATCAACAGTCATCCCCACGGAAATAAAGGGCACTGCTCATCAAACTGAAAAATGATGAATCAATATAACCAAGGTTACTTTTGTGACTCTAAATGCACATACGTACCGAGCTTTAGGAGCCAGCCTTCTCTGTCGGGGTTGAAGAATGTGTGCGTCAGATCATTTCCATCATCCTCTGGGATTTTGAAGGGCTCATTTTTGATGCTGTCGTAAAGGTTCTGCAGAAAGGGTAGGAAAGAATTATTAAAAAATCTGAACAATAAAGGAAATGCCTCATCACACACACATACACACACAGAGAAATCCTCACCCTGAGAAGCTCCTCAGGCAGATCTCCTCCTTCGTTGATGCCTCTGTTCATGGAGATAAAGCGCTCCACGGGGGGCTTGTCTCTGACGTTGGGGTTATGGAGGCTGGTGTTCAGCATGATGATAGCAAATGACAGCACGTAGCAGGTATCTGAGAGCATCAGGAAGGGAATCAAATACATTAAAAATACATAACAGATCATTACAGCCAAGTCTTTATTTAGCTTTACATTTTTAATGGTAGACATCAGCATATGGTCATATTTTGTGATAATTTCAACTTCTTCTTACACACGCAGCCTGTCTACATTTATTCCTATTATAGATAGCAATGGGGATTGGGACGGGAGCCATAATTCTTCTAAATGTAGATGCTCTTTGTAACTGATTTGAATGAATTTTCTTTGTGGCTGGTAGGAGCGAGAAAGATAGATACAGAAAGAACTACTTTACTAGTGCATCACTTTTTGACTTGAGAAGCCATGTTTTTAAGAAAAATCCTTTTGTGTTTGAGAGAGGAAGAGAGAGTTATGAGTGAGATAAAATGTAGCGGGGGAAGCAGGTGTAGCGCTTTCAACCCTTCCCGGGTAAATGAAAGTAGTTATTGGGTTCGTTTAGCTAACTTTGGTATATATTTAGGTGCCTATATAAATACATCTCCAGATAATCAGTTAAACTAACACTAAATATTGTTTTCTATTTTTGTACAAAATAATAACAGGTTTCTTTTAAATTCACTTTTTTCCAATGTGATATAATAATAATGATTTCAAGCCCACAATTGGTTTCCAAAAAGTAAAACAAAATCAAATCAAATACGGTCAACATATTTACCCCTTTTGGTGATCATTTCTGAATTCAACAAAATATGAACATCACTTACAATGTTTCAGTGTTTCTTTAACCAAAATGTCACTTTTTTCATACCCATTTGGAACTATAACTGTTTCACATTAATTCACATCAACACAATGAGCTCTATTTCACCCCGTACATCTGTATCTTCCTGGTTCGTTGCACGTGTATGTTGTCCCAGTAAAGACAATGTCCTCTTCACTCCGGTGAACAAACAAGAAACGGATGTCTACCGTATTCTGGTCAAACTCTGTGATTTGTCCGCTCTGTGAATCCTTCTATCCGTCTGTTTGTCAGTGGGATTGTTTAGCCAACAATCTCTCCCACCAGGATTGATTTAGCTACTACAAAGTTATTTTTAGTCAAACTCGCCGTCTATCTTGCACTTTTTCAGTTCTTTTACATTTCCCGGTCACGCATCATCTCTCTAAAAAACGTAAACATTATGTATAAGAAAATAAATACATGGACATTCTCTCTATCCACATAACCCTTACATCATCAATACAGGGATTTAAAGTGTATTACTGTGGAATGAACTAACAGTTTTAATCTTTTAACTTTTAGTAAATTATGTTTGTAATTTATTAACTATTTATTGTCTTTATGAACTGAATCTAATCATGCATTAACTAAGATTACAGCCTAATTTCCAAATGGCTACACAGGGTTTTAGTCTCTCCACTGTGAGTTAATGTTCAGACACACACGGGCCAGTGGCTGCCTGCAAATGAATCATTCATTCCCCTATGTCTGTCTCCTCACTGACACACTTTAGTCCTGGCTGTCCTGCGCAGTCTATTGTCTACCCACTTACACACATTCTCTATAAAAAAAAAAATAGAGGAGCTTTGTCCACAGTGTGTAATGCGGGGGCAAGAGGTGCTGCAACTGCAAGAGGAATGTCAGGGTAATCAAAAAATGTTTGAGCACGATGAAGCACTGAGAGAAACGGGAAGCCCTTTCCATTGGTAAATAGAGATCCCTGATCATTTTATGATCCATTTTTCATGGGCTAAATGTGCAGTTGCTGCTACAAAAATGGATCTAAGATGCTGTTCTGCTCTGCACCCATCACTGTCGCACAAAACATGCATGCCTGCCTTTGAAGATATTGTTAAACTGTCCCTTTCTGTAAGAAATCACATCTCTAAAAAGTCCACACCAAACAGCCTTGTGGGTGGCTTAACATTTTGACATTTGATTAAAAAGCATTTAAATTAGCTAAACCCATGCCTAAACAGGTAATCCATCAACAGAATTTACAAAATTTGGAGTATTCCCTCCATGGGACCACAGGCAACAATCTTGCACACAATACTACACAATTGACTGACTGTTGTAGTTGTAGGCTTTGTTTATCACAAGACCATATATCACTCAGCCATGTTGAGTCTTGCTGAATAATGGATGTCTCTTGTTTGTTGCTGTTTGTTTACTCTGAACTCATTTGCTGCAGTGAACCGTGATCTGTAGTTAATCCTCAGTGGGCTTTAGTTACAGTAACTCTACTATGGCTTAATGATTGAAATGCATTTATAAAAAAAAAAAAAACTGTCCATCACTCAATGCATACTAAACCCGCGGGCAGTACTTATGTTGGCACATTAGGCTAGGCTGCTTATCAGTGTATTGACTTTGTCCCACACATTGGATTTCGCACTTTGCTCTTATATATCCCAGTGGGTTCCTTTGCAGTTTCCAAGGGTTATAAGGAAAGATTAGCTGAATCACTGAGAATAGAAAAAGTTAGAATTTGCACAAAAAAATTAAAATAACTGCAAGGAGTCTTCTGTATCATGAACACTGTGGTGATTAACCCTTGTGTGGTCTTCCCGTCAACCATGGAAACCCATTTTGGTCACTTTATTTTTAACATTATTGTCGCTTTTCCCAACATTTTTATCACTTTTATAATGTTGTGGGTGCAATTTTGATGTTTTTTGTGTTTTTTCCAAAGTTTTTGGATATTCTTAATGTTGGCATTTTCAGTGCTTATTTGGACGGCCCATTTTTTGTGACAAAAATTCAATTAAATTAACTGAAAATGGGTCAAATTTGACCCGAGGACAACATGAGGGTTAAGAGAGAATTAAATCTCAGCAACAAGAAAGTAGAGAAGAGTAGAAAAGGCTTAAATTAAAAGATAATAAACTAAAGGCGGTTGATTTAATGGCTAGCTAAAAGTAATACATAGTTAGTGTAACTAAAAGTTATAAAATAAATGGTTGTATTAATTAGCTAAAATAAAATAAATAGTTTGCTAAAACAATAGTAGTATGAATGCAAAGTTGACCATATCAACACAAAAGCACTGACTGTTCAACTGTATAAAAAATATGGTAACAATATCTACTTTAATATAATAACCAATAATCCAGTTTAAATTAATGGAAATGAACACATTTGAAACATGATGTCTGTTAAGGGGGTCTCAGGATCTCATCTGACAGGCCTGTGGGGGTACGTCATACAAACAAGGTGGGGGACCACTGGTTCACACGACAGTAGCCTGCTTTGTGTCTGACCTGTGGACTGGAAGACTCCAGCGTTGCACTGGCAGTACCGCGAGGCAAACGCCTCCATCATCCGGTCGATCTTCTGGGCTTCACCTGGCAAACGGAAACTCCACAGGAACTGCCTACAATTAGAGGGAAAGCAGGGGGGTTTCATTTGTGATCCCCGGTATGCACATGACATAGCTGTTGTAACATTTTCTGCTCAGAATTTGAGTTAATCGTTCTGCTGACCGTAGGGCTTGGACCAGATTGAGGTCTGCAAACTCGTGCAGCTCCACAAAAGCTTGCAGCACTTTGATGTTGAAGTCATCCCTGGTGGGGGAAAAAAATACAGATGAAAAAACCACATTTCCAATATTATTCTGTATCTCTAAATTGTTCTTACTATTCTTAATTTTATTTAAAAAAACAAGAAGACTATCCAGAAGATGTAAGATAATTCTGAACACAATGTGAACCCAGAAGACAGGGTGGAAGAAAAATAAAGATTTCCTCCCTGAAAAGCATTTCTCAACCTAAATTCCATTTTCTCAGCATTCCTGTCATGTTTGTGCAATATTCATACCGGGTGCTGAGCCTGGAGTCTGGAAGCAATTTAAACAGCTGGCCATTGTGGTGTGTTTTTGCACCCTGAGGGGGGGAAATTGTGCGTTTTGACTGATGAAAAACAGCTAAAACCAAACCCACACAGCCTTCTTTTAGTCAGACGTTTGTCAGGCTATCAGAGGGTTTTTTGGAGGAAAAGTCAACAGCTGCACTGATGCTGCGGCCACAGCTTCTCTGATCATGTTTGTTATACATCAAGGACCATGATCCTGAGTCGTCTTTGTGTTGTGTATTGTTCAAATGATGCCAGGAATCTTCAGGCCTTTTGTGTTTTTTGTGGGGATAAATTGTGGAAAGGTCTAGAAGAGTACAGTTTACAGGAAACAAACAACAAACTTGTGTTGCAATAACAGTCTTAGATTATTTGGACGAGGACCTGGGGGATTTTCTTCTTCTTGTACCCTATACTGGCAGCCAATTTATCTGCAGCCAAATAAAATGAATCCTGTCTTATTAGAGTTATATATAAGTTTATTGCTATAGCCAGGTACATTTATTACAAAGGGACTTGAATGTGAACGTGAAATTGCATACATACACACACACACACACATTTATATATTTATATATATGTGTGTGTCACAGCAGTGTGTGTACTGTATGTGACTAACAAAGCTCAATTACGCAGAAACAATTATAAAGCAAAGGTCTGGTAATGGGAGTCAATGACCCACTCAGCCTGCATCCATCTATCTCCCACTATCTATCCACCCTCTGGCTATTTTTCTTCTTCTTCCTTTCCCTGTGTCCCTCTCTCTGTTCCCCTCTCCTCATCTCCCTCTCTGCTCAGCATGTAATGATGGGTTCCTGCTCCTTGCATAAGCTCAATTAGTGATAATTACTGAGAGTAAACCCTTAGCCTGTGTTCAGTGGGATTTCCACTGGGTAGGTTGCCTCTTTGATGCCTCTCCATGAATAAAGCCTGTTGCCAACAAGAGGAATCCCCAGAGCCACCCCCACCCCCCCCAGCTCCTCCTAAGATACTACAGACTGTGATTTCCTGCATAGAAAGAGTTCACACAGTGCTGCTTTCATTCAGGATCCTCCTTATAAGATTAAACATTTTTTCCAAATAAGAGCTTTAAAAAGACAGTACCATTTGGTTAAAGTATGTAAAATTTGTCATATTTTTGGATTTTGTTGTGACATTTGCATGGCCAATCGCTTAATGCGTTTTCTGCTTCTAAGAGATGTCAGTCAAAGAGTACAGCCAGCCTGTGATGCATTTCCCTTAGATTTTCTCTTGAGGAAATTAACATTTTCTTCAGGCACAGCTGGTACCAACTACCTCCTAGATTATCGACAGTAGGTTCTACAGTGGATACAAACTTTAAAGGCATTCTTTTCAAAAAGGTTTGTTTATATTACGTAGTTATGTACAAAAAGGGAAAATAAGTCGTACCGTCGATGTATCGTGATCTGATTTTCTAAACTCTCAAAAATGGCCTTAAAAATCCAGTAAAGTGTCAGGCTATAAAACAAAGCACCAGAAATGTAAAATGTATCACTTCCTGTTCATTGGAGAATTTATCATGTAAAAAAGGTGAGTGTTTAGAACAGCATATGTACTGGCTGATAATAAATGTAAATGGTTATAGGTTGACCCGTTGCTTCGTGCTTTATCAATGGAGGATAATGAAGAGCAAAATGGACTTGCAAGAAATCGCATGATGATTAATATAAAGTACCAACAGAGATGTTCAGTGCATATCTTTAAAGTCAAAACATATCTGATTAAAAAACCTTCCCAAATTAGTGATTTTAAAATGAAAAACAGATGAATGATAAATCAAGCTCGGGTTTAGTGCCTTGTAAATTTGGGACACTAAAGCCTTTGATGTGCTCCTTATAGCAGCTCCCTTTTCCTGGACTTGGATTCAGTGTATTTCGTTCCTGTACGCCTCATACAGTATGTTTAACTATCTAATCTCACCCACTGATAACACCATCCATCTTACTAGCTGCAGGACTTCCTTTCTTCTTCATTATCCAGCAGAATGGCCCGAGATGTGAGGAGCTGGATGGTTCCTTTTTAATTACATGGGTGGACTATGACAAGATCGCCACACTGCCTCAAAGATTTATGTGAGGGGGTCAATCATGCACACCTTCATTAATCAATAAATCCAGCCTGTAATTCCCTTCTCTAATCCCAGAGTGAGCATAAATCTGAACTAAGGAGGACTTTCTCCTGCAGGCTGATAGATGCTCTGTCTCACCGCTCGCCCAAGTAGTCTCCGATGACGGTCTTGTTGAGCCCCTCGCCTTTATAGAGGAACTGCGCGATGTCTTCGGGAGTGTGCTGCAGGAGGTCGTTCTCCAGCAAGAACTGGATTCCCTGGAGAAGAAAAGGAGTATAGGATGGCTTTTTTGTCTCAATTGAGGACCGATGATGGAAAATGACGGATGGATCGCTCTTCACACCAGAAGAAAATCATTCACTTCAAGACTAGAGAGAAATTGGAGGCTGTTACTGTACAAGGATACACACAGTACCTTCTTTGGATCCATGTTGAATTTCTTCCTGCCCATGGCGATCTGTTTGTTTCTCTGGGATGTTTTACTGCAAAACAGAAGCAAAAATATAGAGATATGATAAGGGTTAATTACACTGTAAACAAGTACCTGAATGTCAAACACAACAACATACTTTATTAACAGTAGCAACTGGGAATATTATTTCCTGCCACATCTGTTCTACCCATTATATGTGCATGCTTGTGCCTAAAACGTGCAGAGAGATACATGTTGTACATTGACTGTTATTATTTGATTTATGCAGCTCTTGGTTAGACAACATACACTGTCTAGTCCACAATTCAATATCTGATATGTACAAACAAGCAGGTTGATATGGCAACCTCATATTGTAACCATATGAAGTCAGATCTTATGTCAGCCTACACCTTTGTAATTTTATTGCCTTTGCAATCTCTGAGCTGACATGCAAATCCCAAACTCAACCGAGATATTTATGATTGAAGGTCAAAAAAAAAAGAAAAAAGAGCGTTATTTAGGGCTGTATAGGTGGCATAGGTCATGCTCATTCTCTTTTTTCTGGGAGTTTTAGTGACTCAACATATTATTGTCACTCATGGTTGTTTAATTAAAGGCTGGTAATATTTAGATTTATCATAAACATGTACTGCGGCCATTGTGTGGAAGGCTCTGAAATAGCTTTTAGACTATCCTGTAGAGAAACTTTAGTCCAGGGTACTGCCTTTTAATGAATGATAAAAAACACAGATAATGTCTATAACTAAATGTATAAATAATACGTGAAAATATCCAAATTAGCAGAATATTGTAAAGACTGGTATTGCTTTGGCCTTGGTATTTAAATGTTAAATGACTTTATAATATTCACCTGTACCATCCAACAGCTCTGCCTACATTCTATATGCTTATGAATATAAAACAATATAAAATATATAAAATAGTTTAGTTTTTGTCTCAATAAGTTGAATTTACACATTTAGACAGAGTGCTTGACAATCCTTAATAAATACTCTGTTACTGATGTAATAGCGATGTAAACCTCATCTGCAGAAACTACACTGGTGCAGAATGACAGCCTTTTGTCTTCAGTTACTCACCTTTCCCCTACACAGGTCAGCTGCTCGATCTCCGTCATGACCTCTGCTATCTCAAACTTCAACCTCTGAGAAAAAAAAGTGAGACTTTAAGTTGAAACACGGGTAAAGTACAGCAGGGCTGGGACGATATGCGTTTGTCCCGATTCAATTCTTTCGATACATGGGTGCCGATTCGATTTGTACTGCGATGTTCATTTATTGCAATTCTAGAAGCATTGTAATCCGATAGTGTTGAGTATTGCGATTTTCTTTTCCTTTTTCAACAAAAAAAAAGTTAAATAATACACTTCTAGAGACATTATGTCATGAGACATTTCTAAAATCAAAGTGTTTTATGTTCAGTCAGTCAGTCTGACATTTAGTTAATTTGTAAAGAAGTACATAACATGGTTGTTCTGCATTTTCTGCTGTCTGTTTTGCTGGATATGATGTTGTCGCTGTCTGCACTACCATATAAACTGAAAATATATACAGGAATAATTAGTAAAAAATAAAACTAAGAAATATTGATTCTAGGGAAAAGATCGTCACAAAAAAAATCACATACATGTGTGAATCAATTTTTTTCCCACCCCTAAAGTACAGGGAGAAAGTGCTTTGAGGCATGGAAAGGACACAGCAGTGGGATGCATTGCTTTTTGTGAGCAACAATGTAGTGTAAGTCTATTTGCATCATGTACAGCATGCAAACAGACCTACAGTGCAGCAGTAGATAGGCAAAAACAATTAAAAGGTCAGAAATGACTAATTAACAAGTATATATAATGTACTGTTCATGAACAGAGGCTTCAGCTACTGAGATGAATGAATGAAAATATAACCTGTACATATTGTATATGCTTATATATGTGCGAATACACACCTCAATATCATCGAGCAGCTCTCTCTTCCTGCGACGGATGTTTGACAGCTCATCCCTCTCCTCCAGGGACAGATCCTCAGGAACTGAAACACAAGATGGAGAAAACACAGCACACCTTAAGCCTCACTTTGTACACACCTCGCATCGCTATATACTGTACCCACTCAGCTCACCGCAGATGAGACCAAACAGAAATGAATCCGATCCAACACCTGCAAATTCTTCAGGAGTTCACAACCAGAGATGTAAAATTAAAAAAAGATTCATCATCCACATGCCGTTAAGTGACGGGGCTGCTGTTGCTTGATCAGCTGCAGCAACACATATCAAGACCGTGCATGTTCGTCTTAATTAACTAGAGAAAGAGAGAAGGAAAAGGGTCTTAATTATTCTACTTGAAAGTGTTTTGGCCCTTCCCTCCGTCTCCGCTTGGCTCAGGGGGAAATTCTATTAATAAAACCAATCCAGATTAAGTTTTCTTTCATTAAGAGTGAATTTGCTCATTTAACACTGATTCCCCGACCATGAGGGTTTCACAGCTCCAGGCGAAAAGAGGGGATTTCTATTCTCATTCTTGTTTTTCAATCTTATATCCTACGCCTCTCTGTCTCTCTGTTTAATCCCCCCTCAAACACACACACACACACACACACACACACTGAGAATCTTGCTTCATTAAGCCAGCTTAGAGGCAGAAAACACAAATCTCTCAATGTAAAAATGGCACATCTAATATCACAGTTGCAGCTTTGTGCCTTTGTGTTTCTGAAGGAGAGATGTAAAAAAAAAAACGCAACTTTTCCTATTTTTTGCCCTTGTTTTCCCTCGCGGACGGGAAACAGCACCAATTAAAGTAAAACAAGGTCACTGGGCTCAAGAGGAAGCATTGCCTTTGTAATCCATAGCTTGTAAGAGTTGAGTTCGGGGAGCACAGCATTGTTAAAGATGGTATTCACATTAAGACTGAGTCAAAAGGCGTTTTCTAACCTAGTTATGTAATCCTGAAGCGCCGTGATGAGGGTCAGGTAAACAGCGGGAGAAACACCTAAGGGATTTCCTTTGCAGGCCATGTTTTTAATAGACAAGAGAGGGGGACATAAATGCACAATGACTGAACGTAGGAAAATCAAGATGGTAATTAGTGTTGCTGACCTCTGGCTACCTTACAGGACTTATGCAATACAAATGTGAGCGCTGTGAATGGGGCTCTGAAACCAATTAATGCTCTTAAAAAAGTTTCAAGGCTGTTTTACACAATTCTTTAATCTTGAGGAAGGGGGGGGGGGGGGGGGGGGTGTATTGTTGCGTTGGGTTTTAAGGTTGTACTGCTATAAATATTATGTCTCATATTTCTTCATCTCTCCATCTCTCCCTCTCCCAACTGGTTGCACCACCAAACTAAGTTTTTCCTCGCCGTTGTCGCACCAAACCTACTCTACCTATAAAGGATCCAGAGATAACTTCTGTTATGATTTGACACTATAAATCAAATTGAGACTGAAATTGAAATTTGAAGTAATAGTTTGATTGACCGCTGTTTGTAGTTTCATATTTACCACACAGACATGAGAGTGGTATCAATCTTCTCATCTAACTCTTGGCAAGAAACAAAATTAGGGTTTTACCAAAATGTAAAACAATTTCTTTACACTTGCTGGGCTAATGAGAGTGTTACAATGAAATTAAAAAATATTCATTCATGAATTGGTGTGACAGGGATCACACACAAACCACACACTATTTTGCAGAGCTGAAACTTCATTGAGCACCATCAGCAGCAGCATGCTAACACACTAAACTAAGATGTAAATGTTCCCTGCTAAACATCCGCAAGTTAGCTTTATAATTATGAACGTCAGCATACTGATGTCAGTATTTAGCTCAAAACACTTAACAACAGTCGCCGATGCTTCTATGGCTACAGAACAAAAAGTCAAAAATACCTTGGTTCCTGCTTCTCAAATGTATAGCCTATGTATTTGTAAATATTAGTTTTCTTTGTCTTTATGATAATTAACTTACTGTTTCTTTAATACCTTTAGAATTTCTGCTTGGATAAATCAAGCTAAATAATTATGTTAATTTGTAAGGGGCATTTCAGTTATTTTTTGTTGTTGATATTAATCAGCAGAGGAATCAATATTGGAGAAAAACATCATTATTTGCAACCCTAATATAGGGATTCTTCTGTCTTTTTGAATCAGAGTAGCTGAGGGTAGTCAAGTTGATGAGCAAGCAGCAGACAGCTCCAAGTTTTCCATTGGCCTGAGGCCGTGCATTAGCTGATGTAGATATTTCCACTGGTTGCAACAATGTGCCTGATTGCAATCTTGACTCATTACAAATCTAATAGAAAGCAAGGGATGCTTCTTTAATAAAACGCCTAACAACATTAATGGCAAAGCGTTGCCATTTTCCTCCAATCCAAGTCTCTCTACGTATTATATACTGTACAACATGTCTTTCAAACCACACATTTCCTAATGGAGAGGACTATAAAACCAGTGCTTAGCTCTCTGTTTCAGTGGATAATCTTGTTTAGTGTTGGGGAGACGGAGGGGGGACTCTTCTACAGAGGTGGTCTACCAATTACATTATTAACACACGCCCCCCGTGACCTTCTAAATGACTCATTCAGGAAATGAGTTTAGTGTCTTCAACAAGCACCGAGGGTGTCGTGGCGCTTGCCATTACCTCTGCATTGACTCAAACCAAACACAGCCACACTTGAACGGTAATCTACTACAATCCTGTATGGTGTGAGTCATCGCTTCATAGTAAACAGTAGACCTTAACAGGGTCCGATTGTCCAATAGTGGGGTATCTGTAGTTGATGTGGTAGACTTTTTGAATCTTTTCAAGAAAATCTTCTATATGGCGGTTCAGATATCCACTGCATGGAGCGGCGGGTTGAGAGGGTCCAAAGGGTTTAAACTCCAACATGTGCACCACAGAACAAGAGGCTCTGCTAATTTCCCCCCCTTAAAAACAAAATCCCTCAAAATCTACTTTTAGGAGTAAATCCCCTGCTGCTCTTCACACCCAAAACTAACAACTGTCCCTGGCCACCCACTGAAACCGGAGTCTTGGATGGCATTTCCATAACTTTCACGTTTATTTTGGTCACAAATCAATATATTTTTATGTCTTTTGTTAGAGTGGACAGACAGAAAGGGAAAACAATGTCATTTTGAAGCTTTGTAAAGAGATTCTAGGACTTAAAACTTGTGTTTTTAGCAGTTTTGAGGTACTCAGAGCACATGGAGCTCAGAGTGAAAATCCCACGCTCACTTAACACTGGCTGCGGTCCCAGTTTTCACTGACTCATGTAAGTGAGAGAGGATTTGTCCAGATCTACTGGCTTTAAAATAGCGACTGACGGCTGTAATGTCTTTTAAAGTGGATGAGCTCTAAAAATAAAAAAATACCCAGCCCTGTTACCCTGACTGGCCCTGCAGCACTCTGTGACACATGCAAGGAAGCAGGAAGTCAAGGGAAACTTCCTCTTGGATCCAGACTCTATTCTGAAACCCCCCACCCCCAAATCCCTCTAAGTGTAGGCAAAGACATTCTCTGTATTAAAGCCCGGGTCATACATACAGACAGACAGACATGTGCATGTAACTGCACATGAGCACGCTGGCACTAATCCCCCACGCTCGCCTTCCCTGCAGATCTGTAAGTCCAATACGAGTGTGTTAGAGCGGAAGTGTAATGTATAACAGCATATGCACAGATGCTGCCGCCAAACCAGCCGCCGCCTGCCTTTAACCTACTTTGTGACTAAATGATGTGACAGTATGTGTAGCAGCAGACAGTCAGGCATAGCTGTCTGCAGAGGCACTTTGGCTCAGAGCCATAAAGCAGGTATGCTGGGACATTTGCACAAAGGTCAATGTAAGGGGGTAAAGGAGGTCATGATACAGACGGTGAGAGGTCATGTACACCGGAGTCTACGAGAACGTGCAAAAGGTTGCCATGTATCAATACAGATGAGGTGAGACTGAAACTTCAATGAAACCTCAACATTAAGTCACCTGGTTCACTTACTCCATACGTCTAGATAATGATAGTACATTTTAATAAACATTGTTATGTTGTTTATTTAATGTGTTTGTTTTAGTTGCTTTTAATGACCGGACAGGGCAGAAATTTGTAGAGATTTAAGATAGCAGTGATTACAACTAAAAAGTTGTGGAATTACATTAACAGAGAGCATTGGTGAAAATCATAGATGTGGAAGACACCATGCTGCCAAACAGGCAAATTTACATTAGAGCTGTAGTTTGTTTAATAAATGGTTGTTTAAATTTAAATTAATTGCACTTTGCTGTGATTGATGCTCATTTGTCTGTTTAACACGTGTCATGTTTTTATTATATAGAAAGACGGGGGAAAGAAGTGCTGAATGAGAGATTACACTGAGTAACAGAAGCCAGTGAAAAACAGCACATAGTATTTAACGAGGGAAACAGCAAAAAATGCAACTAGCAATAATTTTCATTACTGTGTAATTGGCAAATTGTTTTTCTCAATCAAGCGATAGATTTATTTGTCCATAGAATGCGAGAATACAGTAAAAAATCAAAAATGTTATTGCTATTTTCCGTGGGGGGAAGAATCAGAGACTATACCACTGTGTGTTGCTCTGTCTGTGAAATCAAGCATTAGTACAGCGCACTGTGCTCTAGCCTGTTCAGCAATAATTCAGTTGCTAACAGTCTCGGCCGTTGCGTGAGAAGAGAGATTTGGGGAGCTGTGTATGGCTTCTGGTTTTTAACTACATCTGGGGTCGCGAGGAGAATCTGGGGCTCGGGGAGCTGAATTGCCCTCACGCTGATTGCTCTGGTTAATCTGCAATTTTGGAGAGGGATCTCCTGCTGTGTGTGCATTTGTCCGTGTGTGTGTTGTAGCATGGGAGGTGGTCTGCACACGATGTCCTCCTTATTTCACACATCTGCTCAGCATCAGCACTGTGTCAATATTTGATTCAATGAACTCTGCCAACAGAATCTAAGGGGGTTCCACTGCCATATGCTGGCAGCCAAAGTAACCATAATCTGATGATTTGATCGGCATGAGAGAGTATTAGATGGATGCTGTTTCTCCTGGCGTCCTGGCAGGATGAGGGGCTTTCACAGGCTGAGTGCAGTCCAAGTGACTCCCTGTTCACTCCCTATAACAGATCTCACATGATCAGCCAGGTTTAAGGCCGACTCTACTTTTATTCTCGCATGGTACTAGGATTTCTAAATTTCAACAAAACGTGGCTGAATACTGGTCTTACATAGGTGAAGTCTCTTTACTATTTTTTACTATATGTGTTTTGTGTTAATAACCATTAGTTAATTAGCATGCTTACACGCTAAACTAAGATGGTCAACATAGTTAACATTATACTTGCCAAACATCAGTTTAGCATTGTCCTTCGTAAACATGTTAGCCGGCTGGTTTTAGCATTTAGCTTAAAGCCCCGCTGTGCTGCAGTAAAACGTCACATATCGGCCAAACTGTTTTAGCATTCCCTTGCTTTTATTATTGTAAAATCCATGCTTTAAAACCCTAACTCTGAAATAATCCTGGCCTTAACAGACAAAGGATGGAAGACATGGATGTTACAATGTATTTTGAAAAGGCGACATATGTTTAAGGGATCATTTCCTGACACACACTGCTGTTGCTTCCTGTGGGTGTCAGTAGATTGACAGGAAGAAGAATGTTTTATCTGACATGAACACGCTCACCACCATTATTGTAAAAGATATCTAGCTGGTGAAGCAATTTTTTTTTTTAAATCTGTATGGGTGCTTTTCATCCTGTACACATTGAGCGAGAGGAAGTTCGTTTTGATATCTCCGATGGGGCTGAAGATGTGCAAACAGCAGCAGGGACAGGCCTGACCCCAAGGATGGTCACTGACTTTAAACCTTCCAGTGTGCAGCAGCTCTGTTGGCCAGGACGTGCATCTCTGGAGGTTCAGGATGTTCCTGTGATGGTTGTACACATCTCTGCTCTGCCTGCGAAAACACCGAATATGGCGTCCAACCCTTATCCATTCATAATGACACCAGAGCAACCTTTGACAGTAACAACAGAAACCACCCACAAAGTTGAAATAATTACTCTCTCTTGGTGTTGGCTCTAAGTTCACTAAAGATCCTTATAGAAGGATCACATTAAATATCAACCTTCTGGATTAAAGACAGCTCTGTCCTCACCACGTCTATTTGAGGCAGAACAGGAGGGAAAATAAACTTAATCGTGAGAAGAAAGTGCAGGAAACAATATGAAAGAGTGCCAGGACATGATATTAAGGTGAGAATGTGCTAGGGCGTTAGTGTGGTTTTCCTTTCGTATTGAGCCGCAGAAGACAAGAAACACCCGTCAACCCCCCAGCCTCTGTCTCTGAACACCCCTCCCTCAACTTGTCTTTCTGGTCAGCTGGACCCTGTTTTCTCTTAAACCTTCTTCCACTGACATTAGGTGTAGATTACACATCTCTGCTGGCCTTAATGTCTGTCTGTGTTCCGCCCCGACTCCTGTTCATTTAATTTGCCTTTCCTTTTGTCTCCCATCTGCTCTCTGTATCACGCTTGAAGAGCCAATCTTGACAGCTCCAAGCAATAACTTCAGGCAAAGCGTACCTCTATTCACAACAGCATAAATGTCTTGTATCTCTCTCACACACACACACACACACACACAACCATGGTGATGGGAACATGTCGGTAAGACTCCCCACTCTCTCCTATAATCAGGTCCATATGTAGTCTTCTCTCTCAACACAGTAGTGCAGTTTGTCACAAGCTTGGGTTCAATCCCTGCCCATCCCGCGGCAGCACAGTCTGTGTTTGGGCATTTGTCTTGTTGCATGTGGTATACTAGTTTACATTCTAATCTTTTATTGTTGCACCACAAAACCCATAATCTTGGCAGTCAAAATTAATTTCTGTTCTTTCCAAATCTCCCCTTAAGCCTTTAAACAACACCGCCAGCCTGCCGGGTCAACCAACGAGATCTAAAGAGTACATTTTAGCACATTTTTTTTGGCATCTCTGTCAACACATAAAAGACACGTTTTTGTCTAAAACATTGCAGACATTATTTCACGTTACTGGGGTGTTGCAGGAAATTTGGAAGCGATGAATTCAATACATGTTTTTATACCCAAAGGTAGAATTCTTTTTGCAGCCAGGTGAATAAAACATATGTGACGCATGAAAGACATTCACATAAAAGAATAAGGTTTGTATACATGTTGTATAGCTTACTTGTCATTGTTGGTATTTGTACTTGTCAATTATTTGATTAGTATAGGAAATTCTCTTATTTGCTTTCTTGCCAAAAATTGGATGAGATACCACTCTCATGTCTTTACTGTAATATAGATACCACCAGCTGCTGTAAACTTAGCTTAGCACAAAGACTGGAAACAGGGAAACGTCTCTGTCAAAGGGTAACAAAATCCTCGCGGTAATAGTCCATCACATACCTATCCACCTATAAATCACCCAACATGTTGTTCTTACACCTCAGTTTTTGTATGAATCAACAAATATGATATCCAGTTTTAATAAACAAGCATTTGCTAGCTTTTTGTATGGAGCCAGGCTATTCCCCCTAGTTTCCAGCAGTTATGCTAAGATAAGCTAGCGGTCACTTAGCTTCCCTTTTAACATTTAAGCATGAAAGTTATCATCTCGTCCAACTACTAAGGTAAACGGACTTTTGGCTGAACTAGCTAACTAATATTTTTATAATCTGTTACTTTACTGTAGATTAGATTAGATTCGATTCAACTTTATTGTCATTACACATGTACAGGTACAATGCAACAAAACCCAGTTTAGAGAGTTTTGAGAGCCTCCGAGCCACAGCTAGTGAAAGCGCCGCCACATGCACTCAGAAAAGGATTTATGCAGACAGCAGGATAATACAAGACATAACATAATGCACAAGACTACATACACAACTACTACTGATGTACTGATGAATATTGGTGGGAAAATACTTGTTAATGTAAATACAAATCAACAAAATCACGCTACTACATCCCCATTTACGGCTTAATTTTATTACATTTGGAAGGAAAGCCTTTACTAAGTTGTTATGATGCTTTTATCTTTCAGATGATGAAAGATGATTTTTCGGCTGCAACAAATTATGGCTTTAATGCATCTTTCTTGCTCATCACAATTTCCGAGAACTCAGGGTTACGTATTTTGTTAGATTGAGTTCCAAACAGTCCAAAACCCGGAAGATAATTAGTTTACGATGATAGAAAACTAACCATCAAATAATCACATTTGAGAGGCTGGAAATAGTAACCACTTATTTGTCTTCTTTGCCCGAGTAGTTGCAGATTTTTTTTCTGTTGATCAACTTATATATTTATAATTTCAGGTCTGTTGCAATTTACCTATAACCACATTTAACACTGCAGAGCATCTCCAGGGAGACGTTAGGTAGATGAAACATCCAGATGCAGAGAGGCGCAGATGTTCTGCTGCTGTCTAGCCATTCAGCACCAACCACTTACAATAAGCCAGCCAGCCTTGGGTAAAGTAAAACTAGAGAACAGCCGCAGCTCGCCCCGAGTGACTGTCTGATGTCCTCCCACACACTCACCCTACAGCCACAACAAAGACCATACCTAATCACACCAACTTCCCCTATTAACACTTAATCTCCCTCAGAACTACAGCACTCAGCGCTAAAGATTTCACATACAGTATGTTGATTCAGGTTTTGCAAAAAGCCACCTTAGCTTGGGTTTCATGCCTGCTGGGGATAACGTGATATGAAATAATTATATACACTCAGATGTCTGTTAAGTTTGAGAAGACGATTACAAAAACTGCAGAGAAGAAAGGAAGGTTTCTTTTTAAGGGAAATATTTCTAATCAGAAAGCCGAGGCATGACACCGCACACAGACACTGCCATGCGTGCACCACTACAGACAGGACTGTTAAGTGCTGCAGTCACATACGATTTGTTATTTCAAGTGACACATTCAGTTCATAGAAGAATTGAAGGAAAGGCCTTTTCCCATTCAACTTTTCCCACAGTCAGATAGACCGAAGAGTGCTGATTGACAAAGCGGGGTTATCACGACACTCACACAGGAAATTTGGTAAAGGAAACCCCACATTTCAGCATGTTTTGCGGAGTATCTACCACCAAACACACAGCCATGATCATGTTGAAAAGGTAAATTCTATTCATTACAGCAGTGTTTTAAATTCCCCAAACTCCCAAAACTCAGCTCGTATTTATCCCTTGACTGCGGCATCACAAAGCTGCAATAAAGAAGAGAAAACACAAGAAAGCCAAGTGTTAAAATTCAAGGCCTCTGTCCAGATGTTCAGTGGGCCGCTTTCTGGCCAATTTCTGCTTCTGTGTTCTTTCCACTTCTCCATCCAGCGATACAATGAGAGTAATCAAAACACTTTGGATTTCAAGGCTGTTGCAAATTTTTTTGCCGTTTTGAAGCCAGGCCCTCTCTTCTCTGTGGCATGTACAGAAGAGCCAACTCTGATTAGCAAGCGCAGTGAACATGTACTAATGAATGCCATACTACAGCTGAGTCTCACAAATAATGCAGTGGCACCGTTTCAATGCCTTCATTTATCATTTATTCAAGTATGGACCATATGTGCAGGTTGGTCTCCACTAGCTCCAAATCACCATTATTCCAACAATGACGTCTCTTACAGGTTTTCTATTGGTCTACAAAAGGCCTTTGGTGAAAGTCAGAAACTCTCCCTTCCTCAGTTTGGGGCCCTGGCTGGGTGATAATCAGAAACTCTGATTCTCTATAGTTTCATCAACCATATAAGCTTTCTGGCAGAAAGTTCCTCTCTCACTTCATCTGGATATGGTCGTCAGACACCGCCTACCCGAGAGCCCAGGAGCACGGGTCTGTCAGAGGCACACTAGCGCTGATTGGACAGAAAATCAACTAAATTGAACAGCGAGAAGACCGGATGTACCGACAGAGATTATAGAAGCCTTACCGGGATTGTCTTCATCTATATTTAATAAAAAGGCATCAACAGAATCTTTAAAAGAGCAAGTGACTACACCGTGGGGTGGTATCCAGATTAAATCCACCTCACACTGTGCCTTGTGAATTCTGTTTTTCTGTAAATATATCTGGTCTGGACTCTTATGTGGCCACACTTTGTCGCCCCTATATCACTACCACTAAAGATTTCAGTCAGTAAGCAGGCGCCGCATGATGATTGGATAGGTGGTGTGCAGTCTGGGTGGTGGGTGTCTGATGGTGGGGTGCAGTTTGGGTGGGGTTTTGAATGAAATAGCTCTCCATGGATGAGAACAAAGTCCCATGTGAAAACACGTAAGAGTAATGCGCTTGTCATTGGATGGATTCACAACCACTGAGAAATGTTTGTAGGGATGTTCGATTCAACTATTCAAGCTACTGAACTTGGTCCAAATACAGGAGGCCCTGCCTTGCAGCCCAGCCGGGGAATGACTATACCAGCACTAGTGGAACTTTATAAGATAGCTGTGACATCCCAACCGTATGGAAGTCCTGACAGCTTGTCTAAAGGCATAGTTTCTGAATACGGACTTTGTGCATTTCTCTGTAGATTTTGATACTTTCACAGTATTTATATGGCACCTTGACCTGCTTTATAATGAAAAAAAGATATTAAAATCTAAATTTTTACAATATGGGACCTTGTAAGTGTGTAGTTTGTTGCCCACTATGAGGAATTCTATGTAATGACAACCAAACTGTGGTGCGCATCCACATGATGATACAAGCCTTACGTGACCACGTACCATTCCCATGCCCCATTCACACAGTTGCTTGTAACCATGGAGGAAATGGAGAATTAAAAAAACCTGATGAACTCTTCAGAAGAGGTAATTATCTTCACTTCACCACCTTCTTAACATAGCCATACTGAGAAATACAGAGTGAGTTGTGTGGAACTGATAGTCTTAATTAGCTTTGTAGCAACTCTTTTGGCAACGGCTTGAATGTAACAGACGTTTCTTACTGTCAAAAACTTATGCAATAAAGCTTTACGTTATCATAGTGAGTTTATATATGCCTGTTTAATTACAGGCACTTTATTGTCACGTACAAGTACATGCAGCAAAATTCATTCTCCCATTCTTCCATTCATTTAACCCATCCCTCAAGGGAGCAGTGGGGGGCCAATCACAGCGCTTGGGGATAAACTCCAGATCTGAGCCAGTGCCTGGAGAATCTAGTACACGTTTTCTTTGATTAAGTGGCGACAGAGCTTGATAAAGGTGTAACTTTGACTTCAGCTGCTGAAAGTGGCTGGCGGAGACAAATTTAGTGCTAAGTGCTCGTGCTTTGATACCAGCATATCAATGTGTGCACAATGTTAAGTGATGCGTGCAAGAGAGCGAGAGGCAGCAATGGTGTCAGTGAGCGAATGTGAGCTCTTATTTACTTTAACATTTATGGTAAGTTATTTTAATAGCTCTCCCACACTGCACAGCAAGGCACTTAATCTCTCTGGACTTGTGTTGTATGTTTCCAGTTTGATCACAGACAGCGTGCCCCTGCGTCCTCTGACATCCTGTCACATGTTCACATGATTCATTTTTGTGGGGGCAATTATCCATGACATTATTTAAACCACAAAGAGGACCTATGTATAATCTTACACTGTGATTGGAGAATAATATTACTTTCAACAAGCCTCTAAAATAATTAAGACAATGATGACATATTAAAACCTCTCCTCTGAAACACATACAAAATGAATGAGTATATTGTTTGTGCAAAGTTGACTTCTTCTATGGTGGAGTAAAGCTAATGAAGTGTCCAAATAAGAAGGGATCTCCCCCCCTGGATTATGAATATGCTCAATTAGTTTCATGGTAATGTGCCCGTTAGATATTTCTTGTGTACAATTTATGCTGAAAGTTGGCACTAAAGGAAACATAAGGGGGTCACCAAAATCCCTGGGACTTATCATCTGTGACTATACACACAGACAGCAGTATAATGAAAATGTGTTTAATAATATAAGGACAAGAAGAAAATGATTATAGAAAAACAGGAGTAACAATGCCTAGGAGCAGGCTCTGTTATTACACATAGCGCCTGTACGCACTAGTAAAAATAAGGATCAGTGAAATAGATCAAAATGGGTCATGTTCACTTGCACTCACATTCAGGACAACGCTTCTTGGTTTAGATACCTTCACACTATTCAGATATTAATAATGTGGGAAAAAAAAGTGGAAGTCCAGATGGGGGGGGGGGGGTCTCTCCTGGGTCATGCTAATCTCTCACAGTTAAACTGCCAAACTGTTATCAGACCATAGCCGTTTGTTTACACTACACTACACTGCCTTTAAGGTCTTCAGCCAACAAGGCGGTCTGTATTATCTCTCCTCGGAAGCACCCTGCATCTGTGTTTCAGCACACATATCAAACAATAACTGATATGGGGCTCCGAGCTGCAGCCGCCATGTGGACAGTAATCCTGGTTAGACATGCAGCTGCACGGGTTCAATTCACTCAGCTTTATCACAACATCCCACAGTCAGCTCTGATGCCCCATGTACTCACTCTAACCACTTTCTCCTGGTCGAGTTCATTCATTTTCTAAGACTGCTGTCATTTTCAACACTTGGTAAATAAAACAAAATGTGACCTAATTATACTTAACCTATACCTATATTGTTAGCTTATATATGCAACTCAACAATTGGATTCCCTTTGTTGTCTTATTTTCCTTAAAGGCACTTCCTTTCTCAATGTTCCCTTTAAAGTGTATTTAAAGGAATTTTTCTACATCTGTAATCTACATGCTGTTTTTGCACAATTCGCAACTTTTTTTAGTCACCTGATCATGCATTATGGCGGGCTAATCTCCTGTGGTATCACATAACTTCAATAAAGGAAGATCATTTTTCTATATTTTGTTCATGTGTTTGTATACGGATGTAGATCCTGCTAGGTCTATGCTATCCTCCATATGGAAGGCTGCCAGTCAGATATCTTATCAATTTCCACCAGTTTAGAAGCTTCAGACAGCACAAGGAGATACTGAGAGCAACTACAAAGCCTTACAGAGAGACATCAAACAGATGGGAAAGGTGCATGCATGATACAATTGTTGTGTTTTTTGAGGGGGTTACCATGGCTTCAGCGTTTCTGCCTCCACTTGTGTATGTGCAGGAGACTCACTGTATTTATGAGAAATGCTTAATGTTAAGTTAAATCATGACAACCGAATTGGAAAAAGGAATCCTGGTTGTAGCCTACCTCCATCTCCGCACATTTGTGTCTCCTGACTCACTCACACACACACACACCCATCCATCCATGCCGTCCATCCATCCCTGCACACGAGCTGAAGAGAGGAAACCAATCTGGGGACGGAACAAAAATAGCCTTACCGTGATTCTCTTCATCCATATTGACTGTAGTCGTGGCAGGACAGTCCGGCGGGAAGGTGTATCCTGCTGAAACCTTGCGGAAAATGTATTTCAAGTGTTTTTCAACGGGCTCCTTCTATTGCTTTCCCCGCTGACAGACAGTGGAAGCCGGGGTGTGTTGACACACGGATGAAGAGGAGTGGACCGCTGAGAAGATGTCAGCGGCGAAATTAATATAAAAAGAGAGAGAGAGAGAGAGAGAAATAAGCCGCAGTCTGGGTGTAAATTAAAGGGAGGTCCTTAATTGTTGAAGGGATATTTCAGAGATGTCTGACCGCGATGTGAGACAGCGGTGGCGCTTGTTCCTCTCTGCTCCATCCTCAGCTGCTCCGTCTGCATTCACACTGCAACCACGGCGACGTCATCAAGCCCCGCCCCTGCAAACAACACCCCCACACTACACGCACACACACACAAACAAACACACGCACACGCACACACACACGCACACACACGCACACGCACACACAAACACACACACACACACACACACACACACACACACACACACACACACACGAAAAAACTGTAACCTGCCTATAAATACTTACATTTGTAACTGTAGACTATAAATTATTCCCAGAAAAAACAGCCAGGGCCCGTAGAAGAAGAAAGTGAAGTAGCCAAGCAATGTCAAACTGTCAGCTGCAACTATATTTTATTACCAACGCCAGATGAGTTTATACAAAGCTCATTAAGCCCATCAGCTCCACACAACTCTGTGTATCTCATTATGTTCAGCAAATGCAGAATAAGTGATGCATTTCACATCACCAGGACAACAGCAGCGTTCAGTTTTGGAGACGTAGAGGACATGGAAATTACAAGATAATTACCTCTTCTGAAGAGTACATCATGTTTGGTTATTTCAATCCTCCATGTCCTAGGCCTACTTCATTTGAAGGGTTATACGCCTGGATGAGAGGTGGGGGTGGTGCGCGATCACTAAAGTCTCGTGAACAGTGTTGCTGTCATTACGTAAAACTCCTCACGGGGGACAGAAACTATGCAATAGCTTGACGTAAATATGTAAAAGTATTTGCAGCAAAAAGGTACCTTAAAACTTCAGAGAGGTAAAGCCAAGTCAAGAAGTAGATCCATGTGCAGTTTACAGCCTCTCTTCCAAACATTTAGTTACTCTTTAAGGTCAAAGGACAGGCACCTTAAGTTCAGCCAGGGGGTAAACTCCTTAATCAATAATGTGAAGGTAAACAGTGGAGAACAGGAAACATGTCAGGGTGCCTTTGGTTTGATTGCAGATCAAATTTAACAGTTTGACTGTCTCAAAGTGACTTAGTTCTTTACATTGTGTTACTTTGTTTAACATTGTTGATTTAGACTGAAGTAGTTCTAATTTTAGGATTTGCTTCATTTATGAGCCAAGATTCAGTGAACTCCTTCAAAGAGCCTTCCTAAAAAGCATCTCTAAAAAAAACGATGCTTGTCTGACTCTGATTTCATATTATTGCCCCACTTTCCACATTAGTGATGCAGGCATGAGGACACCTTTTGAAGGCCAAAGGAAAAAAACAGCTTGGATACTTCCTGTCGGTCCTTGCCCATGTGACCTCATGCCTTGCTAGCTGAGGCTTTTCCAGGAAAGATCCCAACCACACCAGCAGCGATGTACGAATATGAAGGCAGCACGTCAGCCCGTCGTTGAGAGTTCAGGAAGGGAGTTGTGCTGACGACACGTTGTGCAACACTACAGGCGGACAATGGAAGAAAGTATCAGAAAAGGAAGCGATGTGACCGGCCTGTGCTCCTCCACCCTGTATCAGGAAATCTGATCTGACCTGTGTCTCTTCACTACCAGTGGTGAACTCTGGTCAAGTCAAGTCACCTTTATTGTCAGTTCTGCTGTATGTGCCAGACATACAGAACAAATGAAAATATGCTTCTCTCTGACCCACGGTGCAATAAGGACACGCACAACAAGTATAAAACAAAAGATGAGAAATATATACAAATTAACATAAAAAAAGACAAGTAATGTGTACAAATAAGATAGAGACATGTAAGCAATATAATACAACTAAAAAGATAATTAATCATGAATAAATTTACTATAGTGCAAATGTTTTTTCCTATTTCCGTTGTAATGCTACTTGCTCCAAAACAATTCAGAGGGAAATATTGTACTTTTTACTCGACTGAGTACAATTTGAAAAACATTATCCAGCTTTAAGAAATACACACCACAAGAACACAATATATGCTAAATAAAATAACAAAGATGTTAAACTACATATCCTTCCATCCTAGGGCCGTCCTTAGTTGATGTTATACCTAATTGGTGCACATTTTCAGGTTAATCAATTTAGAAATCTCCAGTCCTGGGCATATTTCGCCCACTTGGTAATGCAGCTTTCAGTGTTTTTGTAAAAAAAAAAGTCTTTGTTTTGCTTCTAACATTTTGACCATAATAATGTTAGCAAAACTTTCATTAAAGGACTGAACTTGACACGTATTAATTTCATGTTTGGGTTGTTTCTGTCCTCTCTATGGAGCACAATATGTTTATTTTTGGGCTTTAGGAGGCTGCTGATGTAGTGTCCTGTTTCTGTGTTTATTCAATTGAGAAGTTTTAATTTCTGTTTGGCAAGTTGTACGTACACACACACAGATGAACAGAGCATCACTCTGCATTCATATCTTAGCCAACGTTTTTCATTTGTATAGCACAGTGGTCATATGTTGGTTTGAATGACACCTTTTGACTCATTTATTCATGCATTGTTAGTGCCCATCTCAACATGTACATAAAATGCTAGAAGTCTGATCTGAGTTTGTTGGATTTTCTTTTAGTAATGCAAAGCTTAAGCTGTTACGCAACAAGTGTGGGAAGAGGTGCATTACTTCCACACTTACTTTCCTTTCTGTGGTACAAACCTCAGTGTGCTTCCTCTCCTGCATGAGCAGCACAGACCGTCTGACATAACAGATCCGCAAATCCATTGTTTCACACGTCAGGAATGACCTCATTGTTACTGGAATGAGAAAAGTACAAAACACAATGAACACACATTTCAAATCAGTGCAAATGTGTTTGTGATACAGTATAAAACACGTACAACTCATAATTAAAGTGTGGAAGCTTATACTGTATTCAAATTTTTCTATGCTTCTCACGTTTATGCTTATATATTTTGTCTTTCAATGTTTAGAAGTTTGAGTTTACAAGTAATTAAAGGTGCTTTATAAATAAAATGCCAAATGGATGTCTTTGATTAAAAGAAGCGAAGACTCCATCATTTGATCACCTTGTAGTATTGATTGCTTCGGCCTCAAAAAGAACGTGAGTCTTATCTGATCATGTTACTGATGCAACAGCAACAGCTGCTCTATCCAGGGTCTTAAAGATGACTTTACTTTCATGCATTTCCTTGAAAATGTCCCTGGATTAATGTTCTATTCCAAAAACTATCCTCTCTTTCCTAAAATAGAAAATGAATGGTCCCCCCCCACTCAAAAGCTTCAGGCATAAACACATACTGGTCCCACATTGTTGGTTGTTATTACTTTCATTTGCGGCATGTTCCCATGAATTCCTCCTCACACCCCCTCAAAGGCCTGCCTGCAGCCAGGAACAAAGTAGGTTCCATGTTTACTGAGAAACTTCTTCATGATTGAACACATGACCTCTTCATCATCATCAACATCTCTCTTTCTCTCTAATACTTCTGCCGGGTATATCTCGCTGAAATGCGCACAAAAAGTAAAGCGTGAGGGAAGTAAAGGCCGTCAGCTTTGGGAATAATCCTGTGTTATGAGCAGATGTCTGAAGCAGCACAAGAAGTTTCCATTTCCAGTTCCACTGGAACCATAAAAGGATGGAATCCGGCAAGAGCTCTCTCAGTGCTGCAATTTAATTAGTTTCCTCTAATCAATGAAACACTAAAGTTAATCATTTATCTGCTGTGCACATAGCGCACAGTGTTTAGTGGCATTAGGAACATTTGGAAATGAAGCATTTGTCTTCCAAATGGACCAAAACATTTTACAGGACACATAATAAATGCAGAAGATGCAAGGGTCAGCCTCTGCTGGGCTTATCCTCTTTGATTCATTTCTGACCCATAAACTTGGCCTCAGTCTGACATCCTTTTTCGCCTGCATTGGTTTTATTTATTTTACCCCCATGTACAAGCCAGAATGGATGCACTCCAAGATTTCCCTGGAAGCTGGTTCCTACAAGGCAGCATATGTCAGCCATATTAAAAAATGTCATGTGCAGAGCCGGGGAGTGCATGGACGGACCTCGAGCCCTGGTGAGTGGTCATGGATGACCGTGTGCATGTGCTGCAGTCTGATTACAGCTAGGCACAAATGCACATTATGTACCCATGCATGTGAGAACTACAGGATTAGGCTGTCAGTTGGCGGATATGTCTTTGTTGAGAAAAACCAAGCGGATAACTGGGTAAGTTATAAGTTATGGTGGTTTAACTCTTTTATGCAGAGACTTTCTGCACAGAAACCTGATTCAGTTTACCATGCCTTGTCACAGTTTTATATTGTTTAAAGGGGCTGTATTTGATATTCAGAACAGTAATATAGCAGCAAACAAATATTTGCTATGTAAAGATGAAGTGGAGTAATAGCATTCTGAACAGAGAATGAAGTCACACTCTCCTCTGTGTGTTGAGCTTCTCTGTTCCTTATTTTGATAGCAGGTCAGGCGCACATGTGAGTCAGGTGGCTGCAAAAAAACATACATATTTGGAAAGGGTCTGTGAAAGTCACGTGGATGCCTCCATAGACCAGAATGCAGTGCAGCCACAAGACGTGTAAAGTGTGAAAAGCCTCATTTCGTTTTTTATGCTAGTGGCTAAATGCTAATGGCAACATGCCCACATGCTCAAAGTGACTCACATGCTCAAAGTGACAGTTTTAAAACGTGAGCATGCTAATGCTAATTGCACTAAACACAAAGTAGAGCTGAGGCTAATGGGAATATTTTGCTGTTATTATCTAGTTTAACATCACATCCCACAGCAAGAGCAAACAACAAGCTCTCTTCTCTGGAGGTTGTCATCAGCTTTTCTGGAAAGTATGGGAGACCACAAACATTGAGGGAATGTAGATGCACCTAAAAAGTAAATTTCAATTCATCAAAACTGGAATCTGAAAGAACAAAAACAACCACTTTTATATATTCCACAGAGAAACAAATACAGTGGACAGTTTCGGCACAGTACCTCAGTGAGGCTTTTCCCTCCAAACAGACGCGATTCAGAATTTCGTGCCCAGAACTTTTATCACACTTATGAAAGAAGTGACCCTGTGGAACCAGATTTATCCAGTGCATCTCTTGGCTGCAGTTGTTCGACGGCAACATTGTAAGCAAGTAGCCCGCTTCATGACCCATACTGTGTTAATGAGGTAGATGTTGAGCCACACAGCTTCAGAGTTCAGTATTAGAGTCTGATTTATTTTGATTGAGACACGCTGATTATTTCATGTCTACTCAGCCCTCCACTGTCTGTTTGGCAAGTAATGAAAAACATAGACATCTTCAAGTTAAACCAATAAACTAACATGCTGGATTTAGCAATTGGGCTGAGTCACCTGCACTAGATTTATCACTACGCGTGTGTCTACCACCACCAATAATGGTGTTCAAATTCCGGGTTCTTTTGAAAATATAATAGTAATTGTAGTTGGTAACAAATACTGAATGCTTGGACACCAGAGGATAGTTCATTTGTGTTTTTTGTGCCAGATGAGTTTCTAAGGAACTCCTGAATCCTGTGAAAACCATCTCCAACAGTCCCACACACATTCCTGCTAATGCAAACACACAAGTAATGTCACACACTTCCTTTCTCACAACGGTGGAGAGAGTGAAGCAGGCCGTGTCTGTGAAAAACGGAAGAGAAACTGGAAAAAGAGAAACACACAGAGACACACACAGAAAACAAGAGGGAGGAAACACATGGGACATCTTTCCAACTGGGAGCAGAGTGCTGCTGCCATTTGGCTGGAAACTTCCCATCACGTCCACTAAACAGCCGCATGTCTCACCTCACAGCTCTGATAGATCTGATCCACTCTGATTGCAGAAGTGACCCATGGATCATTGTCATGAGAAAAAAGAACAGCTTTGTGAATAGATGGGAGTGGACACAAGAAATCACACAGAAGTCTTCTTTTTTTTCACCTGATGACGAAATGCGCTGCGTATGCTGGATGTCACTGCTCAAAAGTTTATTTTTAGAAAGCTTCAACATCTGCTGCCACTGGCTAATAAACAAGCTGCATTGAATCAATTTGAAGCATTCCAGTTCCATAAAATGTATTTCAGACCGATGCCTTTGCTTAGCCTCCCTGAAAGCAGAACAACTATTTTCCAGTCCATTCTGTTCTAGTTTGTAAATTGGCATCTGCAGCTAGATGCTTTTGGTTTGGTGCATCAACATGTAAATATTTGCATCTGTCCATTTGAGGGAAAACAACTGCTTCACACTTCTATCAGAATATGTAGTCCTACTGTAAATTTAGACGCATATCAATTAATGATATAGCATCTGTGAATTAACAGTGTGAACTAATAACATTGAGTCAAGGTGGCTTTCTACTTTGTTAATGGTGAGCAACAGGAATTCATCATACATCCTGCATTAAATCATCATGAGTCATGCGTTAGTTAAACATTACTTAACTGCATGATTTGCACCCTTATTAAAATCTTACCAGTTTAGCCACTGACGACTATTTTTGTGCATTTGTGAGCATAAATGTGGCTGACTTTGAAAAGTCTTCACGGGTGGCAAAATGTTTTCCTCCTTTGCAGCTGCGACATTAAAAAAACAGTCATGAAACTGTATTATCAGATTTGCCGTGTCCTTATCAGACTCGCTTCCACAGATAAAGTCACTGAAAATCCATCAGATGTCACAGTTCAAGCTGCTGAATGATTCATAGCGACTCTAGTTGTGTATAGGTTCTTATAACTGCAGTGTTACAATGCTCATCATCGCAGCATTATAAATGCGAAAGCCTCTGTTTTCACCATCTGCTTTATTCGCTTAGTTGATCTGAAATGATGAAATCCAGGTAATAAGATACTCTCATCCTTTAGCTTTCACTCCATATAGAGATGTTGGCTCTCTACACATTATGCATCAGGCATCCCGTGGACTCGGCCCTGATCGCTGCCATTACAGAGCACATTCTGGCGTTTAAGTGTTGATTGCCTGCAGACAGTCAATCTGACTTCTATGCAAATGAGAGCACCATGACAGGGGTCATTAAATCTTGGTGATTATTTAGAGAGCTAATGGTGGAACATAATGACCCGATAAAATGACTCTTCCAACTGCAGTTTGAAGGGAGACGCAAGCAAGAGGAGAGCTGGGTGTGAAAAAGCCGCACCAACAAACTGTTCTCATAAACAGCAGTTCTGACCTGTAGCTCTTTTACAAACCCTTATTCCAAAGCCAAGCTAGTGCTTTCCCCCTGTTTGCAGTCTTTATGCTAAGCTAACCAGGTACTAGCTCCAGCTACATATTTACTAACTACTGTAACAGAGCTCCACAAAGGCCAAATCAAACTACAATGTGTTGCACTGCTAAAAAAAAAAAACTGATAATAAAATCTAAATTTTCTTTTTTTCTTTTCTGGAGATGCATGAATACTGCTTCCAAGCAGCTTTCCCCTTTAATGTCTTTTCTCAGTTTGACATCGTGATGTTGCACAGTGTGACTCCACCGTGTTTTACAGCCTCCCTGGTGTACTGGCAGCAGGCCTGTTTATCCTCCATTAATCTCTCCTCTGCTTTTACCCTCCATTTAATGGTGACGTTTATCCTATTAATGCGTTGTTTGCTGGGGAAATCCCCCAACAACATAATCCAGAGTCAAGGTTACAGGGCTATGTGTGTGTATGTGTGAGTGTGTGTATGTGTTTGTGTCTGTGTTTGTATGTGTGTTTATGTGTGTGTGTCTGTTAGGTGTTGGCATTTAATATTTTTTGTCAGTTAAGACTTTGAAAATTTCAAACATTTCTGTGTGTGTGTGTGTATGCGTGTGTGCGTGCACTATACGGAGTGTTTGCCATGGAGATTGGAGATTAATTGATGGAGAAATAAAACCATTACAAAGAGAGACAGAGAGAGAGAGAGAGAGAGAGAGAGAGGGAGAGAGAGAGAGAGAGAGAACGAGACATCGAGAGAGAGATAGAGTGAGTGTGTGTGTGTGCAACACGGAGTGTTTGCCATGGAGTCAGTGATTAATTGATGGAGAAATAAAAAAATTACAAAGATGGAGAGATTGATCAATAGATAGAGAGAGAGAAAGAGAGAGCGGGAGAGTGTGTGTGTGTGGGTGTGTGTGTGTGTGTGTGTGTGTGTGTGTGTGTGTTACACTGAGTGTTTGCCATGGAGTCAGTGATTAATTGATGGAGAAATAAAACCATCACAAACATAGATAGATAGATAGATAGATAGATAGATAGATAGATAGATAGATAGATAGATAGATAGATTATACAGTTCGTTGGTATGGCTCCGTTAGATTATATAAATAAGTGAAAAATGAATTATTTTACTTTAAAGTAGGAGGTATTATGTTTCTGCTTTATGCTACTAGCCCCCCATAGGAAACCATTAAACATAAATTATATTCATTTAGCAGTTTTAATTTCAAGTTACTACAGATTATAAATAAGCTGTACCTCGACTAGCTGCAACATTACAGTTCTTCTAGTATGTCTATCCATGAATAAGAATTATCCAGTGATATAAAACATAAGTATACACCGGTAACTAACTATATCGGGGGCATTGTATAGTATAACAAATAGTATTGTAACATTGCTGTATTTAAACTTTTATTTAGTAAAATGGTGTTAAAATTTCATTTATCCCTCTATTTAATAAACAAGATGCCCACTTAACGAACTACATATTTGGGGGTGGCAGTTCTCAGTCAGTGGGGAGTTGGGTTTGGGAACCGGAGGGTTGCTGGTCTAAGTCCCCCCATGGACCACAGTATGGTGGTGGACTGGTAGCTGGAAAGGTGCCAGTTCACCTCCGGGGCACTGACAAGGTGCTATTGAGCAAAGCACCGAACCCCCAACTGTTTGGAGTGCCTTTCCATAGGCAGCCACCTCACTCTGACATCTCCATTTAGTGCATGCATGTGTTTTTTTGTGTACCGACCATTTGTGAAATTCAGGCCTGTGTGTAATGTGTGTAATAACAAAATGGTGAAAACATTGTAGTTTACCCTTTCGACATTGATAAAGTATAAATTACTATTATGTTACTTTTGATACCTTACCTGGCGTTTTTTGTTTTTCTTGAACTCAGTGGCATATTCCTGTTGTGACCAGTTGTGACCAGTAGAGGGTTTGACCGGATATGACTTGTAGGGATCTCGGAGCTGCAGCTTCCAAACTGTGGGCGTTTTTTTTTTTTTTTCTCAATCTCTCTCCAGAGTTTTTTTCCTGGGTGTTGCCTGCCTCAATTACAACTTTGGAGTTTCACTGGGTGTTGCTGAGAAGAAGAGACAGGCCTGGTCATTTCTGTAAAGTCAACCATTTTAAACTTTTTTAAACAGCTCTCTTAGCTAGTTTACGTTGTACTTTTTAAGCCTAACCGGTGTGGTTTTATTTTAGTCGCCGTTAGCTAGCTAGCTAAGCTAACTGAGCTCGAGTTGCTGTAACGTTGGCTGGGTTGCTATCAAGAGAGGCATCCGATGCAGGCCATTAAGTGTGTGGTGGTGGGGGACGGGTAAGTAAAACCATCTTTTTATCCGTACTTTGACAACTAAAATGTCGCAATTTTACTCTTACGTGAACGTTTAAAAGATAATATAGTGGTTTCCGCAACAGTTGTCTAGAGGCAAACAAGCCTCACATAGCATGACACATTGAGCGACAGCTGTTGTTATGCCTGCTCTCCGGTCCAGCTGGGTCAGACAGATTTATCTAGCTACATGCTCCGGTTAGGTGTGACTGAATGGGTCACAGCATGTCTTGCATTGGCCATGACGCAGAGTGCAGCTAGCTCGTCTCGTCCTGTATAAAAGTTTTGGGATTGTTGCATGATAAATGAATATTACATTTTTTGCATAATGTTACCTTATGTGTGTTTGTCGTTAACCAAATAGCCTAGGTCTAGGAACAAATCTTTTTAGCCTACCCCAACCAAAAAGGACCCAGTGGTTTTTAAAACTAATGGCCTAGTCTGATCGGTAGCCTAAATGTACTTAATAATCCAAATAATCCAGTCCATTAGGCTAGTTATATAAAATCGAGCATATAGCATTAAAAGCCAAAATAAAAACCGAGGAATACAATTGAGTTAATACAATTGTCTTCATATATGGACGTTCAAAAAAAGCAATGACCTATTGTCTGGATTTGGTTGACACTAAACTATACTTTAAACATTGTACTACGTAAGCCCACTGGTTTTTGATTACTGGTTGCCATTTTTTTAAAATACACGCTGGTTACAAGTTTGTATTGTACATCCCTACCCTCTAGTCCAGGGGTCTTCAACGTTTTCCAGGCCAAGGACCCCCAAACTGATGGCGAGATGGAGCGGGGACCCCCTAATTATATATATTGTATAAAATTGTGTTATATCAAACTGGTCCTATAGTGCCATGTGTGCATTGATGACTGAAAGACATCTTCTGCCTCCATTTATCTGTTTAGTACAGTGTGTTGAATTCATGTTAATGTGTATTTAAAGACATTTCAAATGGTGGAAAAAATTGCAGGGGGGATATAAAAAAAAGTCTAATCAACCAAAACTTTCGCGACCCCCATGCAGTACCTCCGCGGACCCCCTAGGGGTCGCGGACCCCCTGTTGAAGACCCCTGCTCTAGTCCCTTTTATTATAGCAGACAGAGCATTTAAAGTTTAAGGTCAATCTATCTATTTCTAGTCGAGGATGTTGTTTTCTTAAGCCAAAGCTTGTAACCGGCAAAGTCATACTTGAAAGATATCAAGCCTGATAACAGAATAATAGTTAATAATTGTTCAAATTATCTGTTTAAGCCGTGGCTGTGTAAAAAACCAAATCTGCCTTCTATTCTGATGTGTTATTCTTAGCACATCCTGAATCTGTTAAAAGGTAGGTATTTATTTGATGAAAGTAAAAGTAAATACAAGACTGCAAACTCAGTCTTGACCTGCAATTTAAATAAACCGGACAATTTAAATAAACCGGACAAGTTATACAATACTACAGATACACGCTATACAGCTAACTTGCACTTACCTTCATTTCACTGAAGAATACATTGTAATTATTAAAACCGAGAATAAATCATACAAACAAATTATTGTGTTTTTATCTGTTGCTCTTTTCTCATCTCAGAGCTGTGGGTAAAACATGCCTGCTCATCAGCTACACTACCAATGCCTTTCCTGGAGAGTACATCCCCACAGTGTAAGTAACACACACACACACACACACACACACACACACACAAACACACCTCGTGAACAGCTGTGATATGAAGACTGTCAGCACTGTATTGTACATTTAGATAGGATATAACTGAATCAGAGGGAAAGTTTTGAAAGCCATTATACTTATTTGAGACCAAATCTCCAACTCCCTTCCTGATCTCCAACTCCCTTCCTACAGCTTTGACAACTACTCTGCCAATGTGATGGTTGATGGGAAACCAGTGAACCTGGGCCTGTGGGATACAGCAGGACAGGAGGACTACGACAGGCTCCGGCCTCTGTCCTACCCACAGACGGTGTGTATATGCATTTCTTCCGCCTGTCTCAGACCACTGCCGTGCACAGACTAGTATCAGCCAGACAATGTTCACATGAACACTTGTTTTCACTCTGCCAGCATTGATTTGGAGTTATTCACTGGCCTGTAATCCTTAAGACAGAGTCTTCGCACTCAGCAGAGTAGAGCCTTGTATCCATAGTACCTATACACTGTCTGAAGAAGTGAAAGGGAGCTCTTGTTTGCACTCTTTGTCCTGACAACAAACTGGCCTCTGTGCCAAAGACTCACAGGGAGCTGTGTGTATTTAACCAACAGAGTCCAGATCTGTCTAGTTTTGTGGACCCCCGTGTCTGAACATCTTGGGGTCTATTAAGTCAATATTGTATGCTACTGTATCTGTTTATCTTCAGCATCATAGTTAATGTTAAGGTGTATCCCAAACATCTCGTTAGTGTTGATTACGTTTTTAATGTTGTACTGATGTTTGTTCATTCCCCCCCTCAGGATGTGTTCCTGATTTGCTTTTCACTCGTCAGTCCAGCCTCCTTTGAAAATGTCCGAGCCAAAGTAAGAGCAACTTGCGTTTTTATTTCTGCTGTTTGTCCCATCTGTCAGTAATGATAATATTATGTCAAGTGTTTTCCATGACATTTCACGCTCATATCTGCTTTGATGACAGAATAAGAGAGCCATATCTGGGAATACTGCTATTATACATTTAACCTTTTCTACCAAACTAGCATAGAAACTTTATTTTGTTAGATATTTTTTGGGCTTTTCCTTCTTTAATTTTTGACACGACAGCTAGGGGGAGAGAGAGGGGGAAGACATGCAGGAAATTGTCGAAGGTCGACCCTAGACCGTTTTGCCTCAAGGCATAAACCTCTCAGAATATGTGCACCTGCTCTATAACTTGAACCATTTGAAATCCTAAAGGAATGCTTGAGTTAAAAGAAATCCTCAATCTGAAAAATAAACCCCTTCCTCCTCTCACAACTACTCCGATCAGAACAAATAGGGAATGTTCTAACAATATGCCTAAGACAACCAAAATGTTGTTTGGTGTAATGATACAGCCAATAAAAACATTGTTCCTACTGTCCTACTACATCCTGCGACCTCTGACTATGACTCTCTCCTGCCCTCAGTGGTACCCTGAGGTGAGACACCACTGCCCCAACACGCCCATCATCCTGGTGGGCACCAAGCTGGACCTGAGAGACGACAAGGACACCATCGAAAAACTCAAGGAGAAGAAACTCTCCCCGATCATCTATCCTCAGGGCTTGGCCATGGCTAAAGAAATAAGTCCGTTTTAACACAACACATAACTGTTTAAATACTCTTTATGTCTTTTATGGTTGTGAATTGAAAGACACCTTTTTAAGCTGTAGAGTTTCTGGTAGTTTTCCCCGTTTTACAGTACAAAATCATGTAAATTGAATTAGGTTCATTAGACTTGGTACATATTTTTCAACTAAAATCTATTAGTCTATATGCAGATCCTTAATCCCTAAATACTCTGAAAAATTGTTAAAAGGGCTTAAAATCACTTAAATATAAGAAATAGCAACATGTCCAATTTGTTTACTATTATTATAGATGTAAGTTCTATTTTGATTAAATGTCAAATTAGATGGTGACATCTACACTAAACTTAACAGAGTTGAAGGCAAATGCTGTTTTGTTGTGTAATTTTAGGAGAACCTGGGAACAGGGTTGGTTCCACTATGGAACCACTTCCTACGCAACCGGTAGGGATCGGACCGGATTAGAACGCAAATTCTGGTTCCTCATTTGGGTTCCACTTATCAGTTCCAGTTATCGGTTCCATTTAATGTGTCGACTGAAATAGTTTCCCTCTGTCGAGCCAAAACGGACGTAAAAAAGTATCACCCTTTCTCTGTAATCTACCGTTAGCTAGCTACGGTAAATGTAGGCTACTTTGAAAATGCCATGTTGTTCCCCTCTGGGCTTTGGTTAGCATCCTAACTCAACCTTTATTTGGTTGTTACTTGTTAATAGTGTAACTGTTATTTATTGTTAAATTATGGTTGTTTTGTGTTAGGGGACTTGGGTTTACTTATAATATATTGTAAGTACTTTGAAACGTTAATATATTGTTACATTTAAATAATTTTCAACTAAAAAATCCTTTTGATGTGATTTTTGAGTTTTTCTAGAATCTGTTTAGGAATCAAAATTATTTTAAAATTACCGGTTCGGCATCCGAATCATAAAAGTCCAAACGATACCCAACCCTACCTGGGAATGTGATTGATTATACTACATATAACGTCCTTATTCCGTATTGTATTACTGTATATTTTAATTTAAGTAGTTGCATTTGACGGATAATGTTCTCTGGGACAGAAAGAGGATTTGGTTGCAACATTTGCTTTAAATCAACTCCAGCTAATGAAAGCCATAGCTGTTATGGAGCCTTGTGCACCCTGTGTAGTCGGAGTGTTAAAAGGTTTTTACAGTTGTAGTTGACACAAAACACCTACTACTGATCTTACTTAAATATATATTAAAAATATATGTATGTATGAGGATTGCACCATGGAAACAAAAACAAAGTGGTTTTCTGACTTGTTCCTCTGCCCACCAGGTTCAGTGAAGTATCTGGAGTGCTCGGCTTTGACGCAGCGCGGCCTTAAGACGGTGTTTGACGAAGCCATCAGGGCGGTCCTGTGCCCCCCACCCATCAAGAAGAGGAAGAGGAAGTGCAGAATATTGTAATGGAGAATCACAGGGAGTAGGAAATACAGTTTCAGTCAGAACTCGCCTACTCAGAGGGGAGAAGACCCTGGCTGGGTTCCCCAAACATCTCTTCACCTCGTGTCCTCGCTTACATTGACGCTCTGGTAGATCAGACTTTCATCTGAAAGAACTTCCCAGATTTAAGCATCGCTGAAGGTTTTCTGGCACATCTGGTGTCTGTTTGCTTACATCTGTTTAGTCCTTTCAGATTGACAAGAGTGAAGCGACGTTGCTCAGGCCTTGGATAATGTGAGGGTGGGGGATTTGATTCGGGAGCTAGGGTTGATGAAGCAGAAAGAAGGAAGATCTTACAAAAAAAACATCCATGTCACTTTTCTCAGACATTGTGAAGAAACACTACTTGAATGTGATTTTTTTTTTTTTTTTTTTTTATCATGAAATTACCAGATTGCTCTGCCCTCTTTCCCCTACACTCTAAGAAATTCCTGCTGCCTTGATGTCATTTTCCTTGTAGAAAAAAAAGTTTTAGTAAGTTTTAAAGTCATTTCTCCTTTTTTCCCAATGTAAGTTTTTTGTCAGCTGTGGTGGATGGACCGTTTTGTTTACATGTGTCATCTGACTAGACTGAGGTATTGCCAAAATCCAGGCAACGGTCATCACTTTGTACTCGCTCCACGAACACTAAAAAAACTAAACTAAAACTAAACTAAAGAGATACATATCTCTTTAGTTTAGTTTTAACAAGATACCATCATGCAAAACCAGTTTAACCCTTAAATGACTTAGAACAGTTGTTGCGGCAGCTGCTAAGATCAGGAATAATTACTCTACAAATAATGAGCATTTAAGACACTGTTTCAATATTTAACAAGGCATTATCTCGTTTTGTTCCTAAAAGCTTTCTAGATGAATGCCCTCTTCTCGCCAACACACAGTATTTAATGACTTACGGCCGGGCATGTGAAGGTGCAGTGCAGCCAGTGTTGTTGTGCTGGTTCGTTCTCTCTCTCTCTCTCTGTAAAGGTTATATTACCGTTCTCTCTTGTTTTGACCACATCTATTACTGTGTTTTATGAAGTCTGCGAGCCAGTGTATTTGCACCCAAAGATTGTAACGGATTTGAATGTCTTTTGTTGGACGATAGAGCAGGAACTATTCAGCAAATACATTTTATTTTGAAATGAGCAATGATCAAATTGCACGGGGAACCGCTGTAAATCTAGATTCATTGTATCAGTGTTTCAATGGCGCAGTGGAAATGCACACTTGGTTTTACTTTCTTGCTAAATGTGGTTTCATTTGGTGGTTTCAGTAATATGCAGATGTTTTTTGTTTTGTTTTTAATTTTTATTAAAGCAAATAAATTCATTCAAAATGCTCTGTTGTATTTATATATTCTGTCCACACACTGCAGTGCAGGGAAACAATACAAATAAGAACATTGTCCATAATTTCCAGGGCCCAATGACATGTCTTTTAAAGTCTAAAATTCAAAGAAAATGGATTTACAAACAGAAGAGAATCTAATCCTTGCTTTTGAGAAACTCTAACCATAAAATGCTTGACATTTTTAGCCATGCCGGCGACATATCTCCTAGGATGATAATGTTGGTCGGTCACCCACATCCTCTAGCATCACCCGGGTCAACATATGACTGTCCAGATAAGCGTCTTACAAAAAGGGTGCTGAGTGCAGACATGTTGGGAGAAGGAAAAGCCACAAAAAGGAAGTTCTTGATGGACAGGAGTGTATGATAAAGTTTTGTTCAACTGTGTTTTGGGCGTTAAGAGAATATGTGTGTAGATCAGGAATTACTTAGGTTTAAGCACAATAATAAAACTATGGATTAATGCAGTGAATATTATAATTATAGGGACCCCCATAGGTATGAAGACAGGCTTTACGGTTGGCTGGTTTTTGCTTTCTATTGATCAAACACCAGCTGGGCAGACACCGCATCTTCAACTCCCATTCCTGTCGTAAAAAAAAAACAATACCAGCTGAATATTTTTTTAGTACTTTCCACACAATGTGCACTACATCAAACAGGGCTTACCAAGGGATTTGAACACGGTTGTCTTTTCTCTGTGGGCAGTTTTTGTCCCATTAATAACATCTCCAAGCTCTGCAAACACCTCAACCTATAACAGATGCACAATCATATTTTATTCCACACATTCTGCAAAGGGAGCCAACGACACATACTTCAGCTTATGTTATTGGGGCAGTTAGAAAGCACAATGACCCCAGAGAGGATGACGTCACCGGACTCGGCCATTGCTCCCTCCCTGCTGTCAGCGTACACCACTGCCTCCTTCATCAAGACGTCGTCCAGCTCCCGCCAGTCTGGCCTGCAAGCCCCCACCGCTGCTCGGCAACAGAAGAGAAACACAGTGGGGAAAATATACTCAATCTAAAAATCTCACCTTTTTCCTAGTTTGTGTGTTAACGTTTTTTTCCTCACCTGCCACGTGGGCTCCTGGTTTGACCCACTGACCAAAGAGCACGGGCTCTGTACATTTGGTTACTGTTACTATGGCGTCTGCTCCCCTGACTGCCTCCTGCACTGAGACACATACCGTCACCGGACCGCCGACAGAGCGGCAAAACCTCTCCGCATTCTGTAATGTGCGGCTCCACACGCGCACCTGTGGGGAAGAGCCAGAGGATGTGTGTCAGTTTATGAAAAACCAAACATAAGTATATTAAGCAATTGCAAAACTAATTCAGAATCCGCTTTATTGGCCAGGTATTCTGAATTCTGAATGTGTGAACACATACAAGGAATTGGACTCCAGCTTTTTGTTGGTCTCAATGTACACAGAAATAGATTAACAGGCTAAAAGCAATGATAACACCTAGCTTTGAGTGTATATCTGAGGTAGGGGGATATAAAAGTATATAGAGTGTATATTTGACAGCTGCTTACATGCTTAAAGTATGTGTTGCTTTTAGTAATCAATAATTTGTCAATGTTGTTAATAAACTAAAGGGTTTTAAAAATGGATTTATAACTAGAGATTGTGTTGCCTTTGGACAGGGACAGGCTAGCAGTTTCTCCCGTTTCCAGTCTTTATGCTAAGCTAAGCGGTTGCTTCATATTTAGCATAGAGACATGAGAGTGATATTTCAATCTTCTCACCTAACTCTGAGCTGGAAAGCCAATATGTGTATTTGCCTACAATGTTATAACTATTGGATACTTTTAAGGTAAATTGGGCAAAAGTAGGAGTTATTAATGTAGGAAAGTTTATGGTTTTTTGTCAATTTCTTGAACAATCTTTTTGTGTTGTCCCACTTTGTCAAACCCATAGAAATAAAGTGAGACACCATGTCTTAGCACACAAATCTAATTATGTGCACAGATTATTGAGGTTCCAAACAATGCTATGTTGTATTGGCAAGCAGGGAGTCATCATAGAATAGAAGAGTAACCCACTTGTGCTCATCAAAACATACATTACATTGCCCTAAACTAGTACAGGCTTCTTCTTCTGCTCAGACATGTTATTCAGACATTTACAAGATCTCGTTCTAATTGTACCTCTTTAAATGAAAACATTGCTGTGAAGGCGTTGTAATGACTCAAGGCCTGTTTGCCAGTACCCAAGATGGCCAACACCTCTGCCTCGGGACACATCAGCAGCTGTGTGACAAAAACACACCAGGACAGACCCATGAGTGTCAAACAGTCTACTAATACAACCATGGTGTCAAACTTAGCGCATCAGTGTAAGATTATAGAACAGGCGCAAATAGATGATGGACGAATGAAAGTATACCTTAGCAGAGATGGCCGAGACTGGAGCTGTCCTCATCTCTGTGATGACCTCTCCATCCATGAGCTGCAAGTTGGAAACATGGGACCTTAATTTAGAGTGGTTGTTTTTATGCAGAGTCTTAGTACGGAGTTATAAATACAGTTTCATTTTGTGGCAGAGTCATTTGTGCATGCATGCATGGTTTAACTCACAGCCTTTACATTCCCGTACTCTGGGTCCAGCAGCACCACAGTGGCCTGCACAGCTGGCAGAGAGGAACCATCCTCCCTTTTGTAGAAACACACAATCTTTGTGCACAGGACCCCATCGTTCTCCATGTATGTAGGCATCAATCCCAGGAAGCTGTAAAAATGGAGAAGTGTCAACCAGCAAAAGCTACAGTTTGTTAATGTTTCATTAGTTATGACTAAACAGGAAGTACAGTGCAGGTCTACCCGTGGTGTTTCTGCAGGGTCAGCGTGGTGCGAACAGGCTGGATCACCTCTGTGCTGTCTCTTCTGGAGAATTTCCCCAAAGCTTCCTCCAGACGGGGGACCAGCTCTCTGTAATGCAACAGACCCTCTACTTCCTGCTGCCATATCACGACAGGAGGCTCGGCCATGTTGTTCCCGATTCTCTGCTGTCCTTCCTCGGAGAGATAGCCTGGATGCCAGTCTAACTTGGCCCCGCCTACATTTGAGGTTGGTAAATTCTGACTACAATCTGGGTATGATGACGTCAGGCTACCGGAGCGGAACGAGTTGGTCCAAAGTTCTACCCGCCGACCGTGTATCCATGTTGCATTCAAGAGCCGCAGCGAGGCTCCTGCGCATTCCAAACTAAAACTAATTAAAAGTATTTCACTTGGTTGAAAGAATTGCCCCTTTGTCTTACATAGACTAAATCTAAATGTACTGGGAAATTCACTTTTCTGTTATAGATTTTTACAAAACATGTTCATACACAGCACAGACGTTAAACCAGATATCCAACATTTTTGCTTGTGGCGCTTTCCAAAAAAAAAAAAACTTGGCCCGTTTCCATTATCTTCTTTCAGGTGCATGAGTAGTAACAAGCAATATGAAATATGTCTCTGTTATGAAACTATTTCATTCCCCATAATCACCTCACAACCTTAGACAAGTAGTAAAGCCTGGCTGGGTTCGACTGGGGGGGGGGCTCAACCCCAAGCTTGGCTTGAGCTGCCTCTTGCAAATTGTTTATAAAGTAGTTATAACTTACTCAGAAGCTCTAATATAACAGCTAAATGCTGGTTATGCATTAATGCATCAGTAATAAATATCTGTCATGTATAATAATATATCCACATGGGTCATTTTTCACTTTTCTCATTATCTATGTAAGTACGTCTTACTGAAAATATTCCATTCATTTGCTTAAGTGTGATTTTAAATTAAGAACATTTACTTGCAATGGACTATTTTTCTGTAGCTGCATGGAACTTTAGTGAGAAGATCAGAGTATTCCCCCCCCCCCCCCCCCATCACTGATGTAGACTTATGCTGTTATTAATGATGTAGCATTTTGATATAATAGCTGGTCAAGTGTATGAAGTATTTTCACATAAATGAGGTCCCAAAACTTTATCCAATAATTTTTAAATAAAAGGGTAACTAGCATTATTTTTTTTCAGTAGTATATGAATAACAGATGAAGACAGGTAAGCAATGTGACCCTGCAACATTTTACCTAAAGACCTGCATCTCTTTACACAATACATAAATGTTTGGTATCAGTTTGTTAGTAGCACCCCCACCCAACCTTAGGCTGAAATATATAATCATCCCCAAATTGATAAATTCTAATATTGATTAAAATGACTGTGGACACTTCTGATAATGTTAGAGTGACCTACACAATTTGAATGAAAACATGAAACATTGAACAGAACTAAACAGGTTTACATAAAAAAAGGATTTAATTATGAATCAGACGATGCCTTGGCAAACTGACACGCTGAAGTGGACATACTGTCTAAAAAAAAAAAAGAAGAAAAAAAAAAAGTGATGCATAACAACTGTTTTTTATCAAACAGAAATATGGAACAGTAATACGTCTTTCTCCATTGACAAGAAGACTTAGTCATAACAGGGCAACAAAAATCAGACAAGCAGTCTCTCAATAGCCAACTGAACAGACTGAATCTGCGGTTTAAGCTGAGACCCCTCCTTTATGGTGACTGAGGTAGCGATGACGGGGCGCGACACGCCACAGGCCCGGCCCAGGGCCTGCTTGGAGCGTACAAACACATACGGGACGTTCTTGTCCTCACAAAGCAGAGGCAGATGCAGGATGATCTCCAGTGGTTCAGCATCAGCCGCCATCACAATAAACTCAGAGATGCCTCTGTTCAGGGTTTTAGTGGCTGGGGAACAAATAGATCACAGTTAGCGCAACGCAATTACCTGCTGGTTTTAGTACTGATTCGGAGACTTTTCTATTGATTATTGGTTAAGTCTATAAAACATTTTGTTTTTAATAGTGCAAAATGGCCATGGCCATCACAGCTTCCCAGAGCCTAGGATCCTTAAACTGCTTGCTTTATTCGACAAACAGTTCAAAACTAAAAAAAACATTTCATCCGTTACATCACATTAATGAAAAAAAGACATGTCCTCCCTGCACCAGCAAATATTTGGCCTTTCTGCTTAAAATTGACTAAAATATTGATGAAATCAAAAAAGTCGGTAGTAACATTTTCTTTTGATCAACTAGTGCTTTATTGATCCTTGCAGCTGTACTATAATAATTCATTTGTGAAAGACCTACAGTCAAGTTACTTTCCTAGGTCAGGACAATAAAAAGGTACGTTAACTTTAAGAAAACTCAGCTGTTTAAGTCCCACATTTTAGTGTTGCTCACCTTCGTTAGCCCCCTTCCTGAGCTGCTTGTAGTTTGAGGCTTGCTGCACCAGGTCCAGGATGGTTTTGGATAGCGTGGCGTCGGCCAGCGGGTAGGCCTTTGGGTTCACTTGTGCTTCAGTCTGGCAATGGTACATAAAACAAAATAAAACCCCATTAACCACGGTAAAGCAGTATCAAGTGAACAAAAACGAGGATGTTATGAGTTAAGAATAGCTCACTCTACAGTCTAACTTTAGTTACTTTAGCTAGCTAGCGTACGTTAGCTAGTCTGTTAGCTTAGTTAGTTGGTCCGGAACACAACACTCACCATTGTGAATTGTTTTTTCTTGTATCCTGCCCTCTCGGCGAAATGCTTCACTGAGGAGTCTTTTTTTCCACTTGGGTTAGAAAGGGCAACAAGACGCGAGATATGTTTTCTAAAAGTAATATTTTTGTGGTAGCTACGAACTCAGTCAGCTCTGTTGCATACAACCAGTCCAAACGTTGACTACACGTGTGGAGTAACGCACATGCGCACTGGCTACACCACCTAAAAACGACAGGAAATGCTTTTTTTTGCTGTAAAAGAAAGTTATTAAAGGTGTTTCTTTGGATTGATAATGCGATCACATTTCAAGCTATGTCTAAAATAATGACCATTAGAAGTAGTTTAATTTTTATAATTTTAGTATGTATTTCACTTTACTACAAACTGTAATTATTCAACATAATTTTGGGCCCATGTAATTGTTACTCAATATTTTACTATTTACTCTTTTTTAATATTTGTACAACATTTATTTTGTTTTCTATTTCTATTTCTATATTATTTATATATTTATAAGTACTTTTTGATATATGCTTTTGTGTGTGTCATTAAACACTGACATTGCAATGCTGTTCAAACTTCTTTATTTATTTTATTTCCCCAATATAATGGAACCATCTTGCTACAAAGTCTTTGCATGATGCCAAGACAAATGCGGCACAGTTTCCGACTGTGTTCTGTAGAAATATTCATATCATTCTTGAATTGTTTGATCAACGTTTCCTGTCACATGCTATTCATCACTGTGGCGAGAGTGGGCGCCCGCTTATTGGCTCAGCGGTACTTTTGTGGAAGGCGCTGGGCATTCTGGGTAGGGCACTTTCAAGCCAGCCATATTGCTAAATCGCCTTGACTGAAGGAGAGAGGGGAGATGAAGGGGATTCGGGGAATTAGTCAGTTATCGGTAAGGACTCAGCTAACGATCCTGTATATTTGTGTGTCGAGACAGCTGTCCACGCATTAGCTTAGCCTTCTGTTTCTCGGACGATGTAAAAATCCAGGCTCGTGTCCGGACAAGGTGTGATGAAGAGCAGACGAACCAGCACTAGCTAACGTTACGATAACTCAACTGATAACGTTAACGTTACATAATAAACACCAGACATGTCGGGTCGTTCGCATTGATGTATTTTAAGAACGGTCGTTATACATTTAAACGTACATTAAAACCCAATTTACTCAACTGAGAAATAAGTGAGCGCTAATGTTAGCTTCTTATAGACTTAGCATCCCTACCACAACGAATGTTGACGTTAGCTGGAGCGTCTGCGGCTCGCTTTACCTTAGCTACAGTTCTATTTTAAGAATGTTCAGTTTTTTTTTAACAATATTCAACTTTAGTACCGTTTGAGACTTTTGTGTTTTCAAGTGCTATCAAGTCTGTTATCATTAAGCTTTAGAGAAAATGTCCATCCGATTTAGTAGCTGTTGAGCTTTCATAAAACTCAATCTTCACCAGCAGATGGAATTTGCCTAGTTGTCATGGAATTATAGATGCTTCTGAATATACTTCCCATCCATGTTGGCTTGAGATGCAAATACTCTTATCAGCTGAAGATCGTGCGAAAGTTCCAGAAGAATGCTACAAATAGACTTTATGTTGAGATCATTTTGTCATGTTCTCAGGGGGCCAGTTACTAGAAGATCAGCACTATGTATGATCCACTGGAAGAGTTGTAACAAAATGAAGAATTAGAACAGTAGAAGACATGCAGTATTTCAACAGCACCAATGCAGCTACACTATGTACTATTTGAGTAAGCATTTACAAAATTAAATACAATTATTATTTTTTGTAAAACTATGTTGTATAGAATGATAAATCATGAAAATATAACTGATCCCATCAATTCACAATCTTTTTTTTCTTCAGATTATTTTTGTTGGGTATTTTTAGGCCTTTATTTTCACTGGACAGAAAGACATGGAGAGGAGAGAGGGGCCGCAAAAGGGCCGCAGGTCGGAGTCAAACCTGCGGCCGCTGCGTCAACGAGAATACCTCTAGATATGTGCGCCCGCTGTATTAACTGAGCTAGCCTGGCCGCATTTCACAATCTTTTACATGCATCTGATTTTCCTCCTCGAACTGCCTTTGCATCAGTCAGCAAGCCTGCAACACATCCATTATAATGTCTAGCCTTGCCATGTTCTCTATTTCCCCAGACAAGGCTTAATGCGGCCCAGGCTGCTCGTAAGGTGGAGTTCACTGGGGCCGCCGAACACGTTAAGTTTCAGCCGCAGGATGTGCAGGTCAGTGTTTGTTGATTTCTGTTGCTGTCTTCTCCACAGAGACGGTTCCATGTGGCTGCCAGAGCAGGCCAGTCCCTCGCCCAGCCTCTTGCTGGCCTCAAGCTCTCTCCAGGGGGTGCACACTCCTTAAAGGATATCCATGTATGTTGGGGCGGTGATGAGGACAGGTTGGCTGGGTCCAGACAGTGTGCTTTTGGGTCTGGCATGGAGGAGTTGGTTTGCCTGCAAAAATAAAAAAAATAAAAAATATTTAAAGCCATATGTTGCCAATATTTTTATTCTTTAGTGGTTTGTCTCTTCTCATGTTAAGTGTAAAATGTCGAATCATCTAACTAAGTGTCTTAATGATCTTAGATGACCCTTTAAAGTGTATATTTGCAGACGTGTTTTAACTCCATTTTTATCTAAACTTGACGGTAATGATGAAACTAAAGGACATCTCTATATGCGTCTTTCTGTCCAGGTGACCAGACTGCCCAGTGGACTGGTGATTGCCTCCTTGGAGAACTTCTCTCCAGCCTCCAAGATCGGTGTGTTTGTCAAGGCCGGCTGTCGCTATGAGACCCCTGCCAACCAGGGGGTCACCCACCTCCTCCGGCTGGCCTCCAACCTGGTACGATAAGTCAGTTGTCTACAGTTACAATGAACCGTTGATCATTTAGTAATCGTGTGATTGTCCTTTTGCCCCCGGGTTTAACACAGTATTAGTCATATAGCTAAAAAAGCACCAGAGCCAGAATGTACCCGATGTTTATTTTTGAGAATTAATTTTTGCTTTCTGTCTCAGCTTGGTGTTAACTTGCATGTTCTGCTTTTCCAGACAACCAAAGGAGCTTCATCTTTCAAGATATGCCGTGGTGTTGAGGCAGTGGGAGGCAGCCTGAGGTCAGTAACTTCCAAGAAAGGCCACAGTAAACCACTGAATGTAAGTTTTGGCATTGATAAGTATTCTTATCCCGATATCTGCACGGGTCTTTGCAGTGTGACTTCATCCAGAGAGAACATGATCTACACCGTTGACTGCTTGAGAGATGACATGTGAGTCTTTGAATAATATCAGTGTTGTCATTCATGCTTCAGTCTAAAATCAACTGTCCCATGTTTGTTTTCCCAGGAGACATGGTTTGAATATTTCTTTATTTTTTTTAGACAAGAACAATATTGCCATTTGTAGTTTGAGCTTAAATTAATGTGACTCTCTTGCACTATATTTTCAAGAAACCGTGACGTTTTGGTTCACTAAAGAGGCTGATTATTCGGCAGGAGTGGTTATGTTATGCAGGGTGATGGCACTGTTTTTTCGCACAACTCGACCATGTTTCACTCCCTCTTTATTATTTGTATGTAGTGACACAGTGATGGAGTATTTGATCAACGTGACAACAGCCCCAGAGTTCCGGCCATGGGAGGTGTCAGACCTCACGCCCAGAGTGAAGATGGACAAGGCCCAGGCTGCACAGAGCGCTCAAATAGGTGGGTCTCTATTTCCTGCACAATGGACACGGACAATTTCTTCTAGCTCTATATTCCCACATTGGTTGATCATAGAACTACTTGCTTTTTGTTCCCCCTTGCGTGTTACAGTACATGGTCTTACCAAGCAATGTGTGTCCCAAAATCTTGGGAAAAATATTTTTTCTCTTACACTTTTTGGGTTAAGCTAATCAGAAATTGTGTTTCACAAGGCTAGTGAAACATGAAAAAGCTTCCAACATAGAATTTATAAAGTTGTTTCATCTAATTCTGTCATAGAAAGTCTGGTCATTTCCACAGAAATCTATTATTTGAGGTTTTAGACAGGTGCACCAAATCGCTTTCAGTTTCTAAGTGGTCTCCACCAAACAGGCAGATATAATTTGTCAATTAAGAAGACACCACAAATGTCTAAGTCTTCAACATAAGAATACTGCATCGTGATCATGCTTCTTTCCATTCTGCCCAGGCGTGATCGAAGGTCTGCATGAAGCTGCCTACAAAAATGCTCTCTGTAACTCCCTGTACTGTCCTACCCACATGGTTGGCAACATCCAGTCTGGCCATGTAAGTATGGTTCCAGTCTTCATTCTTTTAAGACCTAAGGTATTGGTAATAGACCCATTGCAATCTGTTTTTTTTCCTCCAGCTGCACCAGTTTGTCCAGAACAATTTCACAAGTGCAAGAATGGCTCTTGTTGGACTTGGTAAGGGTCATTGAACATAATATCCTCATAATGACAGCAGTACTGTTTGAACCTGATGTGTTTATATGATGCTATTAAGGGAAATGCACATTAAAGTAACCTAGCCAGTGTTTTCTTTACTACTTGGCCCAAAGATCATAACAGGTATGATGTTTGCCTTTCCTTCAGGTGTGGACCACACGGTGCTAAAGCAAGTTGGCGAACAATTCCTCAACATCCGCAGTGGGACAGGCACCACTGGGGCCAAGGCTCAGTATCGTGGAGGTGAGCTAAGCCAAATCTGCACGTTGGTTTTAAACCAGCGTGTTGCCCCATCGGGAGTTTTCATACTTCCGAGAAAATGTAACGCCCTGAGTTCCTCTCTCTAGGTGAGATCCGTCTGCCCAGCCTCAGCAGCCTGGTCCACTCAGCGGTGGTGAGCGAGTCAGCAGCTGCGAGCACCAGCGAGGCTCTGGCCTTCAATGTGCTGCAGCATTTGCTGGGAGCTGGTCTGCACGTCAAGAGGGGCTCAGGTGCCTCCAGCAAACTGGTCAACGGTGTTGCCAAGGCAACTGCTGACCCCTTTGATGTGAGTGGTTGTCAGTTCCTAATATAGAGTTCCATACCACGGTACCTCGACTGGCTTAAATCATAATTTAATAAATTGTACCTCAATTTTTTATTTATTTGTATTTAACTTTTTTTTCTGAGCAGGTCAGTGCTTTCAACTCGGGCTACTCGGACTCTGGTCTGTTTGGGGTCTACACCATTTCCCAGCCTGCAGTTGCCGGTGATGTGAGTATCCCAAAGTCATGACAAGAGCCTGTTCAACCAAGTAGCTGCAGTCTTTGTTATATAAAAATAAATAACTGAAACCAGATGTCGTGATATAATATCTGCCACCCCTCTGTCTCTCTAGGTGATTAGGGCCGCTCTTGCCGAGGTGAAGGCTGTCGCTGATGGTGGAGTCACAGCTGCTGACCTTACTCGGGCCAAGTAAGACATACAGGGACACTGCTCTAATATGTCTCAAACAGATTAAAATTTTATAATTCCATTGAAATTTACAATAAGCATCAAAATGGGGCTTAATGATAAAAGAAAAAAATGATTGATACGTTAAGTCATTTGGGGTTACTGTCTCTATAACATTTGACTCAAAATGTGAGTAATCATGAAGTATATTTCAATACACAGTTAAAGGAATAGGTCAACATTTTGGGGGAAATTTGCTCATGTGCTGTCTTGCTCAGAGTTGGAAAAGAAGATTGAAAATCTCGTATCTGTACCTTTTTTAATGTGTAACTGGAGCCAGCAGCGAGAAGCCTAAAGACTGGAAACAGAGGGAAACTGCTAGCCTATATCTCTTCAAAGATAACAAAAAAGATTACTGCACATTACTCTTGGTAATAAGATGCTGATTTGTTGTTGCTATTACACATTTTATTTCAAACTAATTAAGGTAACAGGGTATTTAATGTTAATTAGTGAGTATTTGTTGCTTTGGACAGAGCCAGACACTATTCCTTTAAACCGTATAATTTAATGTGACTGCTGAGAAAACAAAAAAAGATATCAACTGGACTTATCACAAC